>NC_089494.1:263058589-263358589 GCF_036850765.1 Saccopteryx bilineata
GTCAGCCAGGTGGACGGAGGGAGCCCCCGAAAGGCACTCTTAGGAGAAAGCAGTCTCCTAGTAGGTGCTCACGGCTGCCCAGAAGAGGTCCTGGGAGGGTGAAGGGGTGCAGGGTGGGGCTGTGTACACACACTCGTGCACGCACACTCACTGACTCGTGTGCACGTCACACACGCAGCCACACACACACACACACACACACACACCACAGGCCAAGCCGGGTGTGGAGGCATCTCTGTGAATATCTAGGAATTAAAAGGAAGGTCTGAGAGAGAACCCAGAACTAGCCCGGCTGGTTTGGACGTCCCTCTCCCCTCCCCCCTTCCCCGGGGAGGGAGGACGGTCTCAGCCAATGCCCGTCCAGTAAGCCCGCACCTCAGCCAGACCTCAGCCCGCTGCACAGTGAGCTCAGGTGGGTCACAGACTTCAGTGCAGAGTGGAAAACGCTACCTCACTTAGAGAAGATCTGGGGGACCCGTGTGGGGTCGGGGCTAGCAAGGGGTCCTTAGAGGTGACCCCCAAACCACCGCCCGGGAAGGAGACTTGATAAGCTGGGCCTGGCCAGCATCTGAAGGCCCCATGAGAACAGGAGGAGGCGAGCTGCAAAGAACCTGCCTGGTACGTAGGGCGCGCAGGCAGCCGGGACGGGCAGCCGGAGTGCGTGAGGAGCTCCCAGGGCACGGCGTGGGAAGCTAGCAGTCCAGCTATAGAATGAGCCGCCTGACCTGTGGTGGCGCAGTGGACGGAGCGCCGACCTGGAACGCTGAGGTCGCTGGTTCGAAACCCTGGGCTTGCCCGATCACAGCACACACGATGAGCAACCAATGAGCAGCCAGAGCGAAGCAGCCACTTCTCATCCTCCCCCCATAAAATCGATAAATAAAATCTTAAAAGAAAGCAGAAGTTAGAAAGGGACCCCCCTCCCCCGCCAGAGGGTGCGAAGGCGGTAGAGGCGCGAGGAGGGTGTGCAGCTTTGCCTCCAGCAGGGAAGGGGGAAGGGAGGTCACCCCGCACGCCTACCGGAATGGCTGATGTGGAAACAGCAGCCACTCCGAGTCCTGGTGAGGATGTGGAGAAACTGGGCCCCTCGTGTGCAGCCGGTGGGGACATGAAGCGGTGCAGCCACTCTGGAAAGCAGTTCGGCAGTTTCCTAGGAATACCTGAACCTGCAGCGGCCACGGGACCCCGCCCTGGCACGCCTGGGCTTCTGTCCCGGAGACGTGAAGTCCTACGTTCACACAGACGCCCGGACACGGTGTTCACGGCAGCTTTGTTCCTGAGCGCCAGACAGTGGCAACCAGCCAGGTGTCCCCCACGGAGTGAGCAGGAGAGCACCCCGTGGGCCACCCACACCGTGGGCCCTGCTCTGCCGCGGAACGGGATGACTGTGGGGGGGGGGGGCTCCCCAGAGGAGGACGCTGGTGCAGCAACGCCTGTCCCCAGTGCAGAGTGTCCGAGTCCACTTGTGGGACGCTCTCAAAACAAGACCTCTGGAAAGGGAGGACAGAGTTGTGGTTGTGTGGGAGTCGGGGGACGTGGTGGGGAGTGGGTGTGGCTGGAACAGGGCAGCAGGGGCACCCTGGGGTGAATCCGTGGCCCCGTGTTCGACCGTCGGGGCTGATTGCCTCGTGGTGATATCATCGCTTTGTGAGACGTTAGTGATGGTAGAAACGGGGTTCGGGGACACAGGGCCTGTGTACTGTTCCTTACGGTTACACGCGTGTCGGCTGTTGTCTCAGATAAAAGCGTTCATGTCTTCTCTTTCAAGTGCTCAAACACGCCCGGACAGACCCACAGGCGCCACGCCCAGGCGTCAGGGGCGGGGTTTCGCTGACGTCATGGCGATTCCTTTTCTCTGCGCCCTTTGCGTTTCCGCGTTTTCTGCATCGAGACCACACTGCTTTCCTGATTAGGGAAAAAAACGACAGGTTATTGTAACCAAGTGAAATGTTTAAATCGTTAAAGGTGCATTGGTTTGGCCACTGGAAGGCGGGCACACAGGGGCCCCCCCGAGTTGGGTATGGCACGTGCCCAAGTCAAAGCCATAAGTCCCGCTGGCTATTGTCACAGACACCTCCTGCTCCTTAGGATGCAGCACAGGGGACCCTCCCTGCTGGGAGTGAGGTGGACTGGGGACCTTGAGACCCCCACCTCTCACTGCCCCACACTCCCACCATGCCCCCCCCCCCCCCCCGTGAGGCTGTCTTTAGACGGAGAGAACACTGCCCAGTGAGCAGGCCTGCCCAGGTCTGGACTCACATAGCCTCGGTCTTCTCACCTACGAAATGGGGGTAATATGACACGTGCATGCGTGTGTGTGCATGTGTATAAGGTTCTAGAGCAGGGTTCGGGAACCTTTTGGGCTGAGAGAGCCATGAACGCCACATATTTTAAAATGTAATTCCATAAGAGCCATAAGACGACCCGTGTACGTTATGCATTATCCAATAAAAATTTGGGCCTGACCTGTGGTGGTGCAGTGGATAAAGCGTTGACCTGGAAATGCTGAGGTCGCCGGTTCAAAACCCTGGGCTTGCCTGGTCAAGGCACATATGGGAGTTGATGCTTCCAGCTCCTCCCCTCTTCTCTCTCTCCTCTCTCTCCCTTTCTGTCTCTCTCTCCTCTCTAAAAATGAATAAATAAAATAAAAATAAAATTTATAAAAAAAAAATTAAAAAAAAATTTGGTGTTGTCCCAGAGGACAGCTGTGATTGGCTCCAGCCATCCGCAACCATGAACATGAGCGGTAGGAAATGAATGGATTGTAATACATGAGAATGCTTTATATTTTTAACATTTTTTTTTATTAAAGATTTGTCTGTGAGCCAGATGCAGCCATCAAAAGAGCCACATCTGGCTCGTGAGCCATAGGTTCCCGACCCCTGTTCTAGAGTCTGTTGTAATAAATGACCACAAACTTGGTGGATTAACACAGCACAGACAACTTCCTTCACGGCTCTGGAGGCCGGGGGCCCTAATGAAGGTGTGGGCAGGGCTGTACACCTCCACAGGCACGAGAGGGGAGGGGCCTGCCTGCCTCTGGCAGCTCCTGGTGGCTCCGGGCATTCCCTAGCTTGTGGCCACATCAGCCAGTCTCTCTGCCATCTTCACGTGGCCCTTGTCCACATCTCAAACCTCCCTCCTTCATAAAGACACCAGTCATTGGGCTTAGGGCCCGTCCTCATCTTAACTAAGATCTGCAAAGACCCTGTTTGCACATAAGGTCCCATTCTGAGCTTCCGGTTGGATGGATTCGGGAGGAGGGGATGGACACTCCCCACCCGTCACATCCTGTGGGTGGAGGAAGTTGGCCTAAGTTATGTGGAAAGCACACTAGCAGGTGTTAAGGTTTGGCGGTGTCTAGTGAGGACTCCTGCACGGTCAGCCGACTCCTGTTCCGTGCTCGGCACTGGGATGCGGCTTCTGGGCGCTCCTGCAGGGGCAAGGTGGCAGGAGGGGGGCGGCCGAGGGGAGAGGAGTGAGACGGAAGCAAAGCCTCCTGGTTCCTGTTTCCTTCACTCACCCTGCTGCGACCCTGGGGAGCGGTGGTGACCTGAGGGATGATGCCCGTGGCGGGCAGTGAGCGGGCCATAGGACAGGCTATATGGGCGACTCAGTCCTGGCAGGGGCAGCTGTTGGTGGGGGCACTGTCTGCACGGACCCAAGCGTCTGAGAGGCACCACACAGAGTGAGACATAAGGAAGACTCAGCCCCACAGGGTCACAGGGGGACACAGGTTCTCTCCATCTCCGGGGAGACTGTCAGTCTTCACGTGTGTGCCTTTCCTAGGCCTATTCTTGAAGCCCCAGCATGCGCAAGGCCCCAAGGCTCTCCCTGCCCCCGCCCCGCCCCCTGGCACTGCCTCTGGGACCTCACCCTGAGGCCCTTCACCCTCTCCTCTCTGCAGCTGAGTGACTGCTCTAAACTGTAAACCTGGGCCCTGCTCCAACCCTCTGGGGCCTCGAGGACTGCGGCTGTGTCCTCCGCCTTAGGTGGCACTCGGCTGGTGCTGGGTCCCGGGGCCTCCCAGGCTGCTGGTAGGAGCAAGGGGATGAATGAGGGAATGAGCTCAGAGGTCCACTCCCAAGTGTCTTTGTGGTGTTTCCTACAGGGTGATGTCCTGACCACCAAGTACCAGGTGGACCTCGGGGATGGCTTCAAGGTCATGTACATGAACCTCACGTTGACCGGGGAGCCCATCCGACACTGCTACGAGAAACCTGGTGTCTACCGTGTGTCCGTCAGAGCAGAGAACATGGCGGGGCATGACGAGGCGGTGCTCTTTGTCCAGGTCAACTGTAAGTCACTGCCCCACTGAGGCCGTGTCACTCTGTGTGACAGAACCAGGTTCTAGGGAAATGGAGGGAGTCCCTCAGGCCTGCTACTGGCCCCCCAACTCAACTGTCAGGACTCAAGCCCACGGGCAGGGAGGCAAGGTTCAAGTCCACACCCTAGTGGTCTGCACAGTAGTAGGGTTGGTGGTGATGGTGATGATGAGGGTGGTGATGTTGGTGATGATGGTGATGGTGGTGGTGATGATGATGGTGATGTTGGTGATGATGGTGATGGTGGTGATGAGGATGATGATGGTGGTGATGATGGTGATGGTGGTGATGTGATGATGATGACGGTGGTGATGACGGTGGTGGTGGTGATGAGGATGATGATGGTGATGGTGGTGATGTGATGATGGTGATGGTGGTGTTGGTGGTGATGGTGTTGATGGTGATGATGGTGATAGTGATGGTGGTGATAGTGATAGTGATGATGATGATGGTGGTGGTGGTGATAGTGATGGTGGTGATGGTGATGATGATGATGGTGATGGTGGTGGTGGTGATGGTGATGATGGTGATGGTGATGGTGGTGGTGGTGATGGTGGTGTTGGTGGTGTTGGTGGTGATGGTGATGATGGTGATGATGGTGGTGATGGTGGTAGTGGTGATGATGATGGTGGTGATGGTGATAATGAAGGCGGTGGTAGCAGCATTGGTAATAATGAAATTCATGGTAGCAGTGACCAATACACAGCTTCTGAGAAGCTGAGTGCCCTGTTGCCCGCTGACCCTCAACCTTTCTCCGGACCCTACAGCCCCGCTGCAGGCCCTCTACCTTGAAGTGGTTCCTGTCGTCGGCATCAACCAGGAGGTGAACCTCACAGCCATGCTGCTGCCCCTGAACCCCAACCTCACTGTCTTCTACTGGTGGATCGGCCATAGCCTGCAGGTATGCTGACTCCTGACCCCTGGTGGCCCCTGCTTTCTGCAGGCTCCCACCTAGGGTGGGGAGGGAGGCCGGCCACTGCCCTGGTATTGGACCTCTGGACAGCGTATGACACTGTGGAGTTGAGGTGGGCACACACCTCTCCTTCCACCCTGTCTGCCCAGGGTTCAGTTACGTCTCAGTGTGGTCACCGCAGCGTGACTCAGACCAGATCCTGCCTATTCCCCAGGGAAAGAGCTGTGAAGAGGGTGGGTGGCCCAAGTTAGGGTGGGACAAGTGTCATAGGAAGGAGGCATGTAAGATGTCTGAGAGCTCCATGGAAGATGAAACCATATCTCGTCTGTGGGAGGGGTAGTCGGAAAAGCTTCATGGAGGAGGGGGTCACTGGAGCGGGACCCACGTTCAGAAGCTTCACTCAGAGCCCATGGACAGACTGCTTGGTGGGTGATCCTGGAGAAACCTCATGGCCCAGGGAGAAGCATTGTCCACTCATTCAGCCGAGTGCAGCCTGCACCCCCAAGCAGAGGCCCCCGATCGGCGGCTGAACCCCGGACACAGAGGCTGGGCCGGGAGAGGCTGGGCTCCCGCTGGTGCTCCCTGGCGTGGGGTGGGTCTGGGAAGGGGCCAGCCTCTGGGTTTGCACTGCAGCTTAGCCACTTCCAGCCAAGCTTCCCAGCAAGTCCCTGAACCTCCCAGAGCCTCCCTGACACTGTCTCCCGGTCTGAGGACGGGTGCACCCCACCCACAGGCCGTGAGCTGCGCTGGACATGGCCGCCGCTGAGTGGCGCTGGGAAGGCAGACTGGGGTCTCGGTGCAGCTCTGGGCAGCTGACCAGCCGCAGGCCCTGACCCTGCCTGTGCTCCGCAGCCCTTGCTGTCTCTGGAGAACTCGGTGACCACGCGGTTTGCGGACAAGGGGGACGTGCGTGTGACAGTGCAGGCGGCCTGCGGGAGCTCGGTGCTGCAGGACTCCAAGGTCATCCGCGTGCTCGGTGAGTGTCTCCAGGGATGGCGCCACCCTGGCTTGCATCCTCGGTTATGGACGGCGGGCTCACAATAAGGATTCGAGCTGAGACGCCTGTTCTGAGGCCATGTCCCAGTCACCTGTGCCCACTGGGCCTCCGAGACCCTCAGGGGCAACACTACACTAGAATGTGACTCCCGGGCAGGGAAAGGACCCCACCCTCAGGGTGCTGTTGCCCTCCTCGGCACGATAAAAACTCACTTTGCTGTAAAAACAGCCAGTTCCGTGGACAGCAGCCATCACTGAAATATTTAGGGGGCCCCCTGGCCGTTGCTGCATTCACACACGCACACGAGCTTTGAACCAGTCCTCGCCGCCCGTTGTCAGGTGTGTGGATGGTTTGTTTTCTCACTGACATGATTGACATGCACCATTATGTTAGCTTTCCGTGTGTAACATAATGACTCAACATTTGTATACATTGTGAAGTGATCACCAAGTTAAATCTAGTTAACATCCGTCACCTCACATAGTGAGAGAATTTTTTTCTTGTGATGAGAACACATTTTTTTTTAAGTGAAGGGGAGACAGGAACAGACAGACAGGAAGGGAGAGAGATGAGAAGCATCAACTCGTAGCTGTAGTCCCTTAGTTGCTCATTGACTGCTTTCTCACATGTGCCTTGACTGGGGCACTCCAGCTGGGCCAGTGACCTTGGGCTCAAGCCAGCAACCATGGGGTCATGCCTATGATCCCACACTCTAACCGGTGACCCTGTGCTCAGGCCAGCCACCTCACAGTTTCAAACCTGGGTCCTCAGAGTCCCAGGTCAATGCTCTATCCACTGTGCCACCGCCTGGTCAGGTGCGCTGAGAACTTTTAAGATGTATTCTCTTAGCAACTTTTAAATATGCAACACATCATTGTTAACTAGTCACCCTGCTGCGCATCGCATCCTGGGACTCATCCATTTTACAACCAGAAGTTTGTACCTTTGGACCCCTGCACCCATTTCTCCCACCCTTACCCCTGCCTGGGGGACCACCCATATGGGAGCTTGTTTTTTGTTTTTTGTGGTTTTTTTAGGTTCCACATATAGGTGAAATCCTATATTTGCTTTTCTCTGACTGACTTATGTCACTCAGCAGAATGCCTGCACATCCATCCATAAAGATGACATGTACAGATGACAAGGTTTTATTCTTTTTTACGGCTGTGTGGCGACCCATTGGATATACGCACCGCTTCTCCTGCCTCCAGCTGTCTGTGGACAGACACCTAGGCTGTTTCCACGTCCTGGCGATTGTAAATAACGTTGTAACCAACACCGGGGTGCAGGCATCTTTCCGAGTTGGATAGAATACCAGAAGTGGGACTGCTGGATTGTTGCAGTAGTCGTATTTTAGTTTTTTGAGGAATCTCCACACTGCTTTCCAAGGTGGCTTCCCCAGTCTGCTTTCCCCCCAGCAGCAGTGCAGGAGGGTCCCCTTTCCTCCACACCCTCAGCAACAGTTGCTGCTTGTGGATTTTACTGATGATGGCTGCTCTGACAGGTGTGAGGGGATATCTCATGTGGTTTTGATTTGCATTTCCCTGGTGACTAGTGATGCTGAGCAGCTTTTCATGAGCCTGTTGGCATCTGTGTGTCCTTGTTAAAGAAAAAGTCTATTCTTGTCCTCTGCTCTTTTTTTAAAGTTGGATGGTTTGGGTTTTGGCCATTGAGTTGTGTGGGTCCCTTATATATTTCTGGATATTAACCCCTTATCAGACACATGATTTGCAAATACATTCTCCCATTGGGGAGGCTGCCTTTTCGTTTTATTGTTGGTTTCCTTTTGCTGTGCAGAAGCTTTTAATGTCGTCCACGTTTATTTTGGCTTTTGTTATGTTCGCTTATGGTGTCAAAGCCAGAAAACATCACCACCGAGATCAATGTGAAGAAGTGTACTATTGGTAACCTGTTTCTTCTAGAAGTTTTATGGTTTCCAGTGCTCTGTTCAACTCTAATCCATGTTGGGTTAGTGTCCCAGGAGAGCTCAAGCTCTGTATCAATCAGGCGTCCCTGAGTCAACTTCCCCATGCAGTGGGACACTCCTGCTTATCAGCAGGCTGGCAGCCTCTTCGAGACTACTCTTGAGGGGGATATGAGGATGCTACTGATAAGTGCTGACACTAACTGCCACCGGAGGAAAGACACAACTGACACACAGAGTTAGTTGCAAGAATCACACAGGCAATTTATTACTCACAAATCCTATGGCGTGCCTGGGTACAGCTCAAGGGGGCCCCGTCGGCGTGCTCCTCGGCTGTCCTTGGTCAGAGCTCAGAGCGGGGTGAGACAGTCCACGTTCACGTTGGCGTCTGGGCGACTACTGCAGCAGGGGGCCCCTCAGCTTTAGTACCTTTTCTGGCCAATACCTTCTAACAGGTGTCAGTCTACAGGATTATCATCTCAAACCACCTTTTTGGGAGTTCCTCGCAGGCAACCCCTTTTATGTTAATCTACTGAAATGTTACATCAAACTACTTTTTAAGATGTTCTTATTTATGTTAACTTTGTAAGTTAACTTTGTAAGTTAACACCAAAGCACTTCTTATCTATGTATAACTTCATACACACACTATATTAATTTCTATCCAGATGGCATAACTTTAATTTTCTTAATTTTAATATATCTTAATTACTTTTAGATATCTTCCACATTTTTTATATTTCTATATACTTAATCACTGTAACATTATATTACTATAACGGTTAGCTTTCATGAGTGGTGAAGAGTCGAGTCTCCAGTTTCATTGCCTTGCAGGCAGCCGTCTGGCTCCCCCACCACCATTTACTGATGAGACTGTCCTTCCCCCATTGTATAATATATTTTTGGTTCCTTTTTCGCAGGTTGTGGGTTCGTGTCTGATCTTTCTGTTCTGTCCCATTGATCCGTGTGTCTGGTTTTCTGCCAGGACCACGCTATTTTGATTCCTGTAGCTTAGCAGTGTAGTTTGACATCCACACGATGCCTCCAGCTTTGTTCTTTCTCAAGATTGTTTGAGGTCTTTGTGGTTTCATACAAATTTCAGGATTGTTCTGTTTCTGTGGAACATGCCATTTTTTTTCTATTTCTGTGAAAACTAGCATTAGAATTTTTAAAAAGATTTTATTGATTTTAAAGGAAGGAGAGAGGGAAGGGTGGAGAAAGGAGAGGGGAGCAAGAAGCATCAATTTGTAGTTGCTTCTCCTATGTGCCTTGACTGGGCAGGGCTGGGGTTTCAAACTGGCGACCTCAGTGTTCCAGGCTGACACTTTACCCACTGTGCCACCGTAGGTCAGACTACCATTGGAATTTTGATAGGTTGCTTTGGGCAGTGTGGGCGTTCTACAAGTGTTCTTCCGGTCCACGAGCTCAGAATCTCTATCTCAAGGTGTCTTCCTCGGTCTCTCCCGTCAGAGCCCACAGGGTCCAGTGCACACGTGTCAGCCTCCGTGGTTCAGTTCAGTCCTTGGCAGTCTGTCCTCTTTGCTGCAGTGGTGCACGGGGTGGTGCTCTCACTGTCTCCTTCCCATAGTTCCCTGTTAGCGTGTAGAGGCGTGGCAGGTTTCTGTGTAGCGATTTTCTGTATCCTGCGACTAGACTGCATTTATTTATTAGTTCTCACAGTGCTGTGGTGGAGTTTTTCGGGTTTTCTCTAGATGCTCTATTGTGTCATCTGCAAATAGTGAGTTACTTCTTCCTTTCCAATGCGGGTGCCCACTGTAAGGTGCAGAGTTCACAGCTCCCCAGCGCTTGCCCTAGAGCCACTCTTCCCTGCAGCCCCTCCTCCCACTTCATGGGGGAGGGAACCAAGGCCCTAGGGGGGCCATGGAGAGAGGACGTAGCCGGGTCTCCACAGCACGCCTGCTGTGGCTCCAGAACGGACTCTTACTGTGGTGGGGGTGCCAGCCCTGTCAAAGTCTGTGGGTCCCTGGAGGATAGGACGCCAACCCTGTGAGGTGCGTACATCCCTCGTGAGTTAACGGGACAGGTTCAGTCTGTCCAGGTCAGTCCTGTCCTCCTCCTCATTACTGTTATTACTGTTACTAGACAGCAGCCATGGATGGGGGCACTGCCTGGGACGGCTCTGGCACACAAGTTGGGAGCTTACTTTCCAAAAGTGGGCCATGGGATCTGAACCCTGGGGCTGGCCTGGGCCATCCCGGGCGCAGGGGAGCGGGACTGTCCGGGGGTGTGGCCGCCCTCTGTGGAGGAGCAGGACCATCTGGGCGCGTGGCCGCCCTCCACGGGGGAGCAGGACCGTCCGGGCGTGGGGCCGCCGTCTGTGGAGGAGCAGGACCGTCCCAGGTGTGTGGCCGCCCTCTGTGGAGGAGCAGGACCGTCCCAGGTGTGTGGCCGCCCTCTGTGGAGGAGCAGGACCGTCCCAGGTGTGTGGCCGCCCTCTGTGGAGGAGCAGGACCGTCCCAGGTGTGTGGCCGCCCTCTGTGGAGGAGCAGGACCGTCCCAGGTGTGTGGCCGCCCTCTGTGGAGGAGCAGGACCGTTCCAGGTGTGTGGCCGCCCTCCGCGGAGGAGCAGGACCGTCCCAGGTGTGTGGTCGCCCTCTGTGGAGGAGCAGGACCGTTCCAGGTGTGTGGCCGCCCTCTGTGGAGGAGCAGGACCATCTGGGCGCGTGGCTGCCCTCCGCGGGGGAGCAGGACCGTCCGGGCGTGGGGCCGCTGTCTGTGGAGGAGCAGGACCGTCCAGGTGCGTGACCACCCTCCGCGGAGGAGCAGGACCGTCTGGGCGCGTGGCCGCCCTCCATGGGGGAGCAGGACCGTCCGGGCGCGTGGCCGCCCTCCGCGGGGGAGCAGGACCGTCCGGCCGTGGGGCCGCCGTCTGTGGAGGAGCACGGCCCGGCTGCCCAGAGCTGAGCAGCACCCCATCTCCGCCTCCCTCCAGATCAGTTCCAGGTGGTGCCACTGCAGTTCTCCAAGGAGCTGGACACCTACAACCCCAACACCCCCGAGTGGAGGGAGGACATCGGCCTGGTGGTTGCCCGGCTCCTCGCCAAGGTGCTCTGTCCCACCAATGTCACAGCATTCCCAGCACCTGCGGGTGCCTCAGAAAGGCTGGGTGATCGGCGGGGCCCCCAGAGCAGGGCAGGGTGGGTGTGGCTGTCCCACAGTCATGGCCCTCTGGCCTTCAGCCTGGCTGGCAGGTGCCTGGGAGGGCGTGAAGCTGGAGGGTCACCCTGCAGGCGAGGCACAGGGTGGCACCCTCCCTGCACATGGAGTGGACACTGTGTAATAGCCTCTGTTCTCCAAGGGCCCAGATCTCTGAGAGGCAGGTTCCTCTTCTGGGTCAAACCCAGGAGACAGGAGAACTAGTGTGAGCCCTCAGGGAGTGCATCTGAGGGACCTTAGGACACTGAGGCCCTTGCCGCCAGTGAGAGAAAGACTGCCCCCTAAAGTTGTCAAGGCTGCCCAAGCTGAGTGAGGCCTACTCTGACCATGCAGCCCATTAATAACGCTGGTAATAGCGTCCTGGGTATAGACAGGTGACTAGGAGTTTGCCCGATGGACATGCATGGACTGAGACCTTCCAAGAGATAGAAGGGTGCGTGGGGCTGAGCTTTGGGAGTTTGGGAAGGTTTAGGAGGATGTTACCCCAGGAGGGGCCTGCTCACTGTGGCTGTGGTGTGAGGACTGGGCTGGAGGGGCCAGGCCTGGCTGGGCGAGGCCAGTGTGGGAGGCAGAGGGCTGAGAGACCAGAAGCAGTGCCCTGTGGGAAGGGGCACAGGCTGCTGGCAGTGCCCTGTGGTGTGCGGGGCCAGAAACGGCTTGCAGGACAGCCAGCCAGGACTCAGACTGAGTGGTGTGTGTGTGTGGGGGGGAGGTATTCCCAGGGGCTCTGGAGTGTGGAGGGGGGGCAGAGAAGGCAGGTGGACCCAAGTGTCCCCTCGTTGGTCTGCAGGAGACTGGCATCCCCGAGGAGCTGCTGGTGACCGTGGTTAAGCCAGGGCTGCCCACCGTGGCTGACTTGTACGTGCTTCTGCCCCCGCCCAGGCCCATGAGGAAGAGGAGCCTCACCAGTGACAAGGTATCTTAGACGGGCCCTTCCTGCCCCACTGGAGGGCAGGTGACAGTTCACCGCAAGCACAGAAATGTCACTGGCTCAGCACTTTCCATGACTCACAGTCAATGTGGATGTGTGCCCTCCATCTGTGGCCTCCAAGGTCTCTGTGGGGACACTGCGGGTGGAGGGGGCACCGGGCAGGACCACCTCTCCAGGTGGATGCACATCCCTTCCCATCTTGTTTCATCAGCCAGAGCCGGTCACATGGTCCTGACCTCCCTGCAGGGGTGCGGGAGACTTGAGACACACAGAACACGGGTGTCAGGACAGAGCGGAAACGAGCCCATTGCTGAGCATGTGTCCAGTGCACGGGGCAGCTTACGAGTCAGGGCCTCGTTGAAGGCGGCATGCCCTCCGAGTGACAGGCCGGCGGCAGCCACGCCTCCCTGTGTGAAGCTCGGGGCTCCAGGCAGAGCACTGGCATTTCTTTTTTTTTTTTTTTTTTTTTTTTTTTTTTTTTTTTTTTTTTAATTGATTTTTTTTTTTAGAGAGAGGGGAGAGAGAGAGAAGGGGGAGGAGCAGGAAGCATCAACTCCCATATGTGCCTTGACCAGGCAAGCCCAGGGTTTCGAACCGGCAACCTCAGTGTTCCAGGTCGACGCTTTATCCCACTGCGCCACCACAGGTCAGGCTAAGCACTGGCATTTCTTAGGAGCCTCACATTCACCCTCAGAACACAAAAGTGCAGCCACCATCCCAGCCGCACCAGTGACGTGGCAGGACCAGGTGTCCTCTGGAGCCTCTAAGTCCGGGCTCTGTTGGCTGGTCACCCACATGTCCCCAATGTATGACCTGCATTCTGTGAGCAGGGACGGGCCTCCCGGAAGCTCAGGGGCTGCCCCACCTCGGGGACCACCACCCACAGAGTCCGTTCTCCCTGCACACGGCTGTACCCGCCTGTGCAGAGAGGACACCAGCCCCCCCCCCCCCCGTGGTTCCCGAGGGCCCTCACTCGCCCCTCTATTCGCAGAGACTCTCAGCCATCCAGCAGGTGCTCAGCGCACACAAGATCAGCTTTCTCCTGCGGGCTGGGGTCCGGGTCCTGGTGACCACAAGGGACACAGACACAGGTGAGAGTCTGGGGGCTCCCCTGGCCTGGGCTGGGCTCGCCCTTGCAGGGAGGGGTGGGCGTGTGGCCAGGCTCCTCAGACAGCGCCCATTACTCTGGGAACTGGGGACAGGGGACCCTCAGCCGCCCACAGCCACTCCTGGCTGGGTTTTAATTGGTCACCTCCAATTAAAACGGGGCCTTCAGCTCGTCTCCACAGATACTGCAAGGAGCCCCGACTTGGGGTCTCAGATGCCCCCCCCCTGTGAGACTGTCCTCTCAGGTCACGTGTGTCCTTTCCCGAAGCTGGAAAGCTGGAGGGCTTCTCTGTGCTCTGGAAGATGGTGTGCCCGTGGGCGAGTCGGCAGGTTCTCCCCACACCGCGCAGACATGGACGGGGGTTCTGTCCACTGTCCAGAGCAGAGGACCAGGCCCAAGTTCACACAGGAGCATGGGCGGCCCAGGGCGGGGCCCCTCCTGCAGAGTCCTGCCCCCTCAGCCCCGCGGGAGAACCTGCCCGGCCATACGAACCTCTTCCTGTCCAAGATGGCCGGGCTGGGGCCGGGCGCTGCTGCCTACACTGACCACTGACGGCCGCTCTGTTGCAGGCTCTCCGAGGCTGGGAAGCAGTGGCGGCTACTGGGCGGTGGCCGTCCTCTTCGTTAGCGGACTGTTCGCCGTGGCAGCCTTCATACTCTACAAGTTCAAAAGGCAAGGCCACCAGGCCGCCCTCGGGAGGGTGCCGGCTGGGAGGGTGGAGGTCTGCACGTGCACCCAGGCCCCCGGGTGCCCACATGCCAGCAGGCTTCCCCGGCCCTCAGAGGGAGCACAGGTCGCACTGCTGGGGGCAGGGGAGTGAGGGGCTGTCTGGCCCATCCACAGGCTGCAGTGTGTGGACGAGGGGGCTGGCCGGGGACCCCAGTGGGTGGGCCTTGTGCTGAGGCTGGGTGGGGCTCATGAACCTGAACTTACCTGGGTTCTGAACCTTGGACCTTGAAACCAGCAAAAGGACCAAGAAGGGTCACCGAAGACTCGCTTCTCGCAAAGTGCAACTTCACGATTTCACCCCGTCTTGCAGAGGAGACCCTCAGCTTGTGGCCTCAAGGTCCCCCTGCTCAGGGTTGCCCTTGGGGACAGTCCAGAAGCATAGCTTGCCCTCTCCTTCAAGCACCTCTGAAGCTGAGGGTCCCCTCCAGAACCCTCTCGGCTGTTTATCATGCATATCCGGTCCTTAAAGTAGTTATGTGGACACCCTCGTCTCTGTGGTCACTGGCCTGGGTGCCGCAGACACAGAGCTGACCGAGGGCAGAGATGTTCCCGTGCTCTGGGAGCTGTGTCCTGGCCGAGGGCGTGTCTGTCACCTGCCTTGTGACTCAGTTCCCACTGCAGGAGCAGCCTGAGATGCTCTGACAGTGTATAACAGGGACCGGAGCTGGTCTGGGGAAGTCTGGGAGGACCTCCCTGAGGAGATGATTTCTGGGTGGGCTCCTGAAGGACGAGTAGGGGTTTTCTGAGCAGAGGCTGGAGCAGTGGCCAAGCTGTGGCCTTTCCCCAATTTCCAGACTTGTCTAAGCACTGACCTCCGGGCAGGTCCACCTCAGTGACCCACAGGCACCCCTAATTCAAACAACTCAGATTCTCACCCCACCAAGCCCCTCCTGAGAGAAGGATGTGACCTGCTGCCAGGCACCCAAGCTGAGAATACACTTCCTTCCTGTCCCCTCCCCTCCCTTCCCCTCAGCCCAGAAGGCTTGATCCTCCTGCCCCACCCTGTCCCAGGATTGGGATTTGTCAGGATAGGAAGTGGCAGGCACTACCCTGAAACAGTAGGTTAAAGTCAGTGGTAACACTGCCCCGGGGCTGCAGCTCCAGTGCCAGCTCTGGGCAGGGGATTGACCAGGCTCGGGCAGAGCGCCCCTCGTCAGTCAAGGCCCCTCCTGGCCCCTGAGCCGCTGTGACTTCGATGGATGACAGATGTGCTTGACCTTCCAGAGCCAGGTCCCCTCCCCTCCACCTGGGTGGGCATTTCTGGACGGGCTCCGTGGGCAGAGCCACACACTTTATCCTGATCCAGGAGATTCTGATACTCTGTCACCTCCTCCTGCCCCTGGTGTGCCTGGTGCCAGCCCTGGGCCCGCACGTCCATGTGTGTGCCATGTTGATCCCTACAAGGGGACAGTCCAGTCTTGGCCAGGAGAAGGTCCGATATTTACCCAGAAGGACAGGGTCCTGCCCCGGGGAGGGGCTTCCCTGCTCACCTCAGTCCCTTCTCAGTCTCTGTTCAACGTGCTGGGACATTCAAGTGCACTCAAGGGTCAGCCCTGGATGTGTGCTCCCCACGAACCCCTGGGGTGAGGGGCAAGAGCAATGCTGGTTCACCCCAGCTGTTCTCAGCCCTCAGCCCTGGACATCTGGGGAGGCTGCTCTGGTGGGCTGGTCAGCACAGCTGGGCTCTGCTGCAGGGACACAGCCTGGCTCACAGTCACCAAAGGCTGATGTCCCATTCTCACTACAAGTCACTGGGAGCCCCTCATGCAGGATCTGGGATGACAGAGGGGCCATTGCCAGCAAGGCTGGTGCCGTGTCAGGGAAGAGATGTTTTGTTTAGGAAGAACTTGAGCCAGCATGTAAATGTCCCAGCCTGGAGGGGACATATGCTGCCTGTGGTCACCCCCAGTGGGCAGAGCTAGACACAGGCCTGCCCCACGCCAGGGGCCTGGATGAACATCTAGAATTGGTGTGTTTGGGAACAGCCTGCTCTCCTGAGCCCTAGCCCAACTGGGGCAGGGGTGTGCCCACACCATCCTCTCCCTCTGCCCTGGAGGGGCCGGGAAAGCGAGAACCAGGCAGCCCCAGAACCCGGCCAGGGCTCAGCCAGCATCTCTCAGACCCTGGGGACACCGTGCGACCCAGCGGCCTCACCAGAGCATAGGCACTGCTCTCCCACTCACAGGGTGGTGGGGAAACGGGAGTGAAACACCCTCCCCTGTAACAAGTCCTCAGCCCGGGCACCAGGGAGACAGACAGACAGACAGACACTGAGTGTCCTGTGTGCTGTGGGAGCTCACAGGAGGGAGGGCTTCCTGGAAGAGGTGGCCCGGAGCAGAGATGGAACAGGAGAGAAGGCCAGGAGCACAGCTGGGGGCACCAGGGTGGGGGGTGGCAGGCGGCCTGGGTGGAGTCGAGCCCCCACTCTGCCCTGCAGGAAACGCCCTGGCAGGACGGTGTACGCCCAGATGCACAACGAGAAGGAGCAGGAAATGACAAGCCCCGTGAGCCACGGCCAGGGGGTGCAGAGCGCCGTCCAGGGTGAGGAGTTTATAGATGATGATCTCGACTCGCAGACTCTAGGTAATGCCTGCCCCGCAATCCCACCTCCCCACCCTCCTGTGGGCCCCCACCTGGCCGCCTCAGCCAGCAGAGTGCCCGGGATGCGCAGCCTGGCCGGCCCTGCACCTGACGAGGTGGTGAGGCCCGTAGGCACTGGGGCCCCATGCCAGGCAGCCCCTGAACGCGCGGAGGGCAGGGAGAGGAACCAGGGGCTGGTGTGCAGTCACCTCCGAGCCCTCCCGCTCCCTGGGAGTGCGTGTCCTGAGCGCCATCCGTGATATCCTGGTTGACGTGCGCTCCTCTGCTCCTGACTGCTGGTGGGGAGCATTGGTCCCGGGCTGCCCAGCAGAAGCCCCAGCTCAGTGTGCCACGCCCCCAGTTAGTGCCATGTCCCCTCGGGGGTCCCCGTGAGGTTGCCATCCATGGCTGCAGAGGAGTCATCTCAGAGCACCCTCACCCGGGTGCTGGGCAATTCAAGTGGGCAGCCCCCAAAGCCACCAGCTGGGGCTGTTCTCTGCCCACTGCTCACCTGTGGCCTGCAGGTGGCATGGGCTCCCTCACAGCATGGCGGCCGAGTGCCCCATGCAGCCAGAGAGGCCACTGCATCACCTTCCACACAGTCACATGTCATCGCATCCTGCCCTGGCGGTGGGGGCCACCGTCCATGCTGGAGCAGCAGCACGCGGCCACATGACACAAGTGGGCAAACCAAGGCTCTGGGCACTGGGTGGGTGATGTCACTTCAGCCACCCCGGGAGACAGGGACCTTTCCCAAGCTGAGGACTCATAGGCGCGGAGATGCACTGTCCCTGGTCACACAGCTGGTGGGGCGTGGCTGGAGCTCCCTCTTGGGGACCCTGCCCCCTGAGCTGCTGTAGGACCAGGCCTGCAGCTGTAGTGGCTCGAGAAGGCCCGTGAACGTGTCCCTGGCACAGCCGCTGCGGCTGTTGTCAGAACGACCCTCTCAAGCCTGCTGTGCTGTGTCCCGAGAACTCTGAGAAACCCCTGTCCTCACTTTTGCAGTGATGAACAGCAAGGCTCAGAGGGGTGAGGCTCTCCCCTGGGGCACACAGCCATGCCGTCCCTGCATCCACACCCAGGTCACTCCTGTCCCTCACCTGGGCAGGGGTCCCTGACTGTACAGGTCAGGCCCACCTCTCCCCCACGCTCCAGGCCAGATGCATTCCTCACTGAGCAAGGCGTCTAGCCTCCCAGGACAGGATGGACACTCCCGATCACTAGCACCCGCTCTGGGCCAGGCCCCAGCTCGGGGCCGCCGGGGCACGTGCCTGCTAATGTGTCCACTTGACAGATGAGGAAGCTGAGGCTCGGGTGGTCGCCCGGCCCCCCCCCCAGGTCACTGAGCTAATAAGAGGGGGAGGCAGAGTCAAGCCCAACTCTGTGGCTCCGAAGCCAGCGCCCCTCCCCCTGCCGCAGCCCCCAGGTGTCCACCCTGCATACCTGAGGAGACCCCTGGCCAGTCTCTCCCCCGCCCAGCCAGGGGTGGTCAGATTGAGTCGGGCTCGGGGTCCACGCTTTCTCCCACATATCCTGGCTACCACATTCATACAGGCTCTGCAGAGGCCTCACATTCTGCAGAGGCTCTGAATGACCGGGGGCTACCCACGCTTGGACAGAGGCCGTGGGGTCCCGGGAAGGCAAGGGCCCCCTCTCCGGCCTCCAGCAGCTCGTGCTGGGAAGCCCCGAAGGGCAGCAATAGGGTAATAATAATAGATCGTTTTACTCAAACGCTTCGGGTGCGCCCAAAGCCTTCAAATCCCCACTCAGTTCCTTGAAAAGAAGTGCCATTATTATCCCCAGATGACAAAACTAGGCCATGAGGCGGTGACCTTGGTGAGGTCTCACTGGCAATGGGGCTGGCAGCCCCTGGCCGCCCACAGCCTGGCTGGCCACAGAGCTGGGCATGGGGACAGCTCCTTCCCCAGGCTGCACAGCTGTCCCCTGCTCTCATAATGCAGTGCCCCCCAGAACCTCCCACGTCACCCCTGCAAATGACACCACTGTGCCCCTTTCTCTTTTGCCGCACCCGGGCCACACCACGCTGGCCTGCAGTGCCCACCACCTGTAGGGGGCGCAGTCCCTCCTGCATACCCCTGCTGCCGATGCCTGGGTCGGCCCTGCTGCAGGTCAGTGGGGGTGGCAGGTGGTGGCCGGCCTCAGCCTCACCCCGGAGGCCTGTGGGGTCCACTGCTTGTGATGGCACCAAGAGAACCCACTCAGTCACCCACCAGGTACCATGGAAACCCCACCACCCACTCGGCACTGTGCTCGGACACCACCTGCATGGCGTGGGCTGAGGCCACCGCTGCGTCCCGCACGGCCCTGTCTCTCCTCCCTCTGCCCCCACCCCGCCCCCAGCCGATGGGCCAGTGTGCTCACGAGTGGGCATTTCTGTTTCCCAGGGAACCACTCTGGCGTGGTCCTCAGCATCAACTCCCGAGAAATGCACAGCTACCTGGTGAGCTGATGCCTGCAGAGGCCATGCCCAGGGCAGTCTCCTCTCCGTGGCTCCACCCCCGTGGGAGGCACCAAGCCACAGACGCAGCGGCGCTGGGACTGGCATCCCCTCAGACACCCGTGGAAGGCCACCCCCTCCAGCTGTCCCCACACAAGGCCACAGATGCCCCTGCCTCTGTCCAGTTCATGGGGTGCACGGGGGACCTGCTGACTGCCTCTCTCCCTGGACACCAGGCCCACGGCGCCACCCACAGACCCCACCCGACTCTGGGCACACCTCTCTGCCCCTGGGCCCTGAGAGGTTGCCCTGGCTGCTCCACACCCATGGCCCCAGCCCCCACCTGACTTCTGGGGGGGCCAGGGCTGGTCCCCCCTGGCTGCCCGCCCTGGAACCACAGACCTGCGCAGTCACTCTGCACCACCACTTGGTCCCTGCACAGGGACACTGGGTCCTCCTCTGTCAAACCCCCGCCCCAGGAGGGCAGTCCTGCCTGCGTGGCCATTTCTGTGGGGTGTCCAGCCCTCCAGCATCCGGAAAGCCTGTGACCCCGGCCTGACCCTCACCAACCTCCACGTCTCCTGCTGCCCCCCTTACACTGCAGGGGATAGGAACCACCCCCATGTCTCCTGCTGCCCCCTTCTTTACACCACAGGGGATAGAAACACCTCTCTAGGTCGCTGTGGAGTTCTGTCCAGCTGTTCCTGTGGCCAGCTGGTAGCCATGGGCGGCTGTCAGAGCCCCGTTCTCAGGAGCTGCTTTTCCAGACCGCCCAGCACTGCTGCTGCTCGGCCTCCCCTGGCTCCTATCCCCCGGGTTGGGCCTGAGGGGCAGAGGCTGCCCTGGGTTTCCCCGGGCTGCGCCCTGCAGAGACACTAGAGCTGCACTTCCTTACAGCTTCAGGGACCCTGTAGAAACCCAGGGCCCAGAGAGGTTTGGGACTGGACGGCAAGCATGTGAAGTGGAGAAACCCAGTCCCCAGTGGGCGGGGCGAGGCTTTCCCAGGGTCACCAGCAGAGGGCAGCGCAGCAGCCCCAGGGGCTAGCCCTCTGCTCCAGGCAGTGTGAGTCCACCCCCACACAGGTGCCCAGAATCAGGGACGCTGCCTCAGGCTACACCTAAGACTAGAGAGGAGGATTCTCACCTTTTGCCTTGAATTCGCAAGTCAGTTTCCCTTTCCCCTTGCCCCGCACTGTCCCCTCCGCCCACACCTAGGCAGGCTCAGGTGGCCGGCCCTTCCTGGGAACACCAGGACCCAGGCTAGTAACTTGCTGGCCTGCTGGAGAGTCAGGAATGAAGCCTGGGGGATGTTAACCCATGTCCCCGTGGGCAAGGGAGACCTGACACCCAGAGCAGCCCCTGGACTGTGTGGGGGACCCCTTCAGTCCAGTGCCCTGTGTCACAAGTGGGGCTTCTAAGACCACAGGGGGGAAGGGGTCATTGTGGGTCTGTCTCCCCACTCCTCTTGGCCCCCAGCTGGGACTCGTGGGTGCCTTCTCCAGAAGTCACCCTGCAAGTTGTCCTTGAGACCCTACTTGGAGACAGGCTGAGCCCAAGGACCGGGGAGGGAGCTGGAAGACCAGTGTGGAGAGGCTGGGTTCACAGGACCTTTGCCACAAGCTCCCCCTTCCCTGCCCAGCCCACGTGCAGTCTCCAAAGACACCTTAGGAGCCCACCCTCCACCCCAACTGCCTGTCCTGACTGCCAGGGCCAAGGTCAAGGTCAGCAGGGGGAACCCTGGACACAGCCCCCTCCCCCCAGCTCACCAGTGCCTGCGGGTGACCACCCCTCGGACCTCTGGCTGCCCATCTTCATTCTCTCTGCTGTTTGAGGGTCAGGCTTTCCCTCCGTTACTTGTGTTTTATGCCCTTGTTTCTATTAAGAGTATTTTGGGTGCACGGACCCAAGGACCCGGGAACGAGAGGGCGTCCGATGGCACTTAACCTTTTCCGTCCGGTCCCCATGCAGAGCGGCCCGCAGGCCTGCGGAGTGATCTGGTCCTACATTTGAGAGTATATTTGGTGTGCAGGTACACACAGGCACCTGGGTGCGTGCCCTTCCGGCCACAGGCCGCCCGCTGAGGTGTCACGCGACCGGGCCACGCCCATTCTTCATATATGCACATAGCAAAGATGCGAGAAATTCTTATTTTTCCTTTTTAAAAATCAATAAATCATTTGTGATGCTTTTACGAGGATTAAATGAATATGATCGGTGTTTGCCTTACGATCAACCTGTTTTTCGACATTTACCTAAGACCAGGTGCGTGCACGTACCCCTAGGATTGTGGCTCCAGAGGCCCCGTGGCCGGGGGCCCATGGGAGGAGCAAGCAGGAGCAGGTCCCGACCCTGCCGGGGGCGGGTGGAGTAGGATTACAATGACATTAAACCTTCTTGGTCACCGGATCAGAACATGCCGGCAAAGCAATGATGTCCGGAGGACAGAGGCAGGGGTGGGGTCGGGGGTCAGCCTTCCCAGCGCTCACACACCAGCTCACACACCGCCCACTCCCTCCTCTGTGGCAGCCGCAGGGGCCCCGGGCCGAGGCCTGGAAGGTGCAGCCCCACATCCGGCTCCCAGAACCCTGTCCAGCAGAAAGTGTCCCCGACACCACGTCAGACCGGGCCACTGTGGCCGTGAGGGATGGAGACAAACCCGAGAGCACGTCCAATCACCTCCAAATGTGGACAGACCCAGCCACGAACACGGTCGCCCTCGTCCTCAGGTGGCAGCTGGAGTCACAGGTCCCCTCTTTCCAGATGAGCTGTGATGCCCAGCGGTCGCCTGCTCCTCCCACAGCAGCCAGTCCCGAACACCAGGCTTCCCAGCACCATGTCACCAAGCCCCCGGGCTGCATTCTCTCTGCATTAGCACTAACCCGACCGGTCCGGCCGCAGCTGGGCCCCTGGGGCGCAGGCTGGGGGTGCGGGCAGCACCCTCTGTCCCTCGCTGGGCAGGGTGTCGGGCGGGGGGCGGGTCCTTGCACATCGGCAGTCCCCTGACCCACTCAGTGACCAGCCCGAGGAAAAACCCACGCCCGAGCTCGGTCCCAATGAAAGAGGGGAGACGTCCCGCCCTGCCCGTGGGGTCTCTGGCAGCTGCACCCCAGATTTTACTAGACATGGAAACGCACCTTGGGGCTCAGGCTGCTGGAGTGTTGGCCCAGCAAGACCGGCTCCCACAGCTGGGTGGCGAAGGCCGGGCACGGCCACCTAGTCTCTCCTGGGCCTCAGCACTCGACCCGGACTCACCGACGTGCCCCCTGCCTGCCAGGTGCCGTGGGTCGCGGTAGGTGGTGAGCTCAGCCTCGCCAGCCCCAGCCCGGGCATGTTCACCACGTGTGCCCGGAGCCCCCCGGCGTTTCCTTTATGGTGTAATTAGATGGCTCATCACCGACAGGGCCGGGCTCAGCAGACGGCACCTGAGCTCACGTTCCAGGGCCCCCGGGAGCCGCGCTGGGAAGCCAGGGTCACTGACGTGCTCGGCAGCTGATGTGAGTATGGCCCAGACACTCAGCTGTGCGGAGCGCCCTCACACGTGATGAGGACCGCGCAGGCGTGCGGAGCGCCCTCACACGTGATGAGGACCGCGCGGGCGTGCGGAGCGCCCTCACACGTGATGAGGACCGCGCAGGCGTGCGGAGCGCCCTCACACGTGATGAGGACCGCGCAGGCGTGCGGAGCGCCCTCACACGGGACACGGGCCGCGCAGGCGTGCGGAGCGCCCTCACACTTGATGAGGACTGCGCAGGCGTGCGGAGCGCCCTCACACTTGATGAGGACCGCGCAGGCGTGCGGAGCGCCCTCACGCGTGATGAGGACCGCGCGGGCGTGCGGAGCGCCCTCACGCGTGATGAGGACCGCGCGGGCGTGCGGAGCGCCCTCACGCGTGATGAGGACCGCGCAGGCGTATGGAGCGCCCTCACACGGGACACGGGCCGCGCAGGCGTGCGGAGCGCCCTCACACTTGATGAGGACCGCGCAGGCGTGCGGAGCGCCCTCACGCGTGATGAGGACCGCGCGGGCGTGCGGAGCGCCCTCACGCGTGATGAGGACCGCGCGGGCGTGGGGAGCACTCTCTCGCGAGGATGCGGACTGCGCGGGCGTGCGGAGCGCCCTCACACGGGACACGGGCCGCGCAGGCGTGCGGAGCGCCCTCACGCGTGATGAGGACTGCGCGGGCGTGCGGAGCGCCCTCACACGGGACATGGGCCGCGCAGGCGTGCGGAGCGCCCTCACGCGTGATGAGGACCGCGCGGGCGTGCGGAGCGCCCTCACGCGTGATGAGGACCGCGCGGGCGTGGGGAGCACTCTCTCGCGAGGATGCGGACTGCGCAGACGCGGAGGGGCGAAGCCGACCAGCCAGGCAGCGGTGAGGGTGATGGCGGACATAACGAGGATGGATCCCATGGAGCATCCCCCACGGGCCACGTCCAGCGTGGGCGCTCGTCACACACTTCCATAACCGCTGCTGGCAGCGACCCCACGGAACCGGTGCCGCCGTCCCCTCCCATAGTCGCGGGCAGGGGCCCGGAGAGAGCCAGGTCCGGATTCAGGTGAACCTGTCCGCATGCCCCCCACACACCGGCCCCCACGGGCCCTCTGCAGCCGGGAGCCGTGTCCGCGGGGCGGGTGGACGCCTCGGAGCCAGAGGCCTGCTGAGAAGGTGAGCCGCTGGGCCGGGAGTGAGGACCAGGGCCCGGTGACCCGCCGCCCCTGCCCGTCTCTGTGCTCCGGGCTCCCTCTGAATGCGGGGTCTGTCGATCCTGGGGAGTTCCTCTTTCCTCCCGTTTTTTGTCATTGTCGCCCGTGTGGCCCTCGGGGTCAGCTAGTGGAGCAGGAATGTGACCGTCCAGCTCGTGGTGGCCTCCCCGGTGCCTCCAGCTGTCTTGGCACGGAGAGGCCACCACGATGTCCGTGAGCACGAGTAGCTGCGGTCTGTCCGCCGGGTCACTGCCGCCGACTGAGCCCAGTGCGGAAGGGGCGCGCTCATCTCTGCTCCCGGGGCCCCCGCAGCCCCGCGCCCGGAAAGGCCCGGTCTTCCCACCAGAAGCGTGAGGCCGGCCACGCTTCTCTCCTGCCGCGACGGCGTCACCTTTACGGTCTCCGGTAAGACAACTGGAACAGCTCACACGCGCCGTGTTGGGACAGCAGGAAGCGGGGCTCTCTGGGTGGCCTTCGGGGTGTTGGGTGAAGAGTCCCCAGGGTGGGGTTGGCTCTGCTGAGCACCTTCCAGGTGACAGGTGGTGCTGGACGCTTTCTGCGCCTCATCCTGTGAGTTCTCACGAGCCTGTAAGAGTTGTTGTCCCACTCGTGGGTGAGAGAAATCAGAAAACAAGCCAGGCCTGACCGGTGCTGGTGCAGTGGACGGAGCATCGAGCTGGGATGCTGAGGTCGCAGGTTTGAAGCCCTGAGATCGTGGCCAGAGTGCAGGCTCACCAGCTTGAGCGTGGGATCATCAACATGAAGCCCAAGGTCACTGATTTGAGCCCGGGGTCACTGGCTTGGCAGGAGTTCCCCAGTTAAGGCGCCTCTGAGAAGCAATCAATGAATAACTAAAGCGCTGCAACTATGAGCTGATGCTTCTCATCTCCCTTAAGGCATAAGGAAAAGAAAGAAGGGAGGGAGGGAGAGAGGGAAGGGGAAGGAAGGGAGGAGGAAGGAAGGGAAGAGGAAGGAAGGGAAGGAAGAGGAAGGGAGGGAAGAGGAAGGGAGGGAAGGAAGAGGAAGGGAGGGAAGGAAGAGGAAGGGGAGGGAAGAGGAAGAGGAAGGGAAGGAGGGAAGAGGAAGGGGAGGGAAGAGGGAGGGAAGGGGAAGGGAGGGAAGAGGAAGGGAAGGGGAAGGGAGGGAAGAGGAAGGGAGGGAAGAGGAAGAGGAAGGGAAGGAGGGAAGAGGAAGGGGAGGGAAGAGGAAGGGAAGGGAAGAGGGAGGGAAGAGGAAGGGAAGGGAGGGAAGAGGAAGAGGAAGGGGAGGGAAGAGGAAGGGAAGGAGGGAAGGGGAAGGGAGGGAGGGAAGAGGAAGGGGAGGGAAGGGGAAGGGAGGGAAGGGGAAGGGAGGGAAGAGGAAGAGGAAGGGAGGGAGGGAAGAGGAAGGGGAAGGGAGGGAGGGAAGAGGAAGGGGAGGGAAGAGGAAGGGAAGGGGAAGGGAAGGAGGGAAGGGGAAGGGGAAGGGAGGGAGGGAAGGGGAAGGGAGGGAGGGAAGAGGAAGGGGAGGGAAGAGGAAGGGGAAGGGAGGAAGGGAAGGGGAAGGGAGGGAGGGAAGAGGAAGGGGAGGGAAGACGAAGGGAAGGGGAGGGAAGGGAGGAAAAGGAAGGGAGGGAAGAGGAAGGGAAGGGGAAGGGAGGGAGGGAAGAGGAAGGGGAAGGGAGGAAGGGAAGGGGAAGGGAGGGAGGGAAGGGAGGGAAGAGGAAGGGAAGGAAGATTCTCTTTCCACAGCCTTGAAGATGGCAGTTTTCTTACCCACCACGGGCAATGGCTACTTAAAAGGTGTTTGTCATACTCAGTTCCCAAGAGGAGGGGGCAGGCCGTGCCAGGCCACTCAAGGAAGCAGTGGGCCGGTCAAGATGTGGAGGGAGGGCACACCTGCACATGGTTTTTTCTGGTGGTTTCCACAGTGTGGCAGGGCAAGCAGACTTAGGGCCGGCTAGTCTGACTCCTTTCAGGGGCAGTCCTGAGTGCCTGGCTCTTGCTCTGGGTGGGTGGGGGGGAATTAGGGCAGGGGACAGTGCTATGTGTGAACCCCGGGGAGCCCCACGGAGGAGGGGGTTGGCT
This sequence comes from Saccopteryx bilineata, assembly GCF_036850765.1. Taxonomy (NCBI): domain Eukaryota; kingdom Metazoa; phylum Chordata; class Mammalia; order Chiroptera; family Emballonuridae; genus Saccopteryx; species Saccopteryx bilineata. The sequence goes on from NC_089494.1 coordinate 263,084,502, forward strand.
TGCACAGGAAAGCTGTGCATGCAGGCGAGCCCTTCCCTGTCTCGGGGCAACCAGCCCTAGGAAGGACAGTCCCCCCAGGGCATGAGGTCCCAGGTGTCAGAGCATCAGAATGAAGAAACAAATGGGGAACACAAGCAGCTCCCCCACCCTGTCTGAGGCGCTTCCAGGATGGGACATCCTCTTGGTGTTCAGGACCAGCTGGAACTTGCCCCCAGGTCAAGAGGTGTGAGTACCTGAGGGAGTCATGAGTCACCTCCCCTACTGTGTTCCTACTCTATTTGGAGTAATTGCTCCCTTACTAAGAAAAAGCAGCCATTTTAACAGCTCCATCAAGTGGACTTGATGCCCATCATAAAACCCCGGGGTCATACACACTTGTTTTCCTGCCTCCATTAGAAAAGCTGGTGAGGCACCATGCTGCCTGTTCCCCAAGTTATAACTCATAGGACAGACAATCCCTGGTCAGCTCTGTGCTTTCATAAAGCAAAGCCCAGAGCTCGGGTGTCCTCTTGCTAAGTTTGAAAAGAAGTGAGAGGTCCGTCCCCTTCACCCAGCAGGCCACCAGGACATAGCCTATGTTCAAGGCCCAGGAAGAGTCAGTTAATAAAGCTTTATCAGAAGAAATTTAGGGGAGACCTACCTCCAGACGGCCAGTGGGGGCAGGGAGGACTCAGAGGTGTCTGTCGTGTGCTGAACACTAAGGCGCCCTGGGAGCACCTGCAAAGTGATGTCCCTGCCACCTAAGGTGGCCTGGAGAGCTCCCCTCCCCTCTGACCTCTGCGGTCACTTTACAATTACAATAAAAGGGGACCCTCTGATATCTGTGACCGGCCAACACCGTGGGATGAAGGAGGCCATACTGGGTCACCTGGCCCTAGCGGATGTGGAAAGGTGGGTCTAAGTGGCCACTGTGTCTCCTGGATGTCCCTGGGTGCCACACACCTCTCCCCACCACATCAGACTCCTGGCCTGGCCACCGCTCCTGTGAGCTGCTCCACGCGTCCTGCCCGCTTCAGGCCCAGCAGGGGAACCACCTCACCTGCACTGCTCGTGCCACAGTGCTCCTCCTCCATGTCCTGTGGCAGGGGCAGCCCAGCACAGCTGCTCAGCCGTGGTCTGTGCAAGTGCATTAAATGAGCAGGGTGGGCTCAAGGGGAGCTGTGGGGGAAAGAGCCAGCCCCCTTGGGGAATCCCTCTGTCAGCTTCATCTGCCAAAGCAGTCAGCCGTCAGAGTGGGCGTGTGCACCTGGGGAAGCCCTGCAGCGCCTGCCTGCGCACACACCCCTATACCCCCCCACCATCACCCTGCCCGTCTGCACCCCTCCCCCCATCACCCTGCCCGCCTGCACCCCTCCCCCCATCACCCTGCCCGCCTGCACCCCCACCCCCTCCCCCCCATCACCCTGCCCGCCTGCACCCCTCCCCCCCCATCACCCTGCCCGCCTGCACCCCTCCCCCCATCACCCTGCCCGCCTGCACCCCTCCCCCCCATCACCCTGCCCGCCTGCACCCCCACCCCCTATCACCCATCACCCTGCCCGCCTGCACCCCCACCCCCCCATCAGCACCCTGCCCGCCACCTGCTCTCCTGGGGCTGGCTGCCTCCCGGGTGTGCTGCCCTGTCCCCTCCTTGTAGAGCCCGACCCTCCGCCTCACAGGAGTCCCGCAGTCCTGCCATCTGTCCACGTGCGGGAGCTCCAGAGAGACATCCCACCTCCAGCACTGGGCATGGAGCCCAGCACCTACCAGGGCACAAATGTTCCCCGAATGGGATCTCCGCACCCACGGATGGAAAGCCCCTTGGAAACACCAGCTAGGACTCCCTCACGAGCAAGGTCCTCGCCGACAGGAACAAGGCACACTACTGCCCTCCCTGGCCAGTGGCTGGCTGCAAACTGCCTCACCTTGACCAGGAGGAAGTTCACTTTGCTGTCCCTACAAACCAAGTCAGTAGAGACACAAGGCCTGGCCGGAGAAGTTTTATTGAGGGTACACAGGTGTCACGCCACAGGCGCCCGTCCAGGCTACAGGTGTGAGCCAGTGGGAAAGTCCCCCCATGAAGACGTTCCAGTGAGGCTGCTACAGAAAAGGGGTGCAGTTTTTCCCTCTAATAAAACCTCCCACTTTATGAATTAAATACATTAAGAAACAGTGAAAACGTGTACAGTCATTTCAAATGGGCATGACCAATATAAAAGAGAGCTTCCCTGCTTTCTGCCAGCTTCTTTCACAGAGAATTTTAAATATGACTTTAGTTTTTTTAAAAAAAATACAATAAGGAAATAATTACATTCTTAATATGAAAACGTTTTACAGTGGACAGCCGTGGTTAAGGGATGTTGAAGGTCTATAATTTTAAAAGTCGATGTTAAAAATGTAAACATCCTTTCTCATTAGAAAATCAAATACAAAGATTATCTTATAAAAAAACACCTTTGGTCCCTAAGAATGACGACCTGGTGACCCCGTTTTGAAAACCGCTTCCATGCCCACAAGGAGAGGTGGCGGGCTCTCCTGGACGGGTGGAACTGAAGACATCTTGGGGAAGGTGGCAGGGGGTATGGGTGTGAGGCTGCTGTGCCCGGGTGACAGGCTGTCCAGCCTGGGCCGGGCTTGCGGGGCAGGAGGCTGGCTGCTCCTCCCGAGAGGCTGTGTCGTGTGCACGCGGTGCAGGGACGTCGGTTCATCTTTAGTTTACTTCACAGTGTCAGCCTGGCCTGTCATGGGGACAGTTAAGACAGCAACAACAGCAGGAGCCAAATGATTATAATAACAACTGTTCTCTTTAAAATAATGCCATGACTGGAAATTGTTTCCCACTAAAAGTTGCCTTAGGAAAAGAAGAGGAAGGCAATAGGTGAGCATGTAAATGTTGCTGTGACCCTTCTGTAACTGAGGGGCACTGGCTCCCGGAGGGGCTGTTCCTAGGACCCCCCCCCCCCGGCGGCCCCAGAAGGCGCCTGTTGCACGGCACGGTGGGTGAACAGGCGACAGCCCGGGAGCCAGGTCTGTGGGAGACCGCACCTTCCCCCAGGGCAGCGTGCCGACAGGTACACTCGGGAAGAGCAGGTGTGACCAGCCACGACTGGGTCGCGCCCACAGCCTCCGACCACCCCCGGCATCACAGCTGTCCCCTTGGACACCTGCACACCATCCCCAGGTGTCATCCTCATTAAAACGAGCCAGACGCCCCTTCCCGGGGTGGCCTTCAGGGCCTAGGACACACGTTTTGAAAGAGACTGCAAAAAAGGCAAATTGCCCATCAGGTAGTTTGGGGTTTTCAGAAACAGTCACATCTCGGGAACAGTGAGAGGGACGCGGTGCACCAGCGCTGGGGACGAGACCGGCTCTGCGGCTATGGTGTGGCCAAGGTCCCCGAGTGGCCCCGAGAGAAGAGCTGGGGTGGTCGTGAGCAGGGGCCTCGCCCGAGTCCGGCGTGCGGGATCCTCACTCCCACCCCGGCCTGGTCACCCCGCAGTGGAACCGTCTGGAAGCCATGCAGATGGCCGCCAGACCCCGCTGGACTCGACGGAGGGCCTCCACCACACCTGCACCCGCGCCCTCGTCAGTGGCATGGACAGCTCCTGTCACATCGTTTCTGGGCAAAGGGGTGTAAGGTAAAAACGTTACAGAGATGGAAGAGTGGGGGGAACCTGAGGTTGATGGCACTTGACCAGAACGACGTGGGGAGCAGAACCCCGAGCCTCCAGCGTGGCTTCAGGCCCAGCAGAAGGGAGGGGTGGTGACCGCCAAGAGGCGCCACCCACCCTCGTTTTCCCTTGGGACCCCATCCGTTTGCCCAGCGCTGTGTGGATGGGGCCGGGGAAGGAACGGTGACATCTCCGAGGAATCGGCCTCACCCACTGCCCCCACACACACTGGCTCTGTTATAATGCACCTCAGACCACCAGGGCGGGCAACCCCTGGGACGGATTTGGGGGGCAGGTCATGAAACGATCACCGTAGAATTCTGACAAGATGCCTAGCGTGTCTAAAATGTACAGGTATAAATTAAAAACTATATTTATTGAACATATACAAATAAATAACTTATTTTGAAGCAAATGCTTTAACCCTCCACGAAATCTAAGAATGCAGAGGGGAACGTCAGCAGCCTCGTCCTCATGGGACCCCTTTCCAACGGCCCCGCGGAACCCAGCCGGGGCAAGCTCCCCCCTCCTCAGAAGGCTCGTGGTTATGAAAGCGAATTAAAAACCAGGTGTTACAAACACCACAGGTGTCCGCCCGGAGTCTGAAGGCCCTGGGCCTTGGGTGCGGCCACGTCAGCGCCGCCCACCCGGCCAGGCTAAGGTCAACTCCAGCCGCCCGGGTCCCACTGTCTGGTGATGATCGGAACGGAAGGTCCCTCGGGCACCACTGGCTGCCCAGCACAGCAGCCGAAGCCTCGAGACTGCATCTGACCCAAGGCAGCAAAAACGTGCGGAAGATCAGACGTCTGTCCCTTCACAGAGAGGCAGCTGCGTGGGGTATGTGGTCCAGCCTCCGGTGCTGATGGACAGCAGGAGGGCAGACCCATCCCTCTCGGGCCCCGTGTGGACTGCCTGGGGCCAGCCCTGCTCGGTGCTGTGGCATGTGCCTCCCCCGCTGGCCTGTGTGAGGCGGCGGTCAGAGGACACTGACCGGTGAGGACAGGCCAGGTGACAACAACTCGAGGCCCCCGCCCACCCGGGCAGACGGCTTGTGGCAAGCCCCAGCTGCAGGCAGAGGGCAGTGGGACAGCTTCCTGCTCCTGCTCCTGCTCCTGCCCTGAGACCCCTCACTCACCAGAGGCCGCATCCTGCCTGAGCGGTCACGTCTACACAGCCATCACCTATGACCCCACCCTGACCCCCGGGCCCAGTGAGTGAAGAGAGGGCCTTGGGACGAGCTCAGGGACGCAGCGTCGCTGCCATCTGTCACCGCACCTGGCGAGAATGGCCTTCTAGGTGGCAGCCTCTCCATAGCCCCACGTTTGGTGGAAAGCCACTCCACGTGCAGGCCCGTTCCCAGGCATTGGCCTGCTGAGGGCCCCTGGGTGACTGCACTGTCCTGATTCCTGAGGGGTCCCTGGAGCCAAAGGACAGTCTGGTTCTGAGGCCCGCAGACTGGAAGCCAGCTCTCTCTGTCCCCCTTGTGCCTTAGTGCCTGGTCACCCCAAGAAACACCACACAGGAGGCAGACAAGTGATGAAGAGGCCCTACGTGGCCCGTGCGCCTGGAGAAGGGGAGGGCGCCCGAGTCCTCGGACGCATTTATGGCTTCCACCTGCAACCTGGAGGGGGCTGGACGCTCGGGACGGTCTGCTCATGCTCCGCGTGCTGTGGTTCTGACCGCACGATGTCCAGCCCCTCCCTCTTCACAGGTCGGACCCCTCAGTCAGCGCCCTGTGAGAGTAAGGTGCACCATGGGCCCCAGGCCGCTGCCGCTGGCCAGCGCCCGAGGGCAGGAGGCGGTGGGTGCTGAGCAGGGGCCGCACAGGGGTGAGGTATCGGAAACCCCCGCTGCCCTTCAAAAGCAGTACAAATCATTAATAAAAATAGGATACAGAACCTCTGAGAACCCCGAGAGCTAAGTGCAACACACAATAGAAAACTACAAAGTCTAGAGACAATGGCAGCTTTTCACGTCCTGGGGACAAAAGCGTCTGTCCAGAAAAAAGATTAAAAGGTAAAAACGCATCACAGCATAATTCTCAGGCCTTTACCTTTAGGGGTGAGGACGAGGGACAGGCATGCAGGAGGGGGACACAGAGACCCAAGTTCAAAGCTCTTGGTGACGGCCATCCCACCGGTCCCTGCTCCCCCACGCCGGGCCTGACCAGGGCTCGCGGCACCCCCGGTCAGCAGCCGGCTGGCTGGTGGACACTGTACCTTCTGCACCTGCCAGAGGCCTGTCCTGTGTTACCTTTCTTCCCTTCGTGTCTTAACAAATCGAGTGGGAAACCGGGTGTTCCGGGTAAATGTCTTTAAGGGGTACCATGATACAGTAGGAGTACAGGTGAGGGTCTGGGTCACAGCGCGTCCCGCTGCGGGTGCGGCCGCGTCCTGCTCCACGATGTCCGCCTCTTCTACGTCCCATTCTTCAGCTCCCATTCCTGCCAAGGGAAGCGAGTGTGAGAGCCAACACACAGCAGGCGCCATGGCGCAGTGCCCGCGGCCTATGGAGTAGGTGTGCAGCCACCGTGGAAGACGAGTCACTGCGTGACCGGATATGAGACCAAGATGAGTCCTGCCGAGGGCATGCGCGTGCCCCTGAGGCCGAAGGACACAACGGACCGGGTGGGGCCCCCACCACGCACCTGGTCACCGAGTGGGGCTGCCCCAGCCTCAACGACCCTCCTGGAGGCTGCACTTGTGTAACTGTGACTCTAACTCTCTGACAGTCAAGACTGAGATAACAAACACTTCTGCTGCATCCTCATCTGCATCCCCATCTGCATCCTCATCTGCATCCCCATCTGCATCCTCATCTGCATCCCCATCTGCATCCCCATCTGCATCCTCATCTGCATCCTCATCTGCATCTCCATCTGCATCCTTATCTGCATCCTCATCTGCATCCCCATCTGCATCCCCATCTGCATCCTCATATGCATCTCCATCTGCATCCTTATCTGCATCCCCATCTGCAGAGGACGAGGGCTCAGTTCTCAATCTCAGGCACAGACTGAGAGACCAGTGGATGCTGACAGTCACAGAATGACAGATGGACATTCGTTTTTGTTTTTTTTTTGTATCTCTCCGAAGCCAGAAACGGGGAGGCAGTCAGACAGACTCCCGCATGCACCCGACCGGGATCCACCCGGCATGCCCACCAGGGGGTGATGCTCTGCCCATCTGGGGCGTCGCTCTGTTGCAACCAGAGCTATTCTAGCGCCTGAGGCAGAGGCCACAGAGCCATCCTCAGTGCCTGGGCAAACCTTGCTCCAGTGGAGCCTTGGCTACGGGAGGGGAAGAGAGAGATAGAGAGGAAGGCGAGGGGTGTAAGGTTGGTGGATAATGGAGGATGGTCATGTGGGTAACTCAGACCCGCCCACTTTGGCTAGGACCACCCACAATCAAGCCCACCAAAGGGAGCTTCCCAGGAACCATTTGGAAGGAAGCGATCGTCTGCCAGCCAGTGAAATTTCACCATGTCATAGTAGCTCCACTTCCCTAGAGGGACCCTTTAAATATCTCCCACGCAGTTTAATCTTTGCAACTTCCCTGACCTCTATCTCTCCTCCATCTTTCTTTCCTCGGGGCCAGGGAACCTTGCCGGGCAGGATGTGCGCTCTGTACTCAATAAAGCCGTCTGCTATTCCACACTTTGTGGCTCTAGCCTCTTCCTTCCTTCTTGGCAGGGAAAAATACCTTACAAGGGGGAGGAGTGGAGAAGCAGATGGGCGCTTCTCCTGTGTGCCCTGGCCAGGAATCGAACCCGGGACTCCTGCATGCCAGGCCAACGCTCCACCACTGAGCCAACCGGCCAGGGCCAGATGGACATTCTTATCTCTCCCTCTCAGCACTACAGCCTGCGGAGGACCACAGCCTTGGGTGAGGGTCACCAGCGCTCCTGCCGTGAACACGCCAAGTGTGGAGAGTGGTTAGCACCTGATTGTTATTTAAGACCAGACCCACTGTGCAGAAAACAATGTATTTCTAACCAATTTGGAATGTGTTCAGAGCTTCCCGAGAACAGAAGGAAGACAGCAATTAGAGGCCCAGGCTGGTGGGGGGGGGGAGGCAGTGGCATCCGGATGAATTAACGTCGTCTTACCAAGTGTGGTGTTTCATAAGGCACACCTTCCATTACCACCACCAAGAAGTGATTGACTATAAATAGATTTTAAGCTTAGCATCACATGTGGTAGAGGCTGACTCCGTCAGAAGACACCACAGTGTGGACCCCAGAGGCCCTCCTGCATCTTGGGACACTGGGCTGGTCAGCTGCGGGCGGGGAGGCTGGGGGGGACAGTGTGGCTGCACAGAGTCCTGGTTCCCTGGTCCCCAGCCAGGAGAAGCCCGGGGCCCCGCCCGTCCCCACAGACCAGAGCTGCCGGCTTTCCCGACGCCACACGGGAAAGGCCTTGAGGGAGGCTCTGGAGCCCCACACCCGTGACACGGGCTCTGGACTCATGCGTGTGACACGGGCTCTGGACTCATGCGTGTGACACGGGGACTCTGGAGGAGGGTCTGGCTGCAGGGCGCCGTGGGCACCACGCACAGAGGCACTCGGTGGGAGGCAGTGGCACTGACTGGAGAGGGACAGACCGCCCCTCGCCCTCCCGTGAGATCCTGAGGTAGAGTCTGTGCCGAGGCCGGGGAGGGGCGCCCCCAGGAGCAGGAGGGACTGACCTTGGCCTTCCGGAGCACGTGCCCCCGGCAGGGGGAGCTGCCCGCCGGCTGGCTCTTCCTCAGGACGGCCGCGCTGTTCACGGGCACCGGGCCCTCCGCGTCGCTCGTCTCGCAGCTGGACAGGGGCGAGCTCTCCAGCGTCCGGTGCCTGAGCCCTGGCGACTGTGGACAGAGGGGCGGCCGTGGGCGGTGCGCTCTCCCGGCCACCACCGTCCCCAGGGAGAGGTTCACCGGTTTATTGTTAACGGGCTTCAGAAATAGGTAAAAATAACATAAGGACACTAAGTATACACCACTCACACTCACACTCACATACATACGGTCTGTGCCCAATTCTAAGAGCCCCTTTAAACGGCTGTTTTACAGATAGAAAGACGGAGGCTCAGGGACGCTCTGGCCTGCTGGCTATGCTGGGAAGTGGGGGGGGGGGGTCCCAGGCCACATCCTCTGTGGGGAACGCAGGCTGCTCCAGCCCCATCACGCAGCGGCCTCTACTGTGTCCCTCCACTGTGTCCCTCCACCGTGTCCCTCCACCGTGTCCCTCCACCGTGTCCCTCCACTGTGTCCCTCTACGGGGCTTTCTGATGCCCAAGAGCTCCTCCTCCGTCTGCAGCGCCCTTGCCCACCCGGCAGCCGAGACGCCGGCACCATGACAAGGGTGGCCCGCTGTGCCGAGTGAGGCCGGGGACCGTGAGCGGCCACTGCAGAGACGAACTCGGGCGTTCTCTCTGGACGCCAGGATGGCGCAGCTGCTCAGGGGCGCAGGCAGTTACCTGTGGACTCGAGGTGCCCGACCGGGGCTCGATGGCCAGCCCCAGGGTGATGCCGCCAGCCAAGGCCTTCCTGAGGCTCTCCTTGACCTCGGTCAGCTCCAGCTCCAGGCTGACACGCTCCGACTCCTTCTGCCTGCACTCCTCTTCCAGCGCCTTCAGCTTCTCCTCCAGGACCAGCTGCATCTTCCTGCCTGGGAGCCAGAGGACCCGGGGCTGCACCGCAACGCACGGCGGAGCTCGGGGCCTGCAGGGGGCGCTGCGGGGCGCTGCCGTGCGCACCGCACTCAGGGGCACCTGGGAGGAACCGGGCCTCCTCCCGACACCTGCCTTCTATGCAGCTGGAAGGACAGGGACCGGCTGCAGGAGGCCTTGCAGCCCACAGGTGGGCCTCACGTGCTCATTGAAAACGTGACCCTTCCACAGTATGGCTTCCAAGGCTGCTGCTGACCTGGGAGGTCTGGAAACTTTCTGCTCCGGTTCTCCGGCTACCCCCTCAAGCTGCCGGACCTGCCCCTCAGCCACGCCCAGCCTCCTGCCCTACAGAGCATGGCTGCAGCACCGTCACCGTCACCAGACGGCAGCGGGTGACAGCGACACAGCACGGCAGGGAGGCGCCCACAGGGCAGCTGAGAACACTGTCCTGATGGCTGAACTGGCTGTGCATGCAGCCCTGGTCAAGCGCGGCACGGGACACGGCTTCTCACTCACCCTCCGCACCGTCCCCGTCCGCTCCCGTCCAGGCCTCTCACTTGGCATGTGACACCCCCCCCCCCCAGGTGGCCTTACACTAGGGGCCACTTCCCACCACCTCCTAGGACTCATCCGGACCTGCTCGGCCAACACCCGGCTCCCGGTCCTTACACCCCAGAAGCACGTCCTTCCACATAACCACGTGGGCAGGTGGGCAGGGAGTCGGACTCTGTGTGAACACACACCAGCTCCTCCCCGCATGCTGAGCTACCCCGAGGCCGGCGTCTCCCCTCCGGACCTTCCAGTCTCCGCACCCGGGCGGGCAGCACCGAGACCCGGAGTCAGCAGCAGCCTGCACCGGAGGCGTGCCTGGAGCAGTTCCACCCCGAGCCAGGACCCACATCCCCGGCCTTGCGGCAAGGCCAAGCCTGGTCCAGACACAGCTCCAGGCCGACTGCTCCCTGTGACTGCTTTACCCTCATGTCCTCTCTGGGCTTGTTCTCAGGAAGCCGGCCTCACCCCTGTTCTTCCAACCTGGACGCTGCTGGCTCTCAGCTGTCCCTTCTCAGGGAATGCATGGCTCCTTGCAACTGTGCGGAGACCTCTGACCTGGGCTTCTGAATTTAACCCATCCCTGTGGCCTGTCCTCCTGCTGAGGAACCCAACTACCTCATCCAGGCTCCGCACTGGGAGCCTGGAAACCCGGGCCCTCGGGCTACAGGGCCTATGCGTCAGGACCACCCCCGCCGTCAGCACCGGAGGCCGGACAGCTCCCCGCACAGGCCTGGAGGCCTCCTACCCCGGCCCCTGCCCTGCGCTGACCAGCAAGCAACGCTTCTGGAGCCCGAGAGTAGTGTGCGGGACTCCGGAGTCGCTAGCCGGTGAGCAAGGCCAGCGGGCAGGGGGCCCAGACGTGCCCGTACCAGCATTCGCCTCGACGGCCGCCCGCAGGTCCCTCCGCTCCTTCCGCAGCTGCGCCAGCCTGGCCCGCAGGGCGTCCCTCCGCCACAGCAACTCCTCCTCCTTGCTCTGCAGCCGCTTGGCGTCGGCCTCCACCCGGTTCTTGCCGTATTTGTACTGATCGGCATCTGAAAGACGACGTCAGCGGCGGGCAGCCAGGGTTAGCCGAGCAGACAGGATGCCGGCCGCACAGCCCACGCCGCCAGCCCGCTCGTCAGGACAAACTCACGGCTACAGTCCTTATTCTGTTCATTCAGCTCGAGAAAGAACGAGACCGGTTTGAACTAGTTCAAATTACCCAATATTCTTTGAAGCAAATCACGAAGGTAGAATACTAAGACGCCCCTGTAACCCTCTTCCCTCCCAGCAGGCGAGGTCGCTGACAGCGAACACCTCTCACTGAGGAGGGGAGGCCATCAGCGCCAGACGGTCTCTGAACTGGGGCGTTCTCCGTCCTTTCAAAGCGCTTCACTAACGCAGTCACATCTGATCCTGTGGGTGTTTTGCCGGCCCGGGGGCGGCTGTGTCCCCTGCACGAGAGGCACCTGGCATGGAGCAAGCACGCAGGAACATCGTCCGGTGAACGCCCGAACAGTGAGGAAGTGGAGAGGCCGCCCAGGTGGGGCCTGGGGCCTGACTGCCTAGGTCTGGACTGCAGCTCGTCACCTGCAGCTGCGTGACCCTGAACCAGGCACCTGATCTCTCTGTGCCTCGGTGCCCTGTCTATGAAATGGGGATGATTCAGGGGTTGGTGCGAGGGCTGAGCTCATGTTTATAAAGCACTCAGCGCACACGCGGGATGAGCACGGCATCAAATCAAACGCGTGAGTGAGGAGGGAACGGTCAGGGAAACTCGGGTCCAGCCAGAGCCACACACTGGCCAGCAGCACACCACCCGCTGACCCGGGCCCTCCCCTCTGCCACGCCGGTCTTTAACAACAGTATTTTAGAAAAGTCTCATTGGAAAAACGCACTAAAGAGAGGAAAAGACAGAGAGGCCAACCGGAATGACCCAGGGGGACCCTTTTCCAAACCTCCACTGTCCCCATTTTCTTCTAACATTCAACCACTCAGACCTGACTCCCGCTCAGAGGACCTCAGACTTCCTGAGCTTCCGTTACCTCACGTCCCACATGGCCGGAGTGCTTGTGTGCACGTCCGACCCCCTCACTGGAGTGGACACCGCTGTGGCAGAGTGCGCGTCATGCAGAAGAGGAAAGGCAGGGGACAGAGAGGTGGCCGTGGATGTCTCCCTGGGCCCCGGCTTCTCCAGTTCTAGGGCAGACGCAGTGAGGCCTCCCTCGCGGGTTTGTTTTTTAATCTGACATTTGTACCTAAAACTGTCCCTGGCAGCTCTAATCACTGTCAGTAATGACACCGTCCCGCAGGGCTCTGTCCACTCTGAGGCCACGGTGAGCTGGGAACATCTCGCCTAAACGCTGAATTCACCAGTTCTGCGATACAAGCCACCGTCACCGCAATGAGAGGCCACACGGTGGAGGCAGGCACGGAGCCCCCCTTCCCCACTCAGCGGTCCCCTCACTAGAAACCAGCGGGGCACGGAGAGGAGCCTGAGGGGGTCGCAGCACGAGTGGACCAAGCTGACACCGGCAAACGCGGGCCTCGCTCTCCAGGGCGCAGGGTCAGGACGCGTCTGGCACACCCAGCAAAGTCTAAACTCCAGCCACTTGTTTCTAAAAATAAGACGCTTCCCCAACAAACCCTAAATGTCCCCGTCTTTTGTCCTCACGCAATAGACCCCGTACAGTGATAATGCAACTGGCTGAATTCAGCAAAAACACAGAATGCGATTATTTTGCGCATCTGTCACCATGGGATGTCACCGCGGTTAATAAAAGTTCCTCTAGATGGGCTCCTAAAATAAAGGAATAAACTGCCTAGGAAATAAAGCCAGCTGGTGACTGAGAGACTGTTGTGGGACTTGGGTCTCGCACAGGATGTGACCCTCCCGCCCCCCCCCCCCCCGTGACCACTGCTAGCATTTTAAGTGGTGACAAACACACCGACTGCGGGACAGGAATGAGGTCCCAGAGACAGATGGTCAAACAAGTTACGATGAGGTTTGGCCCAACTGGCCTCCACCCATCATGTGAAGAACAGACCAGTGTCCTTGGGGCAAAGGAGCCACTAGCACAGAGCAGTTCCGAGGCCGGCCCACGAGACGGCCACCCCGTGTGCCCTCAGATCTGACGCTCCTCTCAGTGCACGTGGCTCAGCTGGTCGGCAGGCGCAGAGGGTACCAGTGGGAGAGCCTGGCCTCGTCCTCAGTCACATGGACCCTGGTCTGCCGGCTCCATGGAGCCAGGATCAGAAACTACAGGCGCGACTTCCCAAGCGACCCGATCACACTCACCGCCGTTCGAGTCCTGGTCCCACCTGCCTTCTGGAAACCCTCCCCGGAGCCAGACCCCAGGAGAGCTGGGGCTAGTGAGTACGAGGGCTGCGCCCCGGCCACCTGCAGGTCTGCTGTGCCCTCGGTCAGGCTCGGCACCCTGGCAACCACTGCTCTTAGCTCCACAGCCTGGTGACAAGCAGAGGTGCCCAGCATCGCCAGGGCCCAAGAAACACAGACGTGTGTGACCGTGTAACCTGGAGACTGGGGAGGGGGCTGCTGCCTGGGAGCGCGAGTATCCCACTCGAGTCTGGCTCTCTGCTCGGCCTGAACACCTGGCCCTCGCCGCGGCTCTCTCGCACCAGCTGTGAGCCCCGGGGAAGCCACTGCTCGCTCAGGGACCTTCCCACATCTGCACCAGGGGCAGACTGCGGCCACGGGCAGACTGAGGCTCCTGCCCTGCGGGCGGCTCTGAGAACTGGGCAGGAGAGACGGCACGAGCCCACCAGGCATGACAAGGACTGTGTGTCACTGTGAATCAGGCTCCTCACAAACTCATCTCTCTCGAGTGCTTTGAGGTCCATGATGACCTGGGTTATTTCATCACGGAAACCACAGTAGCCACTCATCTACATCCAACACACGGAAGCCAACTTGAGAGTGTTATGTGACTTGACCAAAGTCACAGTCACCAACAGATAGATCAGGGACACCAACTGAGGTCCCCTGACCCAAAGCTCAGGGGCGGGCAGCAGGACCTGCCCCTGCAGTTGCTGTGACTCAGAGGTCAGAGTCAGGCAACCACGCCTGACCTGTGGTGGCGCAGTGGATAGAGCGTCAACCTGGAACGCTGAGGTCGCCAGTTCAAAACCCTGGGCTTGCCCAGTCAAGGCACATATGGGAGTTGATGCTTCCTGCTCCTCCCCCCTTCTCTCTCTCTCTCTCTCTCTCTCTCTCTCCCCCCCTGTCCCCTCTCCAAAATGAATAAATAAAATCTTAAAAAAAAAGAGGCGGCCAGCTTGGACCTCCTTCTGCACACGACACGCACACGCTGGGTCAGAGAGCGGCACCCTCCTCCTCCCGGGGTCCCACACGCGGCTCCCTCTCCGGAGAGCGGGACCCTCCTCCTCCCGGGGGTCCCACACGCGCTCCCTCTCCAGAGAGCGGCACCCTCCTCCCCTCCTCCTCCCGGGGGTCCCACACGCGCTCCCTCTCCAGAGAGCGGCACCCTCCTCCTCCCGGGGTCCCACATGCGCTCCCTCTCCGGAGAGCGGCACCCTCCTCCCCTCCTCCTCCCGGGGTCCCACACGCGCTCCCTCTCCAGATAGCGGCACCCTCCTCCTCCCGGGGTCCCACACGCGCTCCCTCTCCAGAGAGCGGCACCCTCCTCCTCCCGGGGGTCCCACACGCGGCTCCCTCTCCAGAGAGCGGCACCCTCCTCCTCCCGGGGGTCCCACACGCGCTCCCTCTCCAGAGAGCGGCACCCTCCTCCCCTCCTCCTCCCGGGGGTCCCACACGCGGCTCCCTCTCCAGAGAGCGGCACCCTCCTCCTCCCGGGGGTCCCACACGCGCTCCCTCTCAGGAGAGCGGCACACTCCTCCTCCCGGGGGTCCCACACGCGGCTCCCTCTCCAGAGAGTGGCACCCTCCTCCCCTCCTCCTCCTGGGGGTCCCACACGCGGCTCCCTCTCCAGAGAGCGGCACCCTCCTCCTCCCCTCCTCCTCCCGGGGGTCCCACATGCGCTCCCTCTCCGGAGAGCGGCACCCTCCTCCCCTCCTCCTCCCGGGGGTCCCACACGCGGCTCCCTCTCCGGAGAGCGGCACCCTCCTCCCCTCCTCCTCCCGGGGGTCCCACACGCGGCTCCCTCTCCAGAGAGCGGCACCCTCCTCCTCCCGGGGGTCCCACACGCGGCTCCCTCTCCAGAGAGCGGCACTCTCCTCCTCCCGGGGGTCCCACACGCGGCTCCCTCTCCAGAGAGCGGCACCCTCCTCCTCCTGGGGGTCCCACACGCGGCTCCCTCTCCAGAGAGCGGCACCCTCCTCCTCCCGGGGGTCCCACACGCGGCTCCCTCTCCGGAGAGCGGGAGGGGAAGCCTGTCCAGCCCCCACTCTGCAGACAGGCCGCCCAGCAGACGCAAGGAGTGAGCAGGGTACTTACTTGAAGGTGTGCGCTTCACGCCGGGGGCCGAATCCGGTCTCTTCTGCTGACCACTCAGAGTCTTGCCTTTTCCTGGGACCCCATTGGAGGCAACCGGGGGCTTTTTACCCTTCAACTGTTGAAATGAACACAGAATGTTAAAAATACGTAAATGACCGAGAACCCCTCTTCTGTTTTCTTTCTGCTTTGCAGGACATATTCCCATCTGAGTCTTTAACTTCCTGTTCTGCAGGACAGAGTTCCCGTCCGAGTCTTTAAGTACTATCTAGTACGGATCGAAAATGTGAGGGTGGCAGGCAGCAGGAAGCCAGTCTGGTTTATGCACGCTGGACGGCAGGGAGGTCCCCGGCCTGGCTGAGAGGTCCTAGCGCTGAGGGACTCAGGCTGCCCACAGAGGGACAGCAGTAAAGCCGCACACTTCCACGGGAGACGTCAGTGCCGCAGAGGCGCTGGCATGGGCGAGTGCTGAGGGCCAGGCTGAGACTGCGGGAGCCCCTTCCCGGAGATGCACAGCTTCCTTTGGGCGGGGTGCACCCTGGGGTGCAGCCTGACCCTGCAGCTAAGTCCTGCTGAAGCGCATCCACGCTGACTGGTCTCCTAACGAGACAAATGACCACGCTGTGATTCACCGGCAGGGTCTCAGGAGGGAGGAGGCACAGGATAGAGAAACAGTCTGGACCGAATTTTGACCAACCACAGGGTTTTAAAAACTTCGACCGCGTCCCTACTTCTTGGGTGGTTGCAGGCCAACAAATGCTGTGTTTTGCTAAAGTGATGGACGTGTCTGTGGTCAGTGTTGAGGAACGCAGATGATGGCAAAGGTGAAGTCTGGATGTCCACCCCGTGTTCTGCCGCTGCGCTCACCTCCTGCTGCAGGGGGCGGGGGTGCTGGCTTAACCCGGCCCCGGCGCTCAGACGCTGAGGGAGTCCCTGACACCCCGAGCCTCCGCTCAGTAACCTACAGACCTCTGACATCAGCACTCAAAGACGCTGGGGGGTTTGTACTCATTATGGAGAAACGCCGTAGCCCTCTGAATAACCCTGTCTGTGGCATAAGGTCCATAAGCAGTTCCTCCACAGGGCCCGCCTGTCCTCGCTGCTTAATGGAAACACATTCATAAACGTGCAGCTCGAGAATCTTCTGTTCTACTGTCCCTGCTCCCTTTCAAACTGCTGCCTTTCGTTGACATAATTCACAGAACTCACTGGGAAACTGCCCACGTGGGGAAGAGGACAGCAGGGAAAGAGCTCACAGCGTGCACGGTCAGGAACACGGAGCCGGCCCTGGGCGGCCCGACGCGGACGGCATTCACCAGTCCCAGCTGCCGTCTGCAGGCTGACCTGCTACAAGCTGGCAGCCTTGCCCACTGGGGGGGAGGACCAGGACTCGGGGAAGGTTCGGGGCACGAGGAGAGGGGTGCTGTACCTGAGAGCCGAGCCCGAGAGATGCCCTCCCCACAGAAGAGGTGTTAGTGAGAGACTGAGCGGAAGGCAGCCCGCAGGAGGTGGGGTGTTTGTAATGGTTACAGGGCAGTTTGTCAGTGGGTGGCCTAGTGGCCTTCCTGTCGGCAGGCGGGTAGCGTGCAAAGATTTTCGGAGACGGCAAGTTATCGTACAGGACTGCGTTATCATAGAGCACCTCTTCTCCCAGGCCGCCGCCGCAGGGAGCAGGGCCGGCATCGGGGTCCCACTGCAACACACACAGCGCGTGGTTAGTGCCCCGCCCGCCCCCGACACGCCCACCCCGCCATCGGCCGGAGACACATGCTCCGCAGACCCTTCCTGCTTCCGCGAGGTGGGCCAGAACTGATCGGACACTTTTGTCGTTCAAGACCCACATCTCGGGACATCTCGGGAACCCCTGATCCGGAAAGCAGAGCCACATGCTGTCAGGGAAGGAATGCCAGACAAGGACAGAGGGACACAGGGACCTGGGGACATGGGGACAGGGCCCGGGCCCTGCCGAGCAAACTTGCTGAGACCCCAGCAAGGCGCTTTATTTTACAGTAACCGCTGTGTTCTAGATCTTGTCCTGGGTGCTGTACATCCTGACTCCTCTAGCGCTCACAGGGTCTCACGCAGTGGGAGGGGCTTGTGCAGTGGGAGGAGCTCGTGCAGTGGGAGGAGCTCACGCAGTGGGAGGGGCTCGCGGGTTGGGGGAGGCAACTCTGCGCCTTCCCCCCCCCTCCCGTGTATGCCACATGGCCCGCCATCGGACCCCCGCCCAGTGCGACGGGCGCAGCCCGCTCCGTGCCTGAACCTTGTTGTGGCTGATTAAAATGCCACCGCCAAAGCACGGTGGCGAAAGAAAAGAAGTTGCCACAGAAAACAGGACGTTTCCACGTAGAACTGACATGATGGCATTATTTCAGCAAAAAAAAAAAAAAAAAAAGCCTTCCATAAAGGACTAAAATAGCTGCAGGCCGTTTTAGAACACGGCCATTAAAGGACACATGAAGCCCCAACACCCACAACCCTGGCCGCTCGGAGCCTCTTCAGTTCTAAAGGTCTCGATAGATAAATTGCTTTGCGTTTACAAAAGGAGAGATAAATTAATTTCTAGATTATGCTCATTTTACCCTCTTTCACATCCTTGCAGAGTTTCGTTCTACCAGACTGTGATTACAGCTTTTGTCGTAAAAATAGAAAAGGTGTCTGATTTCATAGCAGGAGCGCTCTCAGCTGCCGGCAACCACGTCGGCGTGTCTATTTCTGGGCGGCTGGGGCCCTGGCTCTGAGCTAAGAATAACGGCCCATGCAGATAACGCTGGGCGTGAGCGCTGCAGGATGACGCTCGAGCCTACTTCTGTCCAGGTCGTTCGAATGGTCCACACCAGACTGTCACTTCCCTGACACACCAAGGGCCTGAGTCACACGGGGGACTCAGAGACCGCACAGCAGTGTCTACATTAGCACGTGTGGGTGCCAGGAGGTTCACTTTCATCTTGTGTGAGGCTAAGAACTACTGGAGACGAAAACACTGCTAAAAAGCAAGGTTTTGGGTCAAAAGCAGGAACTTTATGAACAGAGAACAGCAGCCGTGCAGAAAGCGACGAGCTGGCCGCAGGGCCCGGTGTGTGAGGAACGGAGCGAGGACAGGCCTGTGCGCCCAGGAGCCCCCCCCCCCCCCGCCGCGGGCCAGGAGCTGCGCCCACACCCCGGCCCTGGTGCGGCCCGCGAAGCAGCGGGTGCCAGGTGCACAGCCCAGCGGAGCAGCAGCCCCACTTCCGGAGCAGACTGGTCTGTGAGGGACCTAAGGGGAGCCCATCCCGGGCCGGGCCTGGCCTGACCCACACAGTGACCAGAACGATGGGGACAGGCTGGGGGCTGGATGTGTGGCTGGGCAGGTCCGCGGGTCCCTGGCCACTCCCACCCTGACGTCCATGTGGAAGGTGTGCCCCGGAGAAAGCCTGAGGACAGGGGCAGGAAGGGGCCTTCAGTGGGAGACTTGGTGGGGGACACAGAGCTGAGGTGGCTGGGTGGGGGACGCAGAGCTGAGGTGGCTGGGTGGGGGATGCAGAGCTGAGGTGGCTGGGTGGGGGACACAGAGCTGAGGTGACTGGGTGGGGGACACAGAGCTGAGGTGGCCGTCCCGAGAGGCTGGCAGCTGCACGGAGCAAATGGGGCAGGAGCGCCAGGGCCCCCTGGGCAGTGGCACGGGGTCTAGGACGAGGCTCCAGGGCTGCCGGCTCAGAGCCTCCCCACTCTGGTCAGGGTCACGGCGGGCCTTCCCTGGTGGGGGGCTTGCACGGGCCTCTTCACAGGGGGCAGGGCAGGCACTGGGAGCCGCTCGACCCTGGAGACCCCGTGGTCACGGCAGTGGTGGTGGGAATGGGGGGCAAGGAGACTGGCAGGACTGGATGCTTCCTTATCGGGGGACAGGACACGTCTGCCGCCACAGGCCGCCCGGACCCAGGCAGGACTCCGTCTGATGGGGCGGGCTCACACCCTCCCCCACCCCCCCACGGAGCCTGAGGGGCCCCTTGACCTGCACCTAGACAGGGCCCTGTGGGCTGCCCTTCCCGGTGTCTTCCCCACGCCCACTCACCTGGGAGGCCCTTTGGGGACAAGGCACCCACTGTGTTTTCAGTCCTGAGCACAGAGCCCGGCACTCAGGAGGTCAGGGAGGAGGAGGGCGTGACAGGGCAGGAGGAGGAAGGTGGGGGGGGGGCTTTGTGAGGCACCCTGGGCAGGCTGCTCCCGCAGGGACCCCGCAGGCCTGCTGGGGGTGGGGCTGACGGAGGGAGTCCCGTGACCCACACCCTGGAGCGCTGACCCCCCACTGTCTGCAGGGAGGCAGTGGTGTCCCGGCTCCTGCCTTGCCAAGTGTGGGAGTTATGATGGACGACAGGGAGCTGATCGACAACACCCCTCAAATACTGGGAAGAGGACGGGTGAGCAAAACAGTGAGAAACAATCTAAAATACCTTCTAAGGTTGAAAACACTGTAATAAACGTACCCTGTGCCTGCCTTTGAGGGTTACGCTACATAGATGCCAACGAAAACCCACCAAACAGGGAGACAAGGGGCAGGGTGGTTTCCGTGGGCCCCTCCCAGGAGAGGGGTGGGCCCAGGACACAGGCCCACTGCCTGCCTGAGAAGATGCCAACAAACAGCTGTAGATGAGCAAGGAGGAGACATGCAAAAAACGCTTCCTGGTGAGCTCTGCTAATTCTGCATCAGACACAAAATACTGGAACACATCAAAAATCTCCACAGACACTGGATGTTAGCTTTAAAACAAAGCTGCACTATTCACAGGGACACACGCACACAGCACTGGGGCCTGGGGCCTGGGGTCGGTCCAGCAGGAGGGAAGGGGTCCTGAGCTTGCAGCATGACCAACCCTCTATATAATATTTCCTTCTCTCCCCTCCCCTCCCCTCCCCTCCTCTCCTCTCCCCTACTTCCCTTCTCTTCCCTCCCTTCTCCTCCCTCCCTTCTCTTCCCTCCCTTCTCCTCCCTCCCTTCTCTTCCCTCCCTTCTCCTCCCTCCCTTCTCTTCCCTCCCTTCTCCTCCCTCCCTTCTCTTCCCTCCCTTCTCCTCCCTCCCTTCTCTTCCCTCCCTTCTCCTCCCGTCCTTCCTTCCCTTTTTTTCCTTCCTTTCCTTCTTTCTTGTGGGGATTCCTTAGCATTTTTATCCCACTGGGAAGCAGGAATTCACTGAGAACTCATACTGTATCACATTTGACTTATCCAAGTTATACACCCTAACTTGCTCCCCCAAGTCGGTATCAGGGTGTGCCAGGATGTGTGCACGCTGACCCTCACTGCTGAATGAGAAGCTGGTGCGGTGCTCAACGCCCTGCATGTTTGAAAGCAGATTAGAATGAGCAGTGAGACACAAGGACAGGAGAGACAGGTGGGGTTTCACCCTACGTGGACGGAAACCGGGGATCCCCCACACCAGACGACGGCGAGCACACCACGCTTGCCCAGGGCACGCTCACTCACCGAGCCGTTGACGCAGGGCACGTCGTCGTAGTGCAGCGCCGTCCCGCTGGGGTGGGCGTAGCCGTTGGGGGTGCCCCCGAGATACGGGTTGGTGGAGATGCCACGCCTGTTCATGAAGCTGAAAGACAGGGCGTGAGGTGAGTCCCACACTGATCAGCCATGCGGCACAAGCACAGACCAGGTGTTCGGGGACGTGTCAGAGGCTGTGGGGGTCGGGCCGGGGTCTCAGAGCCGGGAGGTGCTGCAGCCACTGGGCCCCACGCCTCACCAACAGAACAGGTAGCACCACCCTGCACGACTGGGACACAGGCTGGTCACAACACAAGCTGGACACAGGAAGCAGTGCCGGGGACCCCACTTCTATCACTGGCCCCTGAGCACTGCCTGCTTTTGTAAATAAAGTTCTACCGGGATCCAGCCTTGGCCCTTCATATAGGTGCCACCTGTGCCCGTCTCGTGACCCTGTCATCTAAGCCAGAGACAGAACTAGCTGCTGTCTGGCCTGTTCTGGGGAAGCGTGTGACCCCTCAGCTCGAGTCCTCCGTGGCTACTCAGTGCCACCAGCTCTGACCGCTCCCCTTGCCCTCTGCCCCCCATGCGGGGCCGCCTGAGCGCCCTCAAACCATGGCCTCCTCTGCTCAGAGCATGTCCAAGGCCCTGCGGCAGCCCGGGCGGCTGGGTGTGGCCTCTGGGCCCCGGACGGGCCCAGCCAGGCTCCCTGACGGCCACCTCTCAGCACGGGCTCCTGCCCGGGGCTCGTCCCCTCCACCCGGCGACCCTCTCCCAGAGCCCCCTGCTTCCAGAAGAGCCCTCGCCGAGGACCCACAGAATCGCACCCTCCGCCTTCCTGTCCTGTTTCTTCCCTGCCCGGCGCTGGTCACCACGCCTGCTCGTCACCCCCAGAAGAGCACCCACGTCTCAGTGTTAGGACAGGGGCCTGAGGAAGGGGCTCAAGAGAATCCCGTGAGACAACACGGGAGGGCTGACTCGTGAAGCCACGATTGCTGTAAAACGCCCACAGCGGGGAAAAATAACCTGGGCAGCATTTCCTCCCGATCGAGCTAACTACAGTCTGGGCTTCTGTTTTGTTTTGCTTTTGTGACAGAGACAGAGAGAGATTTAGAGAGAGGGACAGATAGGGGCAGACAGGAAGGGAGAGAGATGAGAAGCATCAATTCTTCGTTGTGGCTCCTTAGTTGTTCACTGATTGCTTTCTCATATGTGCCTTGACTGGGGGGCTACAGCAGACCAGGTGACCCCTTGCTCGAGCCAGCGACCTTAGGCTCAACCCAGTGACCTTGGGCTTCAAGCCAGCAACCTTTGGGCTCAGGCCAGTGACCATGGGGTCATATCTATGATCCCATGCTCAAGCCAGGGACCCCGGGCTCAAGCCAGGGACCCCGGGCTCAAGCCAGCACCTCGGGGTTTTGAACCTGGGTCCTCTTGAGACCCTGGCTGACACTCCATCCACTGCGCCACCACCTGGTCAGGCAACAGTCTGGAATTTCTAAAAAAGGTTTTGTTTTCCAATTTTATTTCCTTGTGGGACCTTACATTTCTATGGTAACAAGATGGATAAAAAGGGGAGTGGATGAGAAAAGTGGGTGGAACTGGGGGGAGTGAGACGGCCTCCCCGACAGAGGCCCCCAGGGCGGCAGGAAGGCTCTCGGGGTGCACTCCTGCCCTCTGCTGGCAGAACACAATGTGCACGGCCAGCCCGCCCTCAACACAGTCCTCTCTCCTCCATAAAGTAGCTCCTCCTTGCTTCTTCCTGATAAAACAGGTGTACAATCATTCTGCATTTAGAATACATAAAAGCATATGTAGAAAAAAGAAAAAGTACAATGAGGACAGAAAATTTTAAACAGCTGAGAGTTCTGAGATGTCAGACTGCTGCCGGATCAGTATATATTTAAGGCTTTCCCATTTGAATGTCTTGTTGGAGGACACTGGGGGCAAGGCAGTGTATCCACATTTTGTCTGTGAAAGGTCGTCACGGGCACGAACGAAAACCCCACCGGGTCCCTCCCCGTGCCCGAACACTGCACAGGGAGCACGGTTACGCGCCCTGTCACGTGTAGTCCCCTGGTGGGTGGAGTCCCTCACAGCAGGGACTGTGCCCTGCGTGGTGTGTGCCTCTGCCTGTTGGCATTGCACCCAGCACTCACACTGGTGGGCAGAGGCCAGGATGGAGTGGGGACCATGAGGGCAGGACAGGAGCTTACCCACGTGAAAGAGACCACAGCGGGCGCTCTGACTCGGGGACAGGAGGCTGAGATGGCACAAACATGGGGCGCCGTGGCTGGAAGAGATCTTACCCTTGTCCCACAGTCTTGGGGCCCTGGAGAGGTATCCTGGCGAAGCTGTCCCAGACTGATTCATTCCATCTAGGCTACTTGCCCCAGGGGTCCCACAGCGGCCTGACCCCCACTCTGGGCCGGGGGCCTCTTTACCTAGCCCCAGAATATCCTGGCCAAGCACTACATAAGGGTTCATTCTACATCTTTACAGGGAAGGTCATGACTCCGGAGCTTCCACAAGGACGCCGCCATGAATCCGGCACTGCCTGCAACTCCAGGTGTGTGGCGCCCTGCGCCTGCCCCACGGACACCGGTGGTGCCACAGCACAGAGGGGACAGCTCCTCACTGCCACTGGGAACACGGAGCAGACTGCCTGCAAGCATCCCACGTGCTCCGGGAGTCTGTGGACCATGCTCCAATAACTGCAGCTGTTATCTTTGTCATCAATACGTTAAAAAAGCCTGACCAGGCGGTGGTGCAGTGGCTAGAGCATCGGACTGGGATGCAGAGGACCCAGGTTCGAGACCCCGAGGTCACCAGCTTGAGCACAGGCTCATCTGGTTTGAGCAAAAAGCTCACCAGCTTGGACCAAGCTCGCTGGCTCGAGCAAGGGGTTACTCGGTCTGCTGTAGCCCTCCAGTCAAGGCACATATGAGAAATCAATCAATGAACAACTAAGGTGTTGCAATGAAAAACTAATAATTGATGCTTCTCATCTCTTTCCGTTCCTGTCTGTCCCTATCTATCCCTCTCTCTGACTCTTTCTCTGTCTCTGTAAGAAAAAAAAAGTTAAAAAAAATCATGGTTCAAAGAATGCTTTTGAATTTGACAGCCTTTTTTTGGGGAAAAAAATATCACAATTTGGACTTTAAAAGTACGTGATTGATGGCTTTGAAAACTGAGTCCTGGCCCTGGCTGGTTTGCTCAGTGGTAGAGCATCGGCCTGGCGTATGGATGTCCCAGGTTCAACACCCGGTTAGGGCACACAAGAGAAGTGACCATCTGTTTCTCTACCACTGCCCCCTCCCCCTCTCCCACAGCCATGGCTCATTTGAGTAAGTTGGCCCCAGGCGCTGAGGAAGGCACCATGGGCTCACCTCAGATACTAAAATGGCTTGGTTGCTGAGCAATGGAGCAAAGGCCCCAGATGGACAGAGCATCGCCCCACAGGGGGCTTGTCGGGTAGAACCTGGTCGGGGCACATGCAGGAATCTGTCTCTCTGCCTCCGCCTCTCACAAGAGAGAAAGAAAAGAAAGAAAGGAAAGGAAAGGAAAGAAAGGAAAGGAAAGGAAAGGAAAGAAAGGAAAGGAAAGGAAAGGAAGAAAAAGAAAATTCAATCCTCACTACAACAATATGCAGAATCATTTCTGATTCATACCACTCTTCCCTTCACACAGGGGTCAGCAAAGTACAGGCCACAAGCACTGTCCGGCCCACTACTTATATCTACAAATAAAGTTTTATTAAAACCCAGGCGTGCCATTTGCTGATATATCATCTGTGGCTGCAACCACAGAGCTGAGTGGTTACAATGGGAAAATTTGGCCCACAAAGGCAGAAATATTTACTATCTTGCCTTTTACAGAAAAAGTTTGCCAACCCTATTCTAACAGACAACACAGAGACTGTAAAGCAATACTTCACCAACATCTGGATTAATACAAAAGACAGAGCCTTTAGCTGTTTGTCCCCAGAGGCTATACACTCACAGAAAAAGGAAAAAGTCAGAAGGTAAACGGCAATGCCCGGTCTCACCAGAGGCGCGGGATCTCACCAGAAGGTTTGCTTGGCCGTCTGAATGACGTTCGCGGACATCTCCACATCTATGTAGTCGTAGTGCAGAGCCCCAGGGTCAGTCGAGGACCCCGTCTCCGCCAGCAAGATCCCGATCCACCGGCCCATGTCCTCAGAAGAAGAGGCCTGTCGCGGTGAAGTGGAGAAAGGGGCACTTGATTTGATTAACAATAAAGACTTTTAACACGTTTGTAAGTGTGTCAGCACAGGGGCCACAGAGCAGGAGAGGCAGCGGACCTGTCTGAGTTGTGGGACCGCCGCTGCGTCCACACCAGGCCTGGAAGCTGGGGGTTATCCAATGACCGGCCCAGGTTAATGAGACCCCAAGGTCCTAAGTGCCTTCCAGTTACCTGAGTGGAAGGCACTATACTGTAGGACATGGAAATTAATGTGACTGCCTTCTTAATTTGCAAGTCTGAAATACACACTTAACATTGAGTTCATTAAATCTTTAAGTCATTCTTGTTACGTGATTTATAAAATCAATTATATTACCATTAGAATGGTATACGAAATGTCTATATATATTTGATTAATCAAACGTGTGCATAATGTTTACATTATTTAGCAAACATTAAGCTATCACATGTATAACTTAACTGAATGTCAAAGACAAAATAACCACGAAACCACTCTCAGAGCTCTGCTAACATGGGATGTGTGTGGTCCCTGGTCATGTCTGTCTGACTTCAGGGCTGGGCGGGGGGCGGTGATGGAACAGGAGGGGTCTGAGCCAGAGCCGCGTCTGCTGTGCCCAGCGCTGGGCGGCGCGGGGCTCCTCAGCAAGCCCTCCTGCCATCCTGCCCTCCTGCCCTCCCTCAGACGACAGGCATGACATCTCCCTGTCCCGCGGCACCAACGCGCCCATTCCTGCGCCCTGTCCTGTCCTCGGGCCGCTCTCAGACCCCCTGCACGGTGTTACAGCGAGGACATAGCCCCCCGTTTACATTCTCAGCTCCTTCCCACTGCCCCCCGCCCCCTGCAGGAGTCAGCCACAGACATCTGACCCCGCACAGACAGGGAAGCCCAGAGGGAAGGAAGACCAGGCTGTGATCCCAGTCTGTGGCCGCACTGGGACTGGGACCCCCAGGCCTGGCCTCCTTTCTGAGGGACCCCATGCTGCAGAGTCAGACCACGGGACCTGCTGTCCCCCGGCTGGCCTCCTTTCTGAGGGACCCCATGCTGCAGAGTCAGACCACGGGACCTGCTGACCCCCCGGCTGGCCTTCTTTCTGAGGGACCCCATGCTGCAGAGTCAGACCACGGGACCTGCTGTCCCCCCGGCTGGCCCTGGGCCCTGGGGGAGGAAGACCTGTTCTGTCCATCATCTGTGTCCCCCCAAAGAGTAGTTTCCACAGAAATGGTCTCTGAAACAAACTCCTTTCTCCTGTCGAGACCTCGGAGGCTGCCCGTCTGGGTCCCCTTCCTCTCGGTCACAGCCAGGCTGTGTCCTCCGCCGACCAGCATCACGGCAGTCAGTCAGAACCCAGTCCCACCTCTGACCCGTGGGAACATCTCCACCGCCCCCCGACCCTCAGGCTGTGGGCCGCACGGCACACACATCTGTGGTGCCATGGAGACGCAGCGCTCTGGACCCGTGCAGACACGGACACACGTGTCTGCGTGCCCACCTCTGCATCTCGAAGGGGGGAAAGGCCTGACTTAATACTGGGTAAAAAAAGACAGATGAAAAATAAAAATGAAAACTTCCAACAATGAAAGTTTTATGTAGGTTGCTAAGAAATTCATTTTAATTGCCTGTTTCCGCTTCAGTGAACATGTTCCAGAAAGGCAGCCAAAAATACCGTGCCCGCACCACCGGGCTCCCGACAGCCCAGGTCCCTGTCCACAGCGCGGACTGCACTTGTGGGGGCGGGTCAGGGACATGGCGCCCCCAGGAAGGCCATGTGGGTGCAGGGGGGTCAGGGACACGGGGCCTCCAGGAAGACCATGTGGGGGGGGCGGGTCAGGGACACGGGGCCTCCAGGAAGACCATGTGGGGGGGGGCGGGTCAGGGACACGGGGCCTCCAGGAAGGCCATGTGGGGGCAGGTCAGGGACACGGGGCCTCCAGGAAGACCATGTGGGGGCAGGTCAGGGACACGGGGCCTCCAGGAAGGCCATGTGGGGGGGGCGGGTCAGGGACACGGGGCCTCCAGGAAGACCATGTGGGGGGGCAGGTCAGGGACACGGGGCCTCCAGGAAGACCATGTGGGTGCAGGGGGGTCAGGGACACGGGGCCTCCAGGAAGACCATGTGGGGGGGGGCGGGTCAGGGACACGGGGCCTCCAGGAAGACCATGTGGGGGGGGCGGGTCAGGGACACGGGGCCTCCAGGAAGACCATGTGGGGGGGGCGGGTCAGGGACACGGGGCCTCCAGGAAGACCATGTGGGGGGGGCGGGTCAGGGACATGGCGCCTCCAGGAAGACCATGTGGGGGGGGGCGGGTCAGGGACACGGGGCCTCCAGGAAGACCATGTGGGGGGGGCAGGTCAGGGACACGGGGCCTCCAGGAAGACCATGTGGGGGGGGCAGGTCAGGGACACGGGGCCTCCAGGAAGACCATGTGGGGGGGGCGGGTCAGGGACACGGGGCCTCCAGGAAGACCATGTGGGGGGGGGCAGGTCAGGGACACGGGGCCTCCAGGAAGACCATGTGGGGGCGGGGGGGGTTGTTCTACTGGAAATATTAAAGCACGTTGTTTTCTGGCCTTTTTTTTTTTTTGTATTTTTCTGAAGCCGGAAATGGGGAGGCAGTCAGACAGACTCCCGCATTCACCTGACTGGGATCCACCCAGCACGCCCACCAGGGTGCGATGCTCTGCCCATCCGGGGCGTCGCTCTGTCACGACCAGAGCCACTCTAGCGCCTGGGGCAGAGGCCAAGGAGCCATCCCCAGCGCCCAGGCCATCTTTGCTCCAATGGAGCCTTGGCTACGGGAGGGGAGGAGAGAGACAGAGAGGAAGGAGAGGGGGAGGAGTGGAGAAGCAGATGAGCGCCTCTCCTGTGTGCCCTGGCCGGGAATTGAACCCGGGACTTCCGCACGCCAGGCCGACGCTCTACCACTGGTTTTCTGGCCTCTTGAAGCAAGCAGTCCATGCTGCAGAACTGGACTGAATTTCCACGCAAACACGCACAGAGAGGAAATGAAACCAGGTGGTAATTCGGCAGACGAGTCTGATTCACGTGACTTACCAGAGTCACAGTCCCCTCAGAAAGGGGAGGCCGCAGAAGAGGAAAAGCAGAGGCAAACCAGAGAGGAAAAGAGAGGAAAGGACGTGAATAGAAACACAAGCCCCGTCAGCCCGCAGGGCGCGGGGCCTGGGGACAGGTGGGGGGCGGGTCCTAGACGGGGGTCGGCCTACCTCCAGCACAGCTACCTCCTGGCCGTTGCGAAGCAGGCGGAAGGTCAGGGGGTGTTTGGAGTCCAGCCCCGGGATCACCTCGCAGCCGCGGAGAGGGATGGAGACGATGTGGGTCTTCAGGTCGGTCCTGTCCTTGTGCAGAACGAGCTTGTTGTCCTTGACCCGGCACCAGCGCTCCCGCCAGCGGTTGTTGGACAGCACGTTCAGATGGCCTGCAAGGACACGGCGCCCAGCGCTCAGCTCCCGGGAGACGGCGGCCACGCCCAGCGCTCAGCTCCCGGGAGACGGCGGCCACACCCAGCGCTCAGCTCCCGGGAGACGGCGGCGCACCGTGCTCAGCTCCCGGGAGACGGCGGCCACGCACCCACGCTGCATCTCCTTACAGAAGCCGGGACGGTGACGTGCACTGCTTAGGTGCCGGAACAGCCACGTGGCTGATTCCAAACAAGCTCTGGGCCTTCGCGAGACGGCAGAGGCCCTTCCCAGAAGACCCTTGTTGAACGTGGTGTGCAGCATGTGCTAAGAACCGGTCCCCAGATGGTTACCGCTTCTGTGGGGACCGGAGTGCACCCAGAGAATGTCAGCGGTCACTAGGCCTTTGGTGTCTGGAAGTGAGGACATGATGGCCATCTTCAAACAGCTGAAGAGACACCCAGAGAAGGGTTTAGACTCGTCTGTGCAGCAGCAAAGAACACAAGCAGAGCAATAGCCGGAGGAAGGCAGACTTTGGTTCACATGAGAAAACCATCTCACAAGGAAAGCTCCCAAGAAGGAGGAGGCCTTGGGGGGCAGGCTCCCCGGCACTGGAGGTATTCCAGTAGATGAGGGAACAGCCTTGACATGAGGTCCCTATCAGAGGCCGAGATGTCCTCGGTGACCTCATCCTCCGTGGCCACCGCTGGATGGAGGCTTCCACCTGGGTGGCTGTGGCTTCTGACCACTCCAACGTGAGTCAATTTCTGCCCCCTTTCCTTCAAGATTTAGGAAGTGAGTTAAATAGCATAAAAAGTGCAGGTCAGAAAGGCAGGAAAGGAAGGACCCCTCGTGTCACGCTCGCAATGCGCACGTGGGCACACCGCGCACACACAGGGCACACACACAGGGCACACACACGGGGCGCACACACGGGGCACACACAGGGCACACACAGGACACATACACAGGGTGCACACAGGGCACACACACAGGACACACACAGGACACATACACAGGGCGCACACACAGGGCGCACACACAGGACACATACACAGGGCGCACACAGGGCACATACACGGGGCGCACACACGGGACACACACACGGGACGCACACACAGGGCACACACAGGACACACACGGGGCACACACACAGAACGCACACACAGAACACACACACAGAACACATACGTGCTTTTTGATCCCCAGCTTTGGAAAGGCTTTTCCAAGAGGGGTGTGGAGGATGCTTTTTGCTTCTTTCATGTTCTGAGTCTCAAACACTTCATCAGCGATGGATACGTGCGATGAAGGCAGAAAGCCGTAACAAAACAAAACGCCGGAACACACAGGCACGTGGTGGGGCCCAGCACGGAGCTTAGATACCCCGTGTAAGTATCTGCTCAATGAGTTTACTAAGTGAACACTCGGAGAGTTTAGGTTTCCTTCTGGCTACACGTGACATCGGCCCTACATGCCCTCAACCAAAGGGCACGTGTGTTTTCTGGAGCTGAGGCTTCTGCGTGGGACGTGCGTTGCTGTCTGACAAGAGACAGTCGAGGGACAGGCCTGGCGGGCGGTGCCTGGGACCCAAAGTTCCTCGTGCTGTGCACATGCGGGTGGGGGGACCACAGGGAGCAGGGGCGAGGCTGGACAAGGCACAGCCTCAGGAAGGAAGCTCCTTCCCTGTCAGGTGCCAATCGGGTTCCAGGCCGCCAGCAAAGCCCACGGGAAGTTCTCCTGAGCATTCAAGACGGCAGATAAAGAGCCACTATCTTGTACACAGTGTGATTTTCTTCTGTCAGACACTGTTTGTAAACAACACACTTCTGATACGTTTGTTCTTTTAAAAAAGGAAAGCTTGCCTGACCTGTGGTGGCGCAGTGGATAAAGCATCGACCTGGAAATGCTGAGGTCGCTGGTTCGAAACCCTGGGCTTGCCTGGTCAAGGCACATATGGGAGTTGATGCTTCCAGCTCCTCCCCCCTTCTCTCTCTCTGTCTCTCCTCTCTCTGTCTCTCTGTCTCTCCCTCTCCTCTCTAAAATGAATAAAAAACAAACAAACAAAAAAAAGTGTATTTATAAAAAATAAAAAAAAAGGAAAGCTCTACTTAAAAACCCAAGATCAAGCATTGGCCCAGCATATGGAGGTCCTGGGTTCGATTCCCAGTCACGGTACACAGAAGCGCCCATCTGCTTCTCCACCCCTCCCCCTCTCCTTCCTCTCTGTCTCTCTCTTCCCCTCCTGCAGCCAAGGCTCCATTGGAGCAGAGTTGGCCCAGGCACTGAGGATGGCTCCATGGCCTCTGCCTCAGGCACTAGAATGGCTCTGTTCGCAACAGAGCATCGCCCCCTGGTGGGCATGCCGGGTGGATCCTGATCAGACGCATGCGGGAGTCTGTCTGACTGCATCCCCGTTTCCAACTTCAGAAAAATACAAAAAATAACAAAAACAAAACTGTAACATAGGAACATCTGAGTGGAGGCTACTGGACTATGCAATGGCCAAGTTGGGCATATCCCTGAGCAACGAATCATGCCAAAAGCCCACTCTCCTGACTTGTGTGAAGTGACTGCCAACCGCACCCATCGTCAGTGTTCTGTGAGTGTGGATGACACAGAGGCTTGGGCACTGGCCACACCACAGCACAGACAAGACAGCACTGGGATGGGGCTCAGAGGAGGTGTGCGCGGCTTCCTGACCACAGCTGAGCTGATACAGCGTCCATCATCGGGGCTGGGAAGCACCGGAGAACGCCCGCATGCACGTCCCAGGCGCCTTGCCCGCGCGCCAGGGCACGGAGCTGCCCTGCTGGGGCCAGACCCCACGCCACAGGCCCCAGGGAGGAACACGGCCGTGCAGAGGCAGTGACCGCGCGTTCAGCTCCGCCATCACTGCTCCCGGGCTGGAGGCACTGGCCGGTCAGAGCGGTCCGTCCCGGTCACAGCCGCACACGCCACATCCTGACCAGCGGTGGCCGCTCAGAAAACACGTGCAGAGGAGACACTGCTACGGGAGGCGGTCTGTCGGTCAGACTGGGTTGGGACTTCAATTTGGGACATGGAGCGTCCTAAGGAAGTCTGGTTGTATTACTTCGGCCGAGGGAAGGAGTTGATCTCTATTCCTTAAGTGCCTGGCCACATTGACACCCCGTCCCTCGCGGCCGGTAGCCCTTGCACACATTCCAGTTTAAAAACGCTTAAAGGGTTCAGGAAACCCTCCTGGGATCAAAGAGAGACGTTGCTTTCCATCTTGAAAGAACCTGAGGATTATCTCAAACCCTGAAACGTCTATTATTAATAAGCGGTAAAAACGTAAAAACAGGTCTTCAGCTCCAATGCTTGCGAGCCTGCTTCCCAAAAGCCCAAGTGAACGGGGCGCGACGCCGCGGAACAGGGCGGGGGCGGCCCCCCAGGGAGGGACGCGCATGCTCGCTGGGGTCGGCGCGGCCTTACCGCACGTGGGCACGTCTTCCTCCGCGGAGGACGTCTGCTCGTCGGTGGACGGCTTCTTCTTTCCCAAACCCATGATCTTGGTGATTTTTTTCCCGGTGACTTTAGATACGGTTCCCTTGCCCTCTGATTTGGAACTTTTTTTCCTCTTAACTGTCAAGAAGAATGACAACAAAAAAAAGCACGTTTCGTCATAGACCGTACATTGGAAAAACATTAAAGCGTAAGGAGAGCCCATTTCCTTTCCCCCCAATTTTACTTATCGAGCGCCCGTTCTGCGCCAGCCACTGGAGACGTGGTTGACGCCAAAGGAATACTATGCAGTAAGTCTACGAACAGGGGCCGTGACACACAACTAAGCCTCAGGTGTGCAGCGCTCGCTGGGGACAACGGAAGCCCCTGTGGGGACTCGGCTCACACCAGCGCGGCAACGGTCGGATGCTAATTCACCCAAAGTCGTGCTGCACGCAGTGATCATACACAGACGTGCAGAATTCACCTTGAAAGCAGAGAGGGGAGTTTGAGAGTCATTTCCTGTGGCTCTGGCCACACGGGGTCTGGACAGTTTCCACGTCCAGCCGAGAGCCTAACGTGGAGGAGCTGCTGCCTGAGCACAGGATGTCCTCCCGGCAGCCAGCAATCTGTCTGAGTCACGACAGGGCTGGGATAAAGGGACCATTCTGGAAATCTCTCAGCTGCCAGTTGCCAAGGGTGAGCCGCAAGAATGAAAGGTAAGGGAGGGGGGTCAAGATGCGTTTAACTAGTCACTTCCTGCAGGAGCTATGTATTTACTGAGTGTCTGCTTTATACAAGCACCAGGCCAGGCAAAACAATGTCTGAACCAAGGTCACCTTTCCAAAGGATAAAAGGCTGCTCTTGATAAAAAACAAACCCCCAGGAGAGTTTTAGACAGGCATTCATTTCATGCACACCAAGAAACACAACAATGTGCAGACCCAGCTCTACAGGGACTCTGGGGAGAAACGGTGGACACAAGGCCCACCAGGGCAGCGCCGGCTGCACCCCGGCATCTGGGCGGAGCCCTGAGATTGTAGGTTCTTCTCCTCCAGGGCAAACCTCAAAGACAGCTTCCCTGGCTTTGATTATATATAACGTACCCCGTGGACCACAGATAATACCTTCCGCTGAGCAACTTCCGATGAAGCGGACTAAAATTATACTCCGACATGACTGGGCAGAAAATCAGTGGGCTACAGCAGAGCCCGTGACCCTCAGCGTGAACCTTGTAACATCCCGACAGCCCAGATGATGTGGGTTCCGAGACTCTTAATGGCCTGGTTTGCTATTGGGTTTAAGGTGACTTCATATTGGAGACGGGAGACGCCTGTTCCACTCTAGCGACAGAGCGCAGGTGAGCAGGGTGAGCAGATGCTCCCTGGGAAGCCAAGGTCACAGGGTCAAGCCCAGAGGCTGTGAGGCTTCCCAGGGGGAAGACTTCCTGCCCCCAGGCCGCAGACCCCACCCTCCTGTCTGCCCAGCCCACACACACTGGGAAGGGTATCGTCTGCAAAGCACGTCTCCTAAAGGACTCAGAAGATATCAAGAACTCCCAGAAGTCAATACTAAGAACACACTACTCGATAAATATATAGGTAAAAGACGCAAATAGACATTACACCACAGAGGATACCTGGTCCCGTGCAGGACGGTGATGTCCACAGCCGAGTCACAGGACGCTCCCCCATGGCCGGAGCTCCCGGCACACTCACCTTGTTCCTTCCCGTTACACACAGTGGGGCCGTTCTCCGTGACGCCCTCCCCGTCCGAGCTCGGTCTCTCCGAGGACAGCTTCTGTGGGGACAAAAAGGATTCAGTTACCCTGCAACCGTCACGCTGGCCAAGGGATATATCATGGTTCAACCAAAAGTCATCTCCAAGCTAAAAGAAAACGTAGGCCCCAGTCACAACACTCCAGGGACAGTGACAGTCAACGGTGACATGGACCAGTGGGGTGGCCTGCTATAAAAGCTTGAAAAACGCCACGAGAACAAAGAAAACACCACTGAGGCTGCGCAGACACGTGCCCTAGTGCCATGACTGCTTCCTTCGATTCCCTCTTTCTCACAAATAGTTTTGAAGAAAATATCCGGGTTACGAACGTTTCCCTTCGCCAAACCCTGTTATGCTGCGACAGATGCATGCCACGTGTCCATCTACTTCCTCCCCCGAATAACTGGGCAAGCAGTAAGGATCCACTTGTAACAAATACACTCCGAACGTGCTCGGAGCCAAGCTCCTAAACCACCCACGGGCACTGGATACCCGCATCGTCTTAGTGCCCATGCCTGGACTTCAAGAGTGTAACTAGGACTCCAGGTTGGTATCTGATAAAGAGACATCGTTGGAGGAAGGCGGAACAGGGTCAAGGGAAGATAAAAAGTGAAAGACTTGACCTGGGGTCGTGAAGACACAGTACCATACACAGACGACGTATATATTACAGAATTGTACACTGAAACTTTTTTCATTTCATTAACCAATGTCACCCCAATACCTTCAATAAAAATAATTAAAAAAAAAAAGGGAGAAGAGACATTGTTTCGAGCTGGAACCCTTCCATGCCAACCGGGAAACCTGTGGAGTCATGGTGGAGAAAACAGGCCCTAAACCACACCCCCACCCTGACCCTCTGCATGGTGCCCCGGTGCCCAAGCCCCGAGAGCCACACTGGGGCACGCGCAGCTCGGTGGGCAGCCAGCCACGCTGGCCGAGGCCGGCAGACAAGTGTTGGCGATCCCAGACGGGCACCCCGTGGGAACCTGGCATGTGCCAAGTTCCAGTGGCAGAGTGACTGACAGCAGGCGCTGCCCCGGTTCTCAGGCCGGGAAGGGCCCTGGGAACCAGGTCAGCAGGTGTGGCTGGGCACCGCACAGCCTCAGAAACTGAGACGGGAGGAGGACACGCCCGGTCCTGGGAGTGGGCAGTGGGGAAACCGATGCCCTGCTGACGGCAGGCGCCCCCGGACCCGCCCAGCGGGCAGCAGCTGGCTCGGCAGCCTGAGCCGTGGGCCCAGGAATAGCTCCTTCCTTCCGTCTGGTCAGCCTGCTTCCCGAGTCTGCTCTCAGGGAGCAGAGAAGCAGCAGAGGCTTACAGAAAGATGCCAGGTCATTTTAAATGACCCCAAAGGGCCTTATTTGTGTGTGTGTGTGGGGGGGGTAATATGATAATAGAGCCATATGCATTTCATATTAGTTGCTAAAAATGCACAAACACCTGTAATTTGTTATGAGTTTTTAAAAACCTGGAAAATTAGTAATAATAAAGGTAAGTTGGGGAAGGTAGGCAGCATAAAATTTTTATATATCAGATTATCCAAACTATAAAAAAACCCGTGTGAAGAGAAAAAACCGGTTAAAAATACACAATACCGAGAGACGCACACCCTCCCTGTGGTGGGCTCGTGGGGACTTCCTCCTCCTCTGGGTGTTTCTCTGCACTGTCAGAACTGTCTATAGCAAGCAGGGCCTGGCCCTGTGATCAGGCCTGCCTGCCGCTTCAGGGTGAGGGCTCTGAGGTTAACGTCATGTGTCACCTGGAGGGTGTTTTTGGATGAGACTAACATTGAAGTCAGTGAACTCTGAGTTAAGCAGATGTGCGCCCCGCTGTGGTGGGTCTCACCAGGTCAGCTCAAGGCCAGAACTAACAAAAAGGCCGGCCTGTCCAAGCAAGGGAGCACTCCCTAGGCGGCCATCAGACGTCGTCCGCTGGCCTGCACTGCGGATTGTGGGCTTGCTGTCCTCCACAGTCACGTGAGCCTTTCCCTTGTGATACATCTTATAAATAAAACATTCCTCATAGGAGTCATATATAAACACACACACATATACATAAGTGCACACACCTGTATACATAAATGCACACACATACATAAATGCACACACACATGTAGACATAAATGCACACACCTATATACATAAATGCACACACATATACATAAACACACATATGTACACATAAATGCATACATCTATATACATAAATGTACACATACATAAATGCACACACATACATAAATGCACACACATGCATATATAAATGCATATACACACATACATAAATGCATACACACACGTATATACAAATGCACATGCATGTGTACATAAATACACACATGTATACATAAATGAAAACACACACGTATACATAAACACACACGTATACATAAATGCATATGCACATATGCACACAGACTCACACCCTGTTGTTTCTCTGGAGAACCTTGACTAAAGCAAGGATGGACAGAGGGGTCTGTGCACTGGCAGGGGCCAAACAGGCAGGGCCCAGGAAGTTCCCAGAACACAGCCACCTGCAGAGCTCTGCATGGCAGGAAGCCAGGGCTCCCCCGGGAAACGCGAGCCATGCAGGGACGGAAGATCAGAGAGCTAGCTGGCCGTGGGCCTGACAGGGCTGGGTGCCTATGGTTCTGATCTGAAGGGCTGGCCCCGGCGCCCACGGCTGGGCCTCACGTTCTAGGAGGAAAAGCGCCCAGGGCCGAGTGGGACAGGGAACGCTGCTGGTGCGTCGGGCACAAGCCTCTGGCGCAGCGCCGGCTGTACCCGGAGTATACAGACCCGAATCCAGACTCCACCCTGCCAGGGAGTAGCCAGGCGACGCTGGACTGGCCCTTGACACCTTTAGTCCACCCCGTCACCTACGGCGGGAGTCGTGAGACCGACCGTGCCGTCTCCGCGCAGTCTGTAAAGGGGCGAACTCCAGCTCTGTACGGGGCGGGCACCTGATGTGCACCAGAGGCAGAACTGCACTTTCTGCCTTCCTCAACTACAAGTGCTGAAATTGTCAGAAAATGCCATGAAAACGCTGAAGGAGGCCCCAGTCCTCTGTGAGGCCGCTATTCCCGGAAAGAGCACGACCCTTACCTTCTCTAGTTCTGCCTTGTGCACCGGAGAGCTCGACTGGGGGGCACCCTCGGGGTCCACGGGCCCGCTGCAGCCGCTGTAGACTTCCTTGACCACCTGTAACGAGTGTCAACACGTGTGAGTGTGCCCGACGGCAGAGTCGCAGCTGGAGATGCAGAGGCACCTGGTGTGCAGAACCGGCGGGCTCTACCTTCCAGGCACCAGGCAGGCACTCGGCGACCCGGTCACCCAGTGTCTCTCCCTCCTGGTGTGACACACAGGCTCTGGGACACAAGGGGACACGTGCACTCGGCGACCCGGTCACCCAATGTCTCTCCCACTGGTGTGACACAGGCTCGGGACACAAGGGGACACGTGCACTTGGTGACCCCGTCACCCAGTGTCTCTCCCTCCTGGTGTGACACAGGCTCTGGGACACAAGGGGACACGTGTACTTGGCGACCCCGTCACCCAATGTCTCTCCCTCCTGGTGTGACAGGCTTGGGACACAAGGGGACACGTGCACTTGGCGACCCCGTCACCCAGTGTCTCTCCCTCCTGGTGTGACACAGGCTCTGGGACACAAGGGGACACGTGCACTCGGTGACCCCGTCACCCAGTGTCTCTCCCTCCTGGTGTGACACAGGCTCTGGGACACAAGGGGACACGTGTACTTGGCGACCCCGTCACCCAATGTCTCTCCCTCCTGGTGTGACAGGCTTGGGACACAAGGGGACACGTGCACTTGGCGACCCCGTCACCCAGTGTCTCTCCCTCCTGGTGTGACACAGGCTCTGGGACACAAGGGGACACGTGCACTCGGTGACCCCGTCACCAATGTCTCTCCCTCCTGGTGTGACACAGGCTCTGGGACACAAGGGGACACGTGCACTCGGCGACCCGGTCACCCAGTGTCTCTCCCTCCTGGTGTGACACAGGCTCTGGGACACAAGGGGACACGTGCCTGAGGGTCCCGCTCTCGTGGGGCTTCGGTTCCAGGAAGACTGAGGTGTGGTCGGAAACGGGGAGCCCGGGAGAAGGGCAGGGAACGTCCATCAGCAGCAAGAGCTGCCAGGAAGGAAGCGGTGGGGCCGGCGCGGAGCCAGAGACCAGGAGGGGCCTCCCAGGGCGACGCCGGGCTGCGAGCCGAATTGCCGGAGGGCCCGGCCCGGGAAGAACCAGAAAGGGCCCTTGGCTGCGGGCAGAGCAGGTGCAAAGGCCCGAGAGTGTGCAGTGTTTAGGGGGAACCCAGAGGGCCGTGGCAGGAGGGGGGGCAGAGGCCAGCGGGAGCCGGGAGCTCTGTGTGCGCACCCTGCCGTGTGCTGTGCGGAGAAAGCTGGGGCACCTCCAGGGAGGGGGATGAAGTCACTTTCTGGGGAGCAGCACAGCCCAGAGGGCAAGCGTGGGCTCCGGTGCCTCCTGCCTGGGTGCAGCCTGGTTGCCACCCGGTGCAAATGAACTAACTGCTCTGTGCCTGTTTCCCAGTCTGACAAGTGCAGGCACAACAGCCCTACCTTCTAAAAACTCTGCCTAAAAACCGTGCCAGACTGCCGAGAACGTTCGGTCATTCTAAGGCGGTCGAGCACAGTCTGACTGTGTGGGAAGGAAGGAGGGATGACCCTGGTGCCCGAAAGGCACACAGGGACAGGAGGGAGAGGTCCCTGCAGGAGGGCGCTCCCGATGGAAGAAGGGGGTGGACCACCCAGAGCGATGGATCACCGTGGCGATGGAGAGAAGGGAGGGGCTCGGGTGTGTTCTGGAGCCAGAACCCACACGTCCCGCTGATGGAATGGACGGAGCAAAGGGCCAGGTCCCAGACAGTGCCCGCGCTTCATCCTGAGCAGCCGGTGACACCGCTGACCAGACAGAGAAGTCAGAGCAGGCAGGCGGGTGTGTTTGGAGGCGAAGGCAAATCCCCAGTCAGAGCTGAGAGTGGGAGGGAGGGTGGATGGGAGGGTGA
Source organism: Saccopteryx bilineata (assembly GCF_036850765.1). NCBI lineage: Eukaryota > Metazoa > Chordata > Mammalia > Chiroptera > Emballonuridae > Saccopteryx > Saccopteryx bilineata. The sequence goes on from NC_089494.1 coordinate 263,123,161, forward strand.
GACCACGCTGACCAGGCATCCACAGGACGCAGAGCCGGTCAGCTGGTGCGGAGGAGCCAAAGGAGAGAGGCTGGGGGAGTATGCGCTGGGACTCCTGGGAGCAGGATGGGGGGTGAGGGGGGTGCTGGCAGAGACAGCCCGGCACAGGGAGCCCCCAGAAGTCTCTCTGCAAGGGAGGCTCACGGAGGGGACTGGAGGGACGCCCAGGGAGATGAGCGGGAGGCAGAGGGAGGTGGAACGGCACCTGGAGAAGGCCGGGGGGCATGTGGGGCTGGGGCACTCAGTGGTGGGCGCCAGGGCACGCCCGTCGGACCCGCTGTTCCCTCCAGGACTCGGGAGGCAAGAACATGAGTCACCAGCTGAAAGCCGGAACCTCTGAGCCTCAGCTTCCTCCCTAGCGAAGGGAGGAAGGTCAGGATGGCTCATCTTGCTGTTTAACTCTGGGTTAATTAAGAAAAAGTGAGACCCTGTATGCAAAAAGCCCAAGCTAGCATCTGGCACGTGTACGTTCAAAACTTGGGGGTTGCTCTCATAGCCTGGCAGTCCCTACGGGAGCTCCGACCTAGACGTACAGACGTGATGTCGGCAGCAGACTGGTGCTCACAGCCACCGTACAGTCACCCACTGTCCCCTTCGTCATTACTGAGCATCCACAATGCACTGGACAGCTGCCATAAATCAGACAGACAAGGCCCCGGCTGGTTGGCTCGGTGGATAGAGAGTCAGCCCAGCATATGGACGTCCCAGGTTCCATTCCCAGTCAGGGCACACAGGAGAAGCAACCATCTCCTTTTCTCTTCCTTCCTCTCCACCTTTTCTCCCTCTTCCCCTCCCACAGCCAGAGGCTTGATTGGTTCGAGCCTGGCCCCAGGCGCTGAGGATGGCTTTGTTGGAGAGCATCAGCCTCAGACACTACAAATAGCTTTTTACTCAAGCATTGGCCCCACATGGGGTTGCTGGGTGGATCCCAGTTGGGATGCATGTGGAAGTCTGCCTCACTATCTTCCCTCTTTTCACCTATTAAAAAGAAAAAAAAAAGCCCTGGCCGGTTGGCTCAGCGGTGGAGCGTCGGCCTAGCGTGCGGAGGACCCGGGTTCGATTCCCGGCCAGGGCACACAGGAGAAGCGCCCATTTGCTTCTCCACCCCTTTGCCGCACTTCCCTCTCTGTCTCTCTCTTCCCCTCCCGCAGCCAAGGCTCCATTGGAGCAAAGGTGGCCTGGGTGCTGGGGATGGCTCCTTGGCCTCTGCCCCAGGCACTGGAGTGGCTCTGGTCGCAACATGGTGACGCCCCAGAGGGGCAGAGCATCGCCCCCTGGTGGGCAGAGCGTCGCCCCTGGTGGGCGTGCCGGGTGGATCCCGGTCCTGCGCATGCGGGAGTCTGTCTGACCGTCTCTCCTTGTTTCCAGCTTCAGAAAAATGAAAAAAAAAAAAAAAAAAAAGACAAGATTCCTGGGTCAGTGAAACTCTCATCCTTCTAACAGAAGTGTTCTCAGGCAACTCTCTCAAAATGTCTTCTGTTCGTTCTGGAACTAAGCTGTAATTTGAGTTCAACCCAAGTGACTTCGGGCAGAAAAGAGACGCCCAGGTGCACATATCCGTGCAGGGATTCTGTAATAGGATCTCCACGTCGTCTCCACGTCCGCCGGGCTGCACTGGTGTTGGGACTGCGCCCCGGACGCAGGGGCCAGGACAGTGTCGCCAGCCACTGTGCCGCACAGGTGTCCTGTGGAAACCGGAGCCATGTCCACATTTGAGACCACAACAGAGAGAGAGACAACGAGGCCACGCGGAGAGCACGCTGCGATGTCCTGCCCTCGCCGTGGCTGGGACGTGGCCCCCCCACAGCTGTGCTGTCCCCGGTCTCCTCGGGGACCGCTGGCTCACCCAACCTCTCTGTTCTACGCCGATTCCACTACTTTTTGTACCAGGTTTTTCTTCCCTCGCCGACCCAGTGTGTTCATCAAATCTTTAGTTCAGAAGGCAAATTTTTATTTGCTCTAAAGGCATTTTGTCTTTTCTCTAGGGACAGAGGAGATAACACATCGGAGCTCCTGGGGGCCTGAGTCAGACAGCAGCTGGGGTTCAAGGCCGTGGTCTGCCACCTCCTCCGTGCGTGAGGCTGAGTGAGCAACCCAGACTTGGAGTCTGACCTCCCCGCCTCCAGAAAATGCACAAAAGCATCTGGGGGTCCCAGTGACATGAAATGACCCGTGCCTGTGAATGTCCAGCCAGTCCTTCTCCCAGAGCGTGAGCTCTTTTCCCGGGATCACAGCAGTAAATAAAGGAAAATGTTCAGTTATGCCAATAACCCTCAAGTTCAGGAGTCTGTGTTGCATGAAAAGGCTGAACCCTGCACACAGCCGCAGCGACCTCTCTGTGGCAAAGCTGTCACTCGGGAGACAGCTGTCTCCTTTCTTTCCTTTTCCTTCTCTCCGGCTGCACTGGTCCCGTTATCCCTGCCGGCCACCTGGGTGTGGGCGTGTGACGGCGACTTCGCAGGACGCGTGCTTTTCCTCTTCGCTGACCAGCACTCGCCCTGCGAGACAGCCTAGGTCTCACGAGAGCAGAGGCCGCCCTGACCTCCGGGGGGGTGTGGTGTGGCTGCCCCTCCCTCACCGCACGTGCCGTGACAGCCACGCAGCCCTCCGCCAGACACAGGTCCCGTGCACAGCGCGTGCACAGGCCTGCTTCAGAGAGGAAGCTGCGCTCATGCTCCTACGAGGGCTACGCCTTCTTGGGGTCGTATTCCCAGTGCCTGGCACGTGACAGCCATGAATAAGAGTTTGACCGCCTGACCTGTGGTGGCGCAGCGGGTAAAGCATCCGCCTGGAACGCTGAGGTTGCTGGTTCTAAACCCCAGGCTTGCCTGGTCAAGGCACATGGGGAAGCAACTTCCATGAGTTGATGCTTCCTGCTCTCCCCATTCTCTCAAATCAGTAAGTAAAATCTTAAAAAAAAAAAAAAAAAAAAAAAAAAAAACCTTGAAATTTTCTATGCAAAAAAGGATGAATGAAAAACAGGAGACATGGCCCTCAGGTATGATAAGTAATCCTCGTGACACACTCCCCCAGTCCTCCGCACTGAGTTCTGAAATTCTCGGGGACAAAAAACAATGTTTACGAGGGAGGGGCCCGCAGCACCAACAGAGCGAACCGGCCGTCGGCACACGCTGCTCACTCGCTCCTGGTCACGCCGCCCATGGCTCTCGCCTGTTTCCTACCAGGTCCCGTCTGCCAGAGAAGGTTCGGGGACCTGAGTCACCACTGAGCCACCCAGCGAGGCTGCTGAGCCAGCATGGCCACTGGCTTCCATGGGGGTCACGGCGTGGGTCTCCGAGTCCCCGGGGCCTCCACCCGAGCTGCTCGGCCGCTGGCTTCCGTGGGGGTCACGGCGTGGGTCTCCGAGTCCCGGGGCCTCCACCCGAGCTGCTTGGCCGCTGGCTTCCGTGGGGGTCATGGCGTGGGTCTCCGAGTCCCCGGGGCCTCCACCCGAGCTGCTCGGCCGCTGGCTTCCGTGAGAATCACGGCGTGGGTCTCTGAGTCCCCAGGGCCTCCACCCAAGCTGCACGGCTGCTGGCTTCCGTGGGAGTCACGGTGTGGGTCTCTGAGTCCCCGGGGCCTCCATGGGGGTCACGGCGTGGGTCTCCGAGTCCCCGGGGCCTCCACCCGAGCTGCTCGGCTGCTGGCTTCCATGGGGGTCACGGCGTGGGTCTCCGAGTCCCCGGGGCCTCCACCCGAGCTGCTCGGCCGCTGGCTTCCGTGGGGGTCACGGCGTGGGTCTCTGAGTCCCCGGGGCCTCCACCCAAGCTGCACGGCTGCTGGCTTCCGTGGGAGTCACGGTGTGGGTCTCTGAGTCCCCGGGGCCTCCATGGGGGTCACGGCGTGGGTCTCCGAGTCCCCGGGGCCTCCACCCGAGCTGCTCGGCTGCTGGCTTCCATGGGGGTCACGGCGTGGGTCTCCGAGTCCCCGGGGCCTCCACCAGAGCTGCTCGGCTGCTGGCTTCCGTGGGGGTCACGGCGTGGGTCTCCGAGTCCCCGGGGCCTCCACCAGAGCTGCTCGGCTGCTGGCTTCCGTGGGGGTCACGGCGTGGGTCTCTCAGTCCCCGGGGTCTCCCACAGCACCGGGCTCAGGGCTTACGAGGACCATGAGTGCCAGCATCCTGAGAAGGCTTGCCTTTGCCCAGACAAAACCAATCCGGCCCCAGGTACAGAGATGGACACCGTGAGGTCAAGGAGCAAACGCTGGTCCCCGCTGCCCTGGCTCTGTCACCAGCCCATGGGGCGCTTCGCGACACGGCCTTCCCACCCTGACCCCTCCTGATGGTCACACTGCCCTGCAGAGTCAGTGAAGACATCACCCCATGCTCTGCACAGCTACACATTAGGGTTCTAGGTCATTCCTTTCATTTTAAAGAGCAGTGTTCTGTGAGAAGTTCAATATGTACTTAAGAGAATTGAATCCAAATTCAGAATTACAAATCCTTCAAAAAAACAAATTGTTATATGTCCTGTGGTATTTTTGTTTGCTTTTCACTGGAGCCCTCGCCTCCAGAAACACAATCTCTGCACATTTTTTAAGGAAACCTGACCACTCAGTTTCTGGGAATGCTGGCTGACCCCAACAAAATGGTTCATGTTTTTGGCATCTGCACGCGCACACGCGCGCACGCACACACACACACACACACACACTCAGCTAATTTTGGCAAGAGCTGCTGGTAATGAAAGTCGCAGACTGAAAGAAGAGAAACCAGCTGGGCAGGACTGCTGCAGAAGTGCGTCCCGAGCCCGGCGCTGGCCACGCAGTCCCCACACGCTCACACCTGACGGCGAGCGTGTGTGCCGCGATCACAAGACGCTCACCTGTGATCAAAGCCACATTTCAAAACCCTGACAGCCTGGAGAGCGAGTTTATGACAGGACGGGATAACAGCAGTTTTCTGTTAACAAAACCAGGACCACAGGCTAAATGTGGAGCTACCGCTATGTACAGCTATTAGAAGAAAACATGGCTAGAAGTCGCCAGGGCCTCGGCCTCAACAGGCATTCCCCAGCTAGGATGTAAGAAGCGATACAGAAGAACGGACCACGGGTCCACGCGACAGTGGGAACGAGCCGGGAAGACATGACAGCTGGTGACAGAAGCCCAGTCAGAAAGGACACCTGTGGTGTGAGTTTACATACGAAATGCTGAGAACAGGCCACTGACAGGAACAGGAAGCAGCTGGGTGGGGCCTGGGTGGGGCCGGGGGTGGCGGCAGCGACTGTGCGTGTAGTGAGCACAGATCTTCTCTGCACGAGTCTGAACGTGCCAACCACCAGTGAATCGTACTTCATGGGCTAAATTGTGTGCAATGTGAATTCTGTCACAGTAAAAAATAATCCTGAAATAATTTTTTCCCAAATGCAATGAGCGGCACGCCCATCAGGTACCCTGGCGGAAGGGGACAGACAGACATATACAAGAGCAGGCGCAACGGCAGGTGACAGGCAGTACCAGCGGCCGCCATTGAAGCCACCATGGGCACGGCCGCGCCTGCCACGTGCTTGTCGGGGAGACAGATCAAAAGCCAGGCCCACACTCATAAAGGAAACAACTGGACACTCTAGAATTAAAAATGACTATAACCAAGATTAAGAACACAATGAACAGGAACAGATTTAACAGCAGATTAGACCTGGCTAAAGAGAGAAACAGTTAGTTGGAAAGTAACAAGAAAATGTAACCAGACCAAAAAAAAAATTTTTTTTTTAATTTTTAAAGGGGTATAAAAATAAGTACAATGAAGAAAGATAGAAGACAGTGAAAAAGCCTAATATGTAGTCGGGGGGAGGGGAGGAAATGGAGCAAAGTTGTATACTTTAAGAGAAATGGCTGAAAAATTTTCTGAAACTCAGAAAGATGACAACCCATAGATTTTAGAAGCCTAAGGAATCCCAAGCGGAATAAATAAAGAAGAGTCTACATCTAGACACAATCAAGTGACACCAGAAAGTCAAAGTAAGAAAGTTCTAGAAGCAGCCCGCACACAGGTTGTCTTTTGAAGAGTTGGGGTGATTAACCCAGAAGTTGTCAGGATGACCGACCCCCGCGCAGATGCTGACCACGCCTGAGCAGACAGCAGCGGAAGCAGAAAGAGACCTCAGGACCGTGAGTGAAGCGCAGCGCGGAGGGCGGAGGGTGGAGGGGAGGGCGGAGGGCGGAGAGCCGGGAGCGGGGAGCGGGGTGCGGAGGGCGGAGCGTGGAGGGCGGGGCGCGGGGGGGCGGCTCCAGACGCTACGCCGGCGGCTCACCTTCAGCCACTGCTCGGCCTGCTCCTTGCTCTGCACGGCCAGGACCAGCGGGTCTGTGCCCTGCTGGGTGATTTTCAGCTCGTGCTTCTTCTTCTTGCCGTCCTTCGGGATGTAGGTGATGCTGCAGCCCGGGAGAGGCAGCTCCATCTGCGGCTGCTGGTCCTTGGAGCTTTTGTAGCACTGCGGTCACAGGAGACGGCACGGTCAGTCACAGGGGACCGCGGGAGGGGACCCTGACGAAGCGTGGGCCTCATGGGAACCGGGGGAGGGTGGGTGGAGGGGGTGGGGGGGTCAGCTCCTGGAGGGCTCGCCGAACAGCAGGGATGCTCAGAGACCGGAAGGTGCGCCTGCAGGCTGTCACCACCGCGCCACACCCACACTCAGCGCTGCGCACGTGGACCCGCAGCTCCTCGTCGGTCCAGCAAAGGCTGCTGCTGGCCACCGGCGACGTGACCCAGCGGGGACACAGAGGGGCCCCATGCTTACATGCCGGGGGAGCTTTCTCAGTGAGTCACAGGAACGTGCTTGACGGGCTCTGTTGAAACAACGCGGCCCCAGACACTTCGCTGCCCACCTCCTCTCTCTGCTCTTCCCGAAGACGGGCGGCTGTTCTCAGGGAGAGTGTAACCACCCGCACACAAGATGCAGGAATGTCTGCGGAGCTCGGCTTTCCGCTTGAGCCCGAACTCCTTCCGCTGCACTCGCACAACTGCGTTCACTACAGACTTCACGCTGGGGCTGGACGGAGACCTAGCGCCTCCCACTCTCGGAGGAGGCCGGGTAGCTGGGTCCGAGCCCTGCTACTCATTTAATCTGGGTTCTGGGAAGTTTCTTAAGTCTTCTGAGCCTGTTGCCTCACGTGTAAAATGAGGCATTGTTATTTTCTTGAGTTATATTAAATTATTAGTAACAATAACATCCACTACACCAAGTACTGAGTGTCATCATTAGACGAGACATCTCACCCGCCTCGAACTCACAGGTGTCTGTTTTGTAGGTCAGTTAACCCGATTCAGGAACTTGGTTAAGTAACCAGTAACTTGGGTTAAGTAACTTGACAAAGTCAGGTGAGTGAAACAAGTGGTAGACCCAGAGCTCCAGCCCCAAACCCAAGTCCTGCGCCCTTGACTCGGAGCCAGCTACTAATGAAGGAATGAATAAAGAGATACCTAGTTTCATTTTTTAATCATTGAGACAGAGAGAGGAAGAAAGACAGATGAGAAGCATCCGCTTGTAGTTGTGGCCCTGTAGTTGTCCACTGACTGCTTCTCATACGTGCCTTGACCGAGGCAGGGCTTGGGGGAGGGCTCAAGCCGAGTCAGTGACCCCTGGCTCGAGCCAGCAACCCTGGGCTTAAGCCAGTGTGACCTTTGGGCTCAAGCCACCAACCACGGGGTCATTTTGATGATTCCATGTTCAAGCCGGTGACCCCTGCACTCAAGCCGGCAGCCTTGGAGTTTCGAACCTGGGACCTCAGCTCAGCGTCCTAGGTCAATCTTCTATCCACTGTGCCACCGCCAGTCATGCGATGACCCATTTTCAGAAATAATTATTTACAGTTCCAAAACCATGGCTCTTAAATGGCACATGGCTGGATTATGAATATACCTACTTTTAAAAAGTTTTCAATTGATGGTTTCCCCTGATTTCTCCTGAAATATAATAGTTACAGCTACTCTAAATGTCCTGGTGTGAGGATGGGGCTTCCGGTAGATGGCGGCCACGAGGAGGAAGGTGGGGAAGGTGTGGGGACAGTGTGGGGACAGCGGTAGTGGGGGTGCAGCAGGGGACACGGCCCCCTGGACGGCCACCCTCCATGCTGCACGGCTCTGGGGGTGAGCGTCACGGCCTCTCCTTCACGAGGCACCTGTGTATTTTTAAGACATCCTGATGTCCACATCCCGCAGCCGTTAAGGCAGATTGGAAATAAACACCACGTTCATCTTCCTCATCTTTTTATTGTTTCATTCTTTGCTCTAAAATTCCCTGGTGGTATCATTTCTGGCATAGTCTACATGTGGGAGATGTCAGACCACACATGTGGGGAAAACATGTACTTTTGACTGCGTTTTTTTTTTAATCGAACTATTAAAAAATATACAATGTCCGCCCTGGCCGGTTGGCTCAGCGGTAGAGCGTCGGCCTAGCGTGCGGAGGACCCGGGTTCGATTCCCGGCCAGCGCACACAGGAGAAGCGCCCATTTGCTTCTCCACCCCTCCGCCGCGCTTTCCTCTCTGTCTCTCTCTTCCCCTCCCGCAGCCAAGGCTCCATTGGAGCAAAGATGGCCCGGGCGCTGGGGATGGCTCTGTGGCCTCTACCTCAGGCGCTAGAGTGGCTCTGGTCGCAACATGGCGACGCCCAGGATGGGCAGAGCATCGCCCCCTGGTGGGCAGAGCGTCGCCCCTGGTGGGCGTGCCGGGTGGATCCTGGTCGGGCGCATGCGGGAGTCTGTCTGACTGTCTCTCCCCGTTTCCAGCTTCAGAAAAATGAAAAAAAAAAATATATATATATACAATGTCCTAAGAACCTAGTAAAATAAGAGTCCCATAAGTCACAGATTAATCTGTAGAGCGAGCTATCTGCTCTGCCACAGAGTGATACAGAGAGAAATAACTGCGTGTGTTCTGTTTTAAAGATAGAGTTTTGAATGATTTTTTTTGGGGGGTGGAGGGTCAAGGTTAATATGAAAGAAAAACAAAAGGCAAAAAGTGCTCCAAAATTCACAATTTTCATAATCAACGGAGGTTTCTGCAGCTGAGCAGGAAGGTGGGCCGGAGGGAGAGAGTGGGGAGGGCCGCCCACCCGTCCTCCGGGAGCTGCTGGGCACAGCTCCCTGCTTCTCTCTCACTCTATCTTCCTATTCAGCCTCTCAGTTTAAAGAGAAAGAAAAAGAAAGGGCCCTGTGCTTTCCAGAAGAATCCCCTGTGCTGGCCAGGCTGCCTGCAGACCGCGTGGCCAGCCCGCCCCCTCCTCTGACCGGGCTCCCAGGAATCCACTGACTCAGGGCAGATGAGAAACCCATCCTGCAGCCTCCGGCCAGAAAAGCAGCATGCCTTTCCACGACACACAGTGCAGAGGCTGCCGGGAGGGGCGGCGCTGCCCTCTGCCTGCTAGGGAGCCGCCAGAGCCTCCACGATAGAGCCAGGCCCCGCCCGCCCATGCCAGCCGATTATGTGGGGCCCGTGCGGGGCGCTGTGAGCGCACCACACACGCTCGGGTCTGTGCTGCCTGCCCTCTCCCCTCGCCAACGTCAATACTACTGGGCTTACGAGGTCGCCGGCTTGAGCGCAGGCTCATCTGGCTTGAGTGCGGGGTCACCAGCTTGAGTGCAGGGTCGCTGGCTTGAGTGTGGGATCATAGACATGACCCCATGGTGGCTGGCTTGAGCCCAAAGGTCGCTGGCTTGAGCCCAAGGTCGCTGGCTTGAGCCCAAGGTTGCTGGCTTGAGCAAGGGGTCACTCAGTCAGCTATAGCCCCCCCCCCAAGGCATATAAGAAAGTAATCAATGAACAACTAAAGTGACGCAATGAAGAACTGGTGCTTTCTCATCTCTCTCCCTCCCGTCTGTCTGTCGCTATCTGGCCCTCTCTCTGTCTCTCTCTCTATCTCTACTCTGTCACAAAAACAACAACAAGAACAACAGGAAACCACTGCTGGGTCCACACTCCCTCGGGTGAGGCCGCCAGGGAGCTGCCACGGGCATCACGGGAGCAAGCAGCCGGCGGGCTTTACCAGCAGCTTGGTGTCCTTGATGACGCAGAGTAACTTGGTCCACTGTCCAAAGCGCTTCTTCCGCAGCAGGAAGGCGCAGATCTTGGCGTCCTTCACCAGGTCCATGGAGGCCTCCTCGGAAGGCCACTGGTGCCGCGTTTTCTTCCCCTTTCCGTCTTCCTCCTCTTCATCATACGATTCGTAGGAGCTACTCATCGCGTCTGAGTCATAATCTGTCCGAAGCAAAGACAGACTCGGTTACAAAAACCGTAAGTGGGCTCAGGGACGCACCTCTCTCCATCAGGGAGGGTGGGGCTTCTGCAGCCTAGTGCTGGACAAATGGTAACTAACGAAAATATGGGAAGACAGCTCCTGGACTCAGGTGACCTCGTATAAGGTGACCAAGTCACTTTAGGGACTACACATTCTGCACGGAGAAAAATCATACCGGTGCGCACACGGCAGACCTGCCTTGTAGAACCCCTGCCGTGTCCTTGCCGGGCGAGCGCCTCCCCTGGTCTGTGGTGCGTCCCACCTGCCGAGACCCCTGCCCACAGAGGTCCCCGGTCAGCCACACCCACACGTCACGTTAGGGTTCTTCCTGGGCTGCAATGTCCTCCTCTCTGACGGCACCGCCAGGAGCACAAACCCTTCCTGAGGCTCAGGATCCCACCCGAGGAGACCCCCCTCCTTCAGGCCGTCCTGGGGCCTGTCAAAGACCTTTGCGCCCCCTTCTCGTTCTGAGCTCCGTTTGCACTCACATCCACGTGCTGAGACTCCAGTCCCAAAGGGACTGCTTTGGAGGAAGCTTTTCTGAGGGAATGAAGGTTAAACGAGCTTATGCAGGTGGGGGGCCAATCTGAGAGGAGCAGTGCCCTCACAGGACAGGAGGAGGGAGAGCTCCGTGCCTGCTCTGCCCCGTGAGGATGGGGACAATGGGACAGGGGGCTCTGTGCCCCGGGAGGACAGGAGGAGGGGGAGCTCCGTGCCCGCTCTGCCCCGTGAGGATGGGGACAATGGGACGGGGGGGGGGGGCTCTGTGCCCTCACAGGACAGGAGGAGGGGGAGCTCCGTGCCCGCTCTGCCCCGTGAGGATGGGGACAATGGGACGGGGGGGTCTGTGCCCCGGGAGGACAGGAGGAGGGAGAGCTCTATGCCCGCTCCGCCCGTGAGGATGGGGACAATGGGACAGGGGGCTCTGTGCCCCGGGAGGACAGGAGGAGGGGGAGCTCCGTGCCCGCTCTGCCCCGTGAGGATGGGGACAATGGGACGGGGGGGGGCTCTGTGCCCTCACAGGACAGGAGGAGGGGGAGCTCCGTGCCCGCTCTGCCCCGTGAGGATGGGGACAATGGGACAGGGGGCTCTGTGCCCCGGGAGGACAGGAGGAGGGGGAGCTCCGTGCCCGCTCTGCCCGTGAGGATGGGGACGGCGGGACAGGGGTGTCTGTGCCCCAGGAGGACGGCTCTCAGCAGACCCCACGCATGCTGCACCCTGGGCATAGGCGTCCAGCCTCCAGACTGGGGGAAAGTAAAGGCCCCGTGTCGGCGGTGCTCTGCTGCGGCCGCCGTGCTGACCAGACACCGGGTGAAGCACCTCTCCTGGGCGCCTCTGCACCACCCAGCACGGAGCGTGGGACACCGCCCTGTCGCTGCTGTTTGTCCGTCTGTCTCCCACATCGGGCCGTAGGGCCCCTGAGGGAAGGGAGGCCTCCTCATTGGAGCTGACCGTCCCAGGAGGTACGGAGTGCCTGGCACGGGGCGAGGGCATACACGGGTGCAGAAGGAAGAGCTGTTAGCGGAGGGACGGCGGGACAGTCGGGGGTAGCCACACCCGTACTGTCAGGACGGTTCCCGACGTCGGCCTCCACACGTGTGGTATGTTCCTGGGGGCCCGTCCGAGCCCTCTGCGGTCCCTTCCACCTGGACGCGTCTGGAAGGCATCCCCTTTCCAAACACGTCTGAGGGACGCACGCCTGGGTGGTGACATGTAGATGGCACAGGAGATACTTTGGCCGCAGCCGCTGGCCACAGCAGACGCAGCACGGGACAGGACTCGCCTCCTGCCCGCAGGAAACGGGACTGTCATGTGTGCTCAGGAGTCTGGCTTGCATCTTAATCTCACAAAGAGCCATGACTACGGGGGCCGGGGGAGGGAGAGACTGGGAGCTGAACTGGAATTTTAAATCATGAAGAAGACCTCAGGGCAGGAGTGTGACTCCGCTGACAGGAGAGGTGGCTCTGGTGACAGCACTGAGAAGGGGCCGAGTTGAGGTGACAGGGGGACTCCTGCTAAGAAGGACGAGCCTGTGTCAAGAGGAATGTGGGAGGGGCCGGGCGGCGCTGACGGCCACTGTGCGCAGTGACTAAGAGAGGACAGTCCAGACTGTCCCCTCTGCTGCTGCTGCTGCACATAAGGCCTTTGCTTTCAAAGGGGCGTGGAGGAGGTCATCAGCGCCAGCTGTGACACAGAGCGGCTGTGACCGGAGCTACAGGGAAGGCGGAACTGGTCACGAGTCCTCCTTCTCTTCAGATGCGCACATCTTTGACGCGACAAAGTCATTCCTGGCCTCTTCGGTTCCCCCACCATCCAGCATAAGAGGCGCCAACAGTCGCTCACTGCGGAGCTCTCTCTCAATGGGACAGCATGACCCAGCCAGGGGAGGACGGCCGTGCCCCCAGAGTGGATGACCGGACTGGGTGTCCTCTGGGGGAGTCAGGGCGTTTCCCGTCCCGGGCGGTAGCTGTGCCGTGTCATGCTGAGCTGTGCAGCTGCTGTGTGTGGTGGGAAGTCCCCTGAGGTGACAGAGGTGAGCCTAGTCACCACGTTGATAGGTCAGTGGTGGTGACCGTCTACTGCACCAGCCTGACACGGCCAGAGCGGCGTTCCCCGAATCCCAGCTCTTGGACGATGCGGGTTTGGGCTGACCACAGGGAACTGTGTGAGCCGCTGGGAAGGCCGCGAGGGCCCAGAGCCGCGCACTCGAAGGTCAGCGCAGGCACATCCGCTCTCTGGGCTGCGGCCTCCGTGCTGGTGTGAGCGGTCCCGGGGCCCACAGCTCCCACAGGGTCTCCTGAGTCCTGGGCTGGTGCCTGCAGCTCCGTGGGACTGCTGGTCACCGTGTCACCGGTGGGCCCTTTCCCTAGTCCCTTTCCAGCCTTTCTCCCCAGACAGACAGCAGCCGGCCCAGGGCTGCTCCACGGGCCCCCACGCGGCACAGGTCACGTGGAAGACAGTTCCCGTGACAGCCCCAGGCTGTGCTGGCCACGTCCACAGGCTGTGGTCACGTGGAAGACAGTTCCCGTGACAGCCCCAGGCTGTGCTGGCCACGTCCACAGGCTGTGGTCACGTGGAGGACGGTTCCCATGACAGCCCCAGGCTGTGCTGGCCACGTCCACAGGCTGTGGTCACGTGGAGGCCAGTTCCCGTGACAGCCCCAGGCTGTGCTGGCCAAGTCCACAGGCTGTGGTCACGTGGAAGACAGTTCTCGTGACAGCCCCAGGCTGTGCTGGCCAAGTCCACAGGCTGTGGTCACGTGGAAGACAGTTCTCGTGACAGCCCCAGGCTGTGCTGGCCAAGTCCACAGGCTGTGGTCACGTGGAAGACAGTTCCCGTGACAGCCCCAGGCTGTGCTGCCCAAGTCCACAGGCTGTGGTCATGTGGAGGACAGTTCCCGTGACATCCCTGAGGCTGTGCTGGCCAAGTCCACAGGCTGTGGTCACGTGGAGGACAGTTCCCGTGACAGCCCCAGGCTGTGCTGGCCAAGTCCACAGGCTGTGGTCACGTGGAGGACAGTTCCCGTGACAGCCCCAGGCTGTGCTGGCCAAGTCCACAGGCTGTGGTCACGTGGAGGACGGTTCCCGTGACATCCCCGAGGCTGTGCTGGCCAAGTCCACAGGCTGTGGTCACGTGGAGGCCAGTTCCCGTGACAGCCCCAGGCTGTGCTGGCCACGTCCACAGGCTGTGGTCACATGGAGGCCAGTTCCCGTGACAGCCCCAGGCTGTGCTGGCCAAGTCCACAGGCTGTGGTCACGTGGAGGACAGTTCCCGTGACAGCCCCAGGCTGTGCTGGCCAAGTCCACAGGCTGTGGTCACGTGGAAGACAGTTCCCGTGACAGCCCGAGGCTGTGCTGGCCAAGTCCACAGGCTGTCACCGGAGCGGGGCGAGCGCGGGCAGCACGGGCCTGGCCGGCCGGCGGGTCATCTCGCTGCCCTTCCCTTCCGGTTACACGGCCACAGACGTTTGATCCCAGGGGCCACCAGGTGCTGTTCCCCAAGCCCGAGTCACCGCGGACAGGCTGTTCCCTGAGCACGAGCCCTCCGTCCCTCCTCCTGCTGGACGTAGTCCAGCACCAGCTGCCCAGCAGCCAGCGACGAGGACGGCTCCTCTGCATCAGGCACACCAGCAACGCTGGCTTCTCAGCCAGAAGTCCCCGCTGGCCCTGGAAATCAAAGCAAGCCACCGTCCATTCCAGTGCTGCTGGGGGCGGGCCGGCAGGCGGGAGAGGTCTGGGGCCGAGTGTCCTGGATGCAGGGGAGCGCCCGCATCAAACGTTGGTGTGCTCGTCCCAGTTCGAAGGAAAGGAGTCCGGTGAGGTCCTGAGTTACTTCACACCACCAACTTCTTCTGTGCTTCCTAGGTAACTTACAATCTTCTGAAGTGGCAGACACAGAAATTACCTGAATGTGTTTTCCCCAACTAGTTCTTAAGATGAAAGAGAAATTAAAATGTGAACTTACAGATCTCAATACCAATACTTCCTCATCTCCTGGTCAGAACTGTCCCTTCCGTGACTCAGACTCTAACAGCGATTCGCTGACACTGGGTTCAGTCCTGTCGGACTGTCACCGAGCTGAGTGACAGCACAGGGAGCTGGAGAAGCCCCGAGGTCCTCTGGGGGCCTGCAGTCCAGCCCTCCACACGGGGAGAGGCCAGGGTGGGGTTCCTGACACAGCGGTGAGACTGTGAGTCTGCTGCAGGGAGACGGCGCGGTCCACCCAGGCTCTGAGCAGAGCGCCGGCGGCAGGCCGGGCAGGGACAACACAGGCTGGAGGGCGGCCCAGGGAAGACCGGGGAGGTGGGCGGCCGCACAGTTCTGCGTGTGGCCCCTTCCTCCGCTACAGCCACTAGCTGGGCATCCGCGGCCCATGGACTCTGTCTCCCACGCCCCCCGAGACGCCACGCCGGGAGCAGGACTGACCAGTGGCCCAGGAGCACACTCCAGAGGAGCTCTGACAGGTGCCCTGTCCAGGGTCACCCTTTCTCTGCACGTGAACGCTGGGGCTCAGAGAGGGAGGCTCCTCCCAGCGTCACCAAGCAGGCAGCCCGCCAAGTCACGTCAGGATGGCGCCCAGTCAGGCAGGAGTGTGCGGGAAAGGCTGTCTGCGCGGGAAGAGAAGGCCTCTGCGGGGGGCCTGCGTGCGCCCAGCGAGCCTCGCCCCGCGGGCCCTGCACGCAGCCTGGGGGGCCTCCCGTCACAGGGAGGGGCACACGCCCATGAGGACACAGAGTCCTTCCGTTCAGACCAAGGGGACACGGTCTACCTGGACACACGTTTCCATGGCAAAGAGATTCCACGGATGCTCAGTCACAACCGTCTGAACTCCCCAAGGTACTTGGCAGACACCCGACTTGCCCCAGCCCTCTCTGCACTTACCCTCTTTGGGTTCAGTACCGACCGCAATCCGCACCCCCACAGTGTGTGGGGGGCCCTGTCCCCTCCTGCCCAGGGAGAGCCAGGCTCTCTAGCGGCACGTGCCCGGAGGCCCGCCGTGGCCAGCAGATGCGACACTCACTCGAGGTGATGTACTCCGGAGCCTTCCCGGGACTCAGCGGCACGGCCTCCTCGTAGTACCCTTCCGGGAGCGAGGACGTGGGCAAGGGGGGCGGCCCGCTGTCCGGCGGCTGTGGGACGAGAGGAGACAACAGGGTCGCCAGGAGGAAACGCTGCGCCCAGCTCGCAGCTGTCCGGCGGCTGTGGGGCGAGAGGAGACAACAGGGTCGCCAGGAGGTGGGGCGAGAGGAGACAACAGGGTCGCCAGGAGGTGGGGCGAGAGGAGACAACAGGGTCGCCAGGAGGTGGGGCGAGAGGAAACAACAGGGTCGCCAGGAGGAAACGCTGCGCCCAGCTCGCAGGTGTCGGCCGGCACGTCTCACGCCTCTGCTGTGGGAAGTCTCCGGCAAAAAGAAGAGCATCGCTCTAGAGAGGTTCTGGGGTCAGCTCCTGCCCGGGCGTGTCTGACTCCCCCGCGCACACCCACCAGGCCCAGCCCCGGCCGCTCCTCACAGAGTGCACACCAGCCAGGTCAGGAGGGACTCAGCAAACCAGGGGGGAGTGCCTGTGCCCGCCATCTCACCGCACCCCGAATATTTCCAGGGACACTGGAAAAGAAAACGGGAAGTCACCTAGGAGCCACCCTCCCAGTGAAACAGAAAAGGACTCTGCCCAGACGAACACCAGTCCTATCAGCTCCTGTCAGACGCCGAGACTGAGGCCCTCAGGTGCCGAAGCCACAGACGCAGGGCACAGCGGAGGGCAGCTCGGGGCCCCCAGGTCCACCCAGGCTTGGGACCTGGCAGGAGCCCCCCCTCCCCGGCGGGCGCGATGGCTCTAACGCAGGCCGGCCCCCTTCCTGCGAACACCTGCAGGACTGCTGGCCTCTCCCCCACGGGTCCTGACACCCACGGAAAGGGCCGAAGGGAAGGAGGGCCCCCACTGGCCAAGTGCCTGCTCTGCCTGGTGCAGCTCTGCGCACCTGTGCCCTGGTGACAGGTGGCACCAGCCTGTCCATCCGTTCAGGAACCCTTCAGGGTAGAAGTCACAGCACCTTGTTTCACGGACACAGAGAGTGAGGCACAGTGTCCGAACCAACCAACCAGGCGGTCGGGGCTGCGGTCAAAACGTCAATGTTTCGTAAATACAGAAAGGGGGGGCGTTCCCAAGGCCGGGGAGGGGGAGTTTGATGGGAGCAGAGCGTTGGTCTGGGATGGTGAGAGTCCTAGAGATGATGGTGGTGACCGCAGGACAACAACAAGAACGTACTTAACACCCCTGAACTGGACACTGCACAGTGGTCACGACGGTCAAGTGTCTGTTATGTATATTTTACAATTAAAAACTTCATTGTCATCTGCTGACATTTATACAAGCTCCGGCCCCAAAATATCAAAGAACTACCCTCCTCTGCCCCCTCGAAACCAGTGCAAACCCTTACTCTTTAAGTGATCAAATAAAAACATTTCTAGAAACCGCCCTGTGAGTCACACAACGTGCACCGGGCCCCACCAGTGTCTCCCAGGCCCTCTCCTCTCGGCCGTTTGCAGACTCAGCGCCCCCCTGGAGAGGAGGGGGGATGGGACCATCAGACCTGGTCCGGGTCGGGTCGGGGAGGGCTGCCTCAGAGCCGGCGGGGGTCCCGGCAGCCAACATCGACACAGATGGGATCCATTTCCCAGCAAACTGGCCACCGCTCCAAATGCCCTCTCGGCACTGGGACCCCAACACAATCAGTGTGACAGCCGCACAACACTCACGTGAACAGGAACAGAAATCTGGTGAGAAGAACAGCTCTTCCCAGGAATGTTTTCATCACACACACACACATACACACACACACGCACACACACACACACACACACACACGTACTCGCACACTCTGGCCTCCTCCCAGCTCCCCCTGCACAGCAGGGAGCCACGTCCCACTGTGAAGTATGCAGCAAGCCGCTCCTGGGACTTCAAAGTTCTAGGAGAGTGCTGGGTTTTCGCAGGGGCGGGTCACCAGGCACACAGGAGGCCTCGGGCCACTGCCACCTACCCCGCAGCAAGATAGAAGCTTTCTGATACTCCCTGTGTGTGGGGAGCGTCCTAAGGTGACAAGACTGCCTCTGACTCCTCCCCAAGCTTGGCTGGTCACTGACATTCCCTGTTGAGCGACACAGAGCAGCACAGACACAAACACCATCAACAAAAGGTTGCAATTTAGTTTCAGTGAATGAATGTCACAATCGGCCGGCCTGGCTGCCCAGTAGGTCGGAGTGTTGGCTGTGCGAGAGGAAGAGGGTGAGACCTGCTGGGAGAGGACGTGGAGAGGTGCCCACGGGCGTGAGGTGGCCCGGGGTCAGGCAGGGAGAGACCACTCGTTCCTCAGCACTTGTAACAAACACCGACAATGACGGACAAGGAAGCCAGCAGTCAGTGAGAACGTGCCACAATCCAGTAAAAACGCAGCCATTTCAGGCCCTGGCCGGTTGGCTCAGCGGTAGAGCGTCGGCCTGGCGTGCGGGGAACCCGGGTTCGATTCCCGGCCAGGGCACATAGGAGAAGCGCCCATTTGCTTCTCCACCCCCCCCCTCCTTCCTCTCTGCCTCTCTCTTCCCCTCCTGCAGCCAAGGCTCCATTGGAGCAAAGATGGCCCGGGCGCTGGGGATGGCCCCTTGGCCTCTGTCCCAGGCGCTAGAGTGGCTCTGGTCGCGGCAGAGCGACCCCCGGAGGGGCAGAGCATCGCCCCTGGTGGGCAGAGCATCGCCCCTGGTGGGAGTGCCGGGTGGATCCCGGTCAGGCGCATGCGGGAGTCTGTCTGTCTCTCCCCGTTTCCAGCTTCAGAAAAATACATACATAAATAAATAAATAAATAAATAAATAAAATGCAGCCATTTCAAATGAATGAGACATGCTACCTGGTTGGAGAGTCATGCATCTGACACTGAGCGTAAAAAAATTATCCACTTACAGTTGCTTTGGCGATAATTCCAAAACACTTGGCATGGCTGCAGGCCCTACAGCCCTGACCCCCCAGAGCGCCCAGCCTCCCCTGCCGATTCCCACCCACCCGGAGGGGAGGGGCATGCCATGCTGCCAGTCCGTCAGGACCCACCTCTGGCTTGCGCTTTCGTGGAGGGCTCTCCCTCGGCCTGGAGCAGCTCCCCCCACGGCCGTCTTGACCCCACATCAGCTAATGCGCCGGAAAAAGTCAGTTTGCCAACAGCTAATGGCCAACTGACCACAGGACAACTCGCCAAAGGCAGGCTGTTTCCTGAATGAATGACTGAGTGGCTTACTTGCTGAAGAACGCATTCAATAAAACCATCAGAGAAAGACAGCAGACCCGTCTGGATCGGCCCCCACGTAACCGACCGGCTGTGCTGACAGACATCCTTTCCTGCTCCGTCACAGACCCCGAGTGATGTCCACAGAGGCTCAAGGTTGGCGGCCGACAGGCCCCTCCCAGAGCGCCCGCGACGGCCCAGCAGGTGCGCAGTGCGTGTCCTGCGAGTCAGTTTGCTCTTGAACTTCTCACGCTTTCCACTGTAGCTATTAATTTCATTAATTTGAAAAAAAATCATTATAAGGGGAACTATGGAGCACAAAGGAGAGCTGGCAGGTGACCCCCTGAGATGATTGGGAAAGGGACAGTCCAGACAGACTGAGAAAAGGAATGCTGGCCCGCTGGGGGTGGGCAGCCGGCAGGGACAGAGCCCCGGGGACGTGGGACGCGGGACTCAGCGTCTCACACCGCTCTAGACTTGACTCCACTGGAGAGACACTGAAACCGGTCACTGTTAACAATGTATTACGAGCACTGGTCATGCAGAAAACACAAGCAGAGTCTGAGCTGCAACCAGCCGCACTCACAGCACACGCAGCCCTGGTCCTACACCAGCAGCCTGGTGGTTTTCCAACAGGGAGCAGCAGGCGCAGAGGCTGGGCCTGGCACCACACGCTCCCGGTGGCACTGCTGCCCGCGGCCCGGCGGGCGGCTCACGTGGCTTACGGTTTCTGCCTCTCCTTCTTCCCGCAGGCCTTGAGCAAGTGACACGCCTTCACAGGGCCCTAATTTCCTTTTGTGAAGAGTGGACACGCATACTAGTCACATGCTTACAGGTAATTTGGGAGTTCTCTGCGGTCAGGTGGTCAGGACTCAAGGAGAGTATAAGAGGAACAGGCATGACCCCTGCTGCATGGCAGGGACCCGGCGAGGGCTGACCTCCTCTGTCCCCCTCCACCAGGGTCACTGCCGAGCACCTCCCGGGCATCAGCCCCCTGCCGGGGCCCAGGCGGGTCAGAACTAAGCGAGGCCGGGGCCCGTTCGCCTGCAGCTCGTGTCCCGGTAGAGAGAGCATGAGACGCCTCGCGGAGGGAGCAAACATTAGAAAGAGGACGGCCAGGCACCTGACCTCGCTCTGACTTTGAACGAATGCCCAATTTCCCCGAGGGATCAAGCCGGGAAGCAGCACAGGCAGGAGGGGCTGAACCGCCCTGGGAACCTGCTCGTGGGAGGGGACCCAGGTGGCCGACGGGCAGAGGACTCCGGTACAAGTCTGGAATGCACAAATCAAATAAAATATACATTCCTGGAATATATACATTATTTTTCTTCTGGAAAAAAAAAGTTTTTTTAAATCTCAGAAGAGGTATAACAATGGATATCAAAGTTTCAGACTAAGATGCTCAAATCCCGTGAACCCAGAAAGACGGTCATGTCCCCGGGCTCTCCTGTCGCTGTTTTGCCCGCTCAACCCTTCAATGTTTTTTTAATGGAAGAGCAGATTCCCATGGACCTGCAGCTGCAGTAATTTTCGAAGCAATTCCAGCCCCGAGGGGCAGCTGACTTGTGCCCCCCCAGCTGTCACTCACAGCTCCCCCCAGGTGTCACTCACAGACCCCCAGCTGTCACTCACAGACCCCCCCAGCTATCACTCACAGACCCCCAGCTGTCACTCACAGACCCCCCAGCTGTCACTCACAAACCCCCCCCAGCTGTCACTCACAGCTCCCCCTTCAGCTGTCACTCACAGCTCTCCCCCAGCTGTCACTCACAGAGGCCCCCAGCTGTCACTCACAGCTCCCCCCCAGCTGTCACTCACAGACCCCCCCCAGCTGTCACTCACAGCTCCCCCTTCAGCTGTCACTCACAGCTCTCCCCCAGCTGTCACTCACAGCTCCCCCCTCAGCTGTCACTCACAGCTCCCCCCAGCTGTCACTCACAGACCCCCCCAGCTGTCACTCACAGACCCCCCAGCTATCACTCACAGCTCCCCCCCAGCTGTCACTTACAGACCCCCCCAGCTGTCACTCACAGCTCCCCCCCAGCTGTCACTCACAGACTGCCCCCAGCTGTCACTCACAGCTCCCCCCCAGCTGTCACTCACAAACCCCCCCAGCTGTCACTCACAGCTCCCCCTTCAGCTGTCACTCACAGCTCCCCCTTCAGCTGTCACTCACAGCTTCCCCCAGCTGTCACTCACAGACCCCCCCAGCTGTCACTCACAGCTTCCCCCAGCTGTCACTCACAGAGCCCCCCAGCTGTCACTCACAGAGCCCTCCAGCTGTCACTCACAGCTCCCCCCCAGCTGTCACTCACAGACCCCCCCAGCTGTCACAGCCCCATCTGTCACTCACAGCTCCCCCATCCCCCAGCTGTCACTCACAGCTCCCCCCCCCAGCTGTCACAGCCCCATCTGTCACTCACAGCTCCCCCATCCCCCAGCTGTCACTCACAGCTCCCCCCCCAGCTGTCACAGCCCCATCTGTCACTCACAGCTCCCCATCCCCCAGCTGTCACTCAAGGCCCCCACAGAGCTTGAGGGGGCCCCCTCCCCTCCGGAACTGGGCTTCCTTCTTCTGCCCTGGAACCGGACGCTGGCCAGGCATCCAGCGGTCCTGGCCATGACAGGGGGACCGACTCACCAGCCAGGGCTGCGGGATCTCCGGCAGAGGCATCTGGGGAGGGGCCGGCAGGCTGCTGGGGGTCTCCAGCTTTGGAGCATGGTCCTTCACTTCCAGACCTGTGGGCATCAACCACAACCGCAAGGCTGAGTGAGGAGGAGGAGGGGGAGGGGCAGGGGGGAAGAGGGAGGAGAGGGAAGAGGGGGAGGAAGAGGAGGGGAGGAGGGGAGGGGAAGAGATGAAAGGGGTGGGGGAGGAGGTGGGGGAGGAGGGGGCACTGCTATCAGCCCTCCGCCCTCTGCCCTCCGCCCGTGCTGCACTCGCACAGACGCTGGTCGTCTCTGACCCCCCACAGCCGCCCCCTTGCAGGGCAGGTGTTGATGTCTCCACTGAGTAGATGAGGATCCGGGCTGGAAGGGGCAGTCACAGAGCCTGAGGAGCCGTGCCGGGCAGGCCACCTGGCCGGAGCAGAGCCCCGCTCTCCATGGTGCCGCGGGGCCTCTCAGGGACGAGCTCTTCACCTGACCTCCCGTTCCGCTCGGCACTTACCCATGTGCTAAGGGGTGGACGCTCTCCCGGGAGCAGGCAGTTTGTATCAAGTGCCATCTTACACTCTCATACTGGACGTGACAGACACACATTATTACTGACACGGCCGACCCAGCTCACAGCTCAGCACTCGCCCGGTTGGGAAGACAAGCAGGTGGGCCCTGACTGAGAAAGCGTGGTGAGCACTGGGCCAGTAAAGGCAGGGAAGAGGAAGGAGCTGGTTCTAACTGGGCACAGTGCCATTCATATGCCAAGAGCTCATCTGGACAGACTGAGAAAAACGATCCCTTAACAACGATCGCCTACACTGAGTCGAGCACAGTGCTACAGGCTGGGGAAAAACACAGAAGGACAAAGCCCCCGACCGCCAGAAGCTGCCACACAGACCGGGCACCGGCCGAGAACTGGGCAGCGCGCCAAGGAAAAGGAAAAGAAACGGGAACATCTGCACGACCACTGTCGGCGGGCGAGTCGTAGCAAGTGGAGGAGCCCAGGAGAGAACGGGGGGCGGAAAAGACCAGACGGCCCCTCTGAACGAAACGCAAAGAAAGGAAGGGCTGAAGCTCACTGGGCAGCGGGGCAGAGGGAGGGAAACGAGGAGACAGCCACCCCGAGGCCGGGGCCCCGGACGCCTGAGAGCAGGGCCCGCACAGAGGACAGGGCCGAGCGCAGAGCACAGGGCCCACGCAGAGGACAGGGCCCACGCAGAGGACAGGGCTGAGCGCAGAGGACAGGGCCCACGCAGAGGACAGGGCCCACGCAGAGGACAGGGCTGAGCGCAGAGGACAGGGCTGAGCGCAGAGGACAGGGCCCACGCAGAGGACAGGGCCCACGCAGAGGACAGGGCCGGGCGCAGAGGACAGGGCCCACGCAGAGGACAGGGCCGGGCGCAGAGGACAGGGCCCAGGCAGAGGACAGGGCCCACGCAGAGGACAGGGCCGGGCGCAGAGGACAGGGCCCACGCAGAGGACAGGGCCGGGCGCAGAGGACAGGGCCCAGGCAGAGGACAGGGCCCACGCAGAGGACAGGGCCCACGCAGAGGACAGGGCCGGGCGCAGAGGACAGGGCCCACGCAGAGGATAGGGCCCACGCAGAGGACAGGGCCCACGCAGAGGACAGGGCCGAGCGCAGAGGACAGGGCCCACGCAGAGGACAGGGCCCACGCAGAGGACAGGGCTGAGCGCAGAGGACAGGGCCCACGCAGAGGACAGGGCCCACGCAGAGGACAGGGCCCACGCAGAGGACAGGGCCGAGCGCAGAGGACAGGGCCCACGCAGAGGACAGGGCCCACGCAGAGGACAGGGCCGAGCGCAGAGGACAGGGCCCACGCAGAGGACAGGGCCCACGCAGAGGACAGGGCCCACGCAGAGGACAGGGCCCACACAGAGGACAGGGCCGAGCGCAGAGGACAGGGCCCACGCAGAGGACAGGGCCCACGCAGAGGACAGGGCTGAGCGCAGAGGACAGGGCTGAGCGCAGAGGACAGGGCCCACGCAGAGGACAGGGCCCACGCAGAGGACAGGGCCGGGCGCAGAGGACAGGGCCCACGCAGAGGACAGGGCCGGGCGCAGAGGACAGGGCCCAGGCAGAGGACAGGGCCCACGCAGAGGACAGGGCCGGGCGCAGAGGACAGGGCCCACGCAGAGGACAGGGCCGGGCGCAGAGGACAGGGCCCAGGCAGAGGACAGGGCCCACGCAGAGGACAGGGCCCACGCAGAGGACAGGGCCGAGCGCAGAGGACAGGGCCCACGCAGAGGACAGGGCCCACGCAGAGGACAGGGCCCACGCAGAGGACAGGGCCGAGCGCAGAGGACAGGGCCCACGCAGAGGACAGGGCCCACGCAGAGGACAGGGCTGAGCGCAGAGGACAGGGCCCACGCAGAGGACAGGGCCCACGCAGAGGACAGGGCCCACGCAGAGGACAGGGCCCACGCAGAGGACAGGGCCGAGCGCAGAGGACAGGGCCCACGCAGAGGACAGGGCCCACGCAGAGGACAGGGCCGAGCGCAGAGGACAGGGCCCACGCAGAGGACAGGGCCCACGCAGAGGACAGGGCCCACGCAGAGGATAGGGCCCACACAGAGGACAGGGCCGAGCGCAGAGGACAGGGCCCACGCAGAGGACAGGGCCCACGCAGAGGACAGGGCTGAGTGCAGAGGACAGGGCCCACGCAGAGGACAGGGCCCACGCAGAGGACAGGGCCCACGCAGAGGATAGGGCTGAGCACAGAGGACAGGGCTGGGCACAGAGGACAGGGCCCATGCAGAGGACAGGGCCCAGGCAGAGGACAGGGCTGGGCACAGAGGACAGGGCTGGGCACAGAGGCTGTCTGAGGGTCTGCGGCGCATCAGGCCCTGTCTAAACGCTTTACACTATTGCGTTTGGTCCCGACAACCCCACTCTGAGGGGGGTGTGGACCCCATCAGCCTGAGAACCCCGCTCTGAGGGGGGTGTGGGACCCCATCAGCCTGAGAACCCCGCTCTGAGGGGGGTGCGGGACCCCATCATCCCTGAGAACCCCGCTCTGAGGGGGTGCGGGACCCCATCATCCCTGAGAACCCCGCTCTGAGGGGGGTGCGGGACCCCATCAGCCCGAGAACCCCGCTCTGAGGGGGGTGCGGGACCCCATCAGCCCGAGAACCCCACTCTGAGGGGGGTGTGGGACCCCATCATCCCTGAGAACCCCACTCTGAGGGGGTGCAGGACCCCATCAGCCTGAGAACCCCGCTCTGAGGGGGGCGGGACCCCATCAGCCTGAGAACCCCTCTCTGAGGGGGTGCGGGACCCCATCAGCCTGAGAACCCCGCTCTGAGGGGGTGCGGGACCCCATCAGCCTGAGAACCCCGTTCTGAGGGGGGTGTGGACCCCATTAGCCTGAGAACCCCACTCTGAGGGGGTGTGGGACCCCATCAGCCTGAGAACCCCGCTCTGAGGAGGGGTGGGACCCCATTAGCCCTGAGAACCCTGCTCTGAGGGGGTGTGGGACCCCATCAGCCCTGAGAACCCCGCTCTGAGGAGGGGTAGGACCCCATTAGCCCTGAGAACCCCGCTCTGAGGGGGTGCGGGACCCCATCAGCCTGAGAACCCCGTTCTGAGGGGGGTGTGGACCCCATTAGCCTGAGAACCCCACTCTGAGGGGGTGTGGGACCCCATCAGCCTGAGAACCCCGCTCTGAGGAGGGGTAGGACCCCATTAGCCCTGAGAACCCTGCTCTGAGGGGGTGCGGGACCCCATCAGCCCTGAGAACCCCGCTCTGCGGGGGTGCGGGACCCCATTGCCCTTTCCACCCATGAGGAAACTGAACATGCAGAGAGACTCAGTGACTTGTGCAAGGCCACATACCTGCTGATGGGCAGAGCCAGAAACCAAAACCAGTTTGTATACATTGCAACGGACCTTTCAGAAGCCACCAGTGGTGAGCTCTGGTGCAGTGTCAAAGAAGAGTGTGCACGATGATCTGAAAAGGCACCGCAAGACTCTCTCCCTAATACCTATCTGTGTGGGGCCAGAGTAGCCACACACGAAGTGTCGGGCTTTCAGTAGTGGACACTTCCCGTCCTCCTCCAAAACACGGTCCCCACCCCGTGCTCCTGTCTCGGTGATGGTCCCCACCTGCCCAGGGACTTGGTCTGCCACCAAGCCCTTCACCCCAGAATGCACATCAAACTGGGTCACCACCACGGCTTCGTAGACGAAACCCCAACGAACTGAACACTTCACACGGGTAAAGAGTATGTATGGGCACTTTATCTCAATCCAGCTGCTGAAAAGCAGCCCTTACACCACCTCCGGCTACCTCCTAGAGTTTCCCAGGGCCCAACGGGGGCCTCTCCCAGAACTGCCCCTGCCCCTCCCCACTCTCCGTCACTGGCCAGCTGTGGACCCCGCCCAGGGCCCTCCTGACCACACACTGACCAGCCCACCAACCAGCCCTGCCGCTGCACACAACAGCGGGCCCGAGGGGCTGTCTTGACGAGGGCCTGCTGCAAGGGTGGCCCCGGGCTAGCTCTGGGAAGGCGGATTTCCCAAGTGCCGCCATCGCCCCTAACTGCACAGCTGGTTCACTGTGCCACGTGGCTTACCCAAGCACCTGCTGTGGTGGGCGGTGCCCTCTGTGTGAGCGTGGCCAGGCTGAGCGATGCCCAGAGAGCTGGGAACACTCGCTCCGGGTGTGTCTGGGGGCTGCTTCTAGGAGAGACCAGCATTGAACTGGTCAACTGGTCAGCTCAGTGAGGGGGCAGCCCTCCCAGGGTGTGTGTGGTGGTGGGGGGCACCATCTGATCACTTGAAGGCCCAAACAGCACAAAACAGTGGAGGAAGAGCAGACAGCTCCCCGCCAGCTGAGATGTCCCCTCCCCCTGCTCTCGGACACTGGCTCTGGAGCTCCTGGACCCAGAGTGGGACTTCCCCATTGGGCCCCCGAGTTTCTGGCCGCCAGAGGAGACTAAACTCTACCACCAGCTTCCTGGCTCTCTGCTGGCAGGGAGAAGGTGGAACTTCTCAGCCTCCAGAGGTGCTTGAGTGTTCTCCTCTCCTCTCCTCTCCTCTCCTCTCCTCTCCTCTCCTCTCCTCTCCTCTCCTCTCCTCTCCTCTCCTCTCCTCTCCCCTCCCCTCCCCTCCCCTTCCCTCCCCTCCCCTCCTCTCCCCTCTTCTCTCTCTCTCTCTCTCTCTCTCCCCCCTATTGGTCCTGTTTCTCTGGAGAACCCTAACACACCCCTTCTCTCGGGGTCTGGAATCGTGGTGACGCTCACGGCTGCGGGGTGACTGCTGCTGAGGGAGCAGGGTGCCCCGTGACTCGGGCGGGGACAGCCAGCAGGAGGCAGGCTGCACGTGGACGCCCCCAGACCATGCCTGTGCCCTTCCCTGCACCCTGCCCGTGCAAGCTCACTACCCCTGCAGCCGAGAGACCCTGGCAGGAGAAAGTACAGGCCGAGTCCTTCCAGTCCTCTGGGGGCCCCCAGCACACCCACTGCTCCACGAGCTCCTGACAGGCCCTGTCTTTCCGTGCAGAGACGGCACCGCAGTGCCTGGCACACAGTACCACCTTCAGTGACAGCGGGGAGCCTGTGGCACACAGTACCACCTTCAGTGACAGCAGGGAGCCTGAATGAGTTCGTTAAGTTAATATACAAATGCGTATGTTTCAGAAAACGGTGGCACTAAGGACGGCTCCAGCAAAGGAGTCCGGAAGGAGGAGGACAGTGGGGACAGACGCACCTCTGGACGACTGTATCCTCAGCAGGATGTCTGTGATCACCGCCTTCTTCTCCCTGACGGTTGACGTCAGGTATTCATGGTCCAAAAGTTCAAGAAACAGACGAAGTTCAACTATTAACTCTTCCATTGCTGAAAACAAAGGAGGAAGGCACTGTTAGACCAGTTGGTTTGCAAATGTCAACGTATAAAAATGCTAAACTTCACCCACAGCATCTATCTCACTCCCAGCTTGCTGGTCGAAGATCACATCCCAACGTGGAAGACGAGTTTGCCGACCCCAGGCTGACAGGTGCGCCCCGTCCCCCGGGACACCTGTGCGCCCCTCACGTCTGCTCTGGGGCGACAGTGTCCGGCCGGCTGGGCGAGGCTCCACAGCCGTGTTGCCAACATACGGAGCCATGACCCACAAGCCTGACATCATCATGTGGTGTCAGTTGCACAATATTAAGTTTCGGTGTCAAGAGAGGAGATGATAGTTTCAAATACCAAAGAGTTTGCAAATCACCACTAGGACATGGTTTCGGAAACTCAACACCCCATTCTTTCTTTTGTGGGGCTGGCTCCCTCCCCAGGAAGGCTGTGCGCAGGCCTGCTGACCCGGTTATGACAGGGGTGCCGGATGCCGAGGGGACGGGAGACACACAGCCAGGCCCTGGTTTCCCGTCACGCCTTGTCCTTCTAGGACTGTGGCAGCCCTGGTCCCTGACGGCCAGGCGTCGGGCGAGGTGGCCGGTGCCAGCACATTTCACGCTGCCAGCTGGCGTTAGGGCAGGCTGCTCAGCTCCGACGGGTCGGAAGTCCTTCAAGGGGTCCGCAAGGTCAGGGTATTTTCATACAACTGAGACGTCATTTGCCTTTTTCTGCACAGATGGTGCAAAATGTGAGAGCAGGCACGTGGCTGGCATCGTAGTCACAGTGGTGACACCAATCTGGACCGGCTGTCACTGCATTCCTCAGCACACGCGCACAGGACGGGCACAGCAACGACGCTGCCCTCACTCAGGGGCGCCTGTGAGAACTCAGCAGAGCAGCCGTAAAACCGTCACTTTTGTTAAATCCCGCCTGGAGGACACGCGGTTCTGGCCCCCTGAGGGATGGAAGCGGAAGTACACGGAACAGCTGTCCAGAGGAGAGGGACTTTTCTGATCGTATAGAAGGCAGCACTGTCGACATCCGGAAGGCCCGCATGGCTCAGCGAACCGGGCGTCGCACTCACACCTGGGTCAGGTCCACGGACAAGCAATTCCGGATGAAATACTCTAACCTGACGGAGGATGAAGGGCTCTTTGACAGGGCTGCAGAGCCCACATTGCAGCTGACCTTTAAGAAATGAGCCCCTGTCGAGTTTTGGTGCAGTAGCAAAGAAAAATACCCGCGATTTTCTAACAAGGCGCTAAAATACTCTCTTTTCCAACGGCATGTCTGTGTGGGGCCAGACTTTCTCTGGTTCGTCCACCAGAACCAGGTGCCGCAGCGACTGGACGGGGAAGCAGGGGGGAGCGCCCAGCCGCTCCCGCGAAGCCGGCCCCCTCCGCGGCACCCCCCTGCAGACGTAGCGAACAGCGCCCTCTCACAAGCCACTGTTCTCACTGGGTAGGCACAGCTACTGTCCATAAATACGTATTATTTCTTCAAGGAGCTCATACCTTAGAAAGCTGCCAGTGTTAAATACTATTGTAGTATGGGAAAAATCTACAGATATCTTTTGGGTTTTCAACCCATGTTTTGAGACCAGAAAGTTCTAAACAAAAAAGTTCGAGAACCGTTGGTCTATGGGAGTCTTTCCAAATCTACACTTCCCCCGTCTCCATGACAACACCCTTCAGAATTACAGACCCGAGCTGAGACCACCTTCATAGCCACCAATAGGTACAGAGCACCTGATAAATACAGGGTCTCAAATCAACGGGAAAACAAGAGGCTGGGACTACTCATTCAGGTCTTAGACCAGAAAAGAACTGTAGAGATACTTGAGAGTCAAAGCATTTTTTTATTTTTTTATAATTTTTTTTTTTTTTTTTTTGTATTTTTCTGAACCTGGAAACGGGGAGAGACAGTCAGACAGACTCCCGCATGCGCCCGACCGGGATCCACCCGGCACGCCCACCAGGGGCGACGCTCTGCCCACCAGGGGGCGATGCTCTGCCCCTCCGGGGCGTCGCTCTGCCGCGACCAGAGCCACTCCAGCGCCTGGGGCAGAGGCCAAGGAGCCATCCCTAGTGCCCGGGCCATCCCCGCTCCAATGGAGCCCCGGCTGCGGGAGGGGAAGAGAGAGACAGAGAGGAAGGAGGGGGGGTGGAGAAGCAAATGGGCGCCTCTCCCATGTGCCCTGGCCGGGAATCGAACCCGGGTCCCCCGCACACGCCAGGCCGACGCTCTACCGCTGAGCCAACCGGCCAGGGCCTCAAAGCATTTTTTTAAATGACCACATTTGAGCCCTTGAGGAAACAGGTGAATTATTTTACCACCTTGCTGTGGGAAAAGATTTTCTAGCTGTGACCCGGAATCCAACGTGAAAGGAAAAGACTGGTGGAGGGGGGACCCACGGAAACCACGCGTGAGTGCGCGGAGGGAGGCCCGCGTGGGGGCCGCGTCCTCCGCCCTGCCCGCGTCCCGTCCCGGGACCCAGGACCCTGGGCAGCAGCACTCACGCTGACTGTCTCCAGAGGCTGGGGCCCCGGGGACTGCTGTCACAAAACCCCATCTCATGTCCCTCACCGGGGACCACGGGGCCACATCTGAGGCTCCAGTTAAGAATCGGGTTGTGAAACGTGGCTGGCCCGGGACCGGCCTGCTTTCCAGAAAGCTGCCCTTGTCCCCTACCTTCTTCTCCATGGCTTTTTCTGACCCTGCCTCAGAGTCTTACCAGCTGCTCTTCTTCTAGACCCACCCCTCTCGCCTCCCGCCTTGGGCATCACACGGTGGCTCTTCAAACGCAGCGCCCCGCGTGCGGGCATCGGGCCGCTCTGGGCGTCGGCCCTGGCGCTCACAGCTGCCTCCGGCCAGCGTGTCCTGACCCCGTGTGTGCCGGCCTGGCCCCTCACACACACACCCCGGCCGCACCTCTGCCGTACCCCCCCCTCCACACTCGGCTCAGCGATCTGCACCAGGGCCTACCCCCATCAGTGCCTCACACTGGGTGGTAATTCTGGGTGACTGTGTCTGTCTCCCCCCAGTCAGGAGGCAGTCTGAAGTCAGGGCCCCATCCATGTGGCCTCTCTCTGTACCCAGAGGGCTTAGCCCATGCCTGACCGGGGAGCTCGGACGCAGCTGACACTCAGCTTGGGTTTGCTGAGGTAATTAATTCACTTGTTTCTAGGTCACCATCATAGACAAAATTCCTGAGATCTTGTTTGGAAGAGAAAGATGCAGAGAAAAACACCAGAGACGGACCCTCTCCTAGTGACTGGTCTCCTGTGACACACACATCAAACGCGGCCAAGACCAACGCTGGCCAGCAGGCTTCTGACCGCCTGCTGGCCCTTCTCCGCTACAACTGCAGGCCGTGGCTGAGGACGCTGAGCCGTGTGCTCCGTGAGGGACACGCTCGTGTGGCCGGGAGAGGCACCAGCATATTTTCCCTTATAGGGCTACAGCCGGCTCTCCAGGAGGACGCTGCCCAGACCCCGGCAGTCCTGCCCACGGGTCGGTCTGAGAGCCTCAGGACAAGCTGCACGGCTTCAGAGCCGTCTGTGGGGAAAGTCCCCCTCAGCTAGGTGACATCTGAAATCCCTCAGCCCTCCCGATGGCCGTCTCTGAAGGACCGGGCGACAGAGAGCCGGCCACTGAACTTCCTGGACTCCCTGCCCTGGTCTAGACCGGGGTGGCGGCGGCGAGGTGCCGAGCAGGGGTGCCGGGGAGGGCCGGGAGGACGGCCCCGAGTGACAGCCTTGGGCCGCGGAGACACCGGTTTGTGTGACCCTGACAGCGGAGGGCGAGGTCTCCACGTCTCACGCCCGCTCTGAACAGGACCCGTGACTGCCGTAGCTCAGCACGGACCCTGAGGGCTGAGGCTTTGAAACACTGATCAATGTCCCAAAGGCAAGAGTGCGTTTCTGAAAGGGTGTGTGCGCACATGTCTATTGCGAGGGCTGGGACTCTTCCGCCAGTAGGGAGTCCCCAAAGGACTGCTGTGCAAATCCACAAAATACATTCTTTGGGGAAGATATCATGGTTCAGAAAAGTCAGATCAGGGCTTGGAGGGATGAGTCAAGCCCTGACAGAAAACATCCTTCTATTGTTCTGTAGAGCAGAGATGGGACGCAGACCTGCACGTCTCTGCTGGTCGTAATGTGTGACCTGAGGAACACAGGACCAGGCCTCCTGCCTTCTGCCGCTGCCTCCCAGGCTGGCGGGACGGGACTCCAGACAAAAACCAAGCTGGTCGCTAACCACAGTGTTAGATACACTACCGAGGGCATGGTTTTTATATCCCGTTTATATCTGTTCAACTTAATTCTGCAATAAGCTATTACACAGCAACCATGTTCAAGACACTGTAGTCACAATGCAAAGACAAGCCCCGGACACTCCGGTGTCACCATCTAGAGGCAGAGCACCGTCTGCACTCGGAACCATGACGCTATGGAGGGAGAGTCACGGGTTTTCGGGAAAAGTGGCCTTGATGAGTCGCCATTTTTAAAAGAGAATCCAGGGGCAGCGTTAAGGTTGAAGTGGTACAGGGAGAGGCCAGAGGGGGCAGAGGCCAGAGCGGGAGAGGCCGGAGGGGGAGAGGCCGGAGGGAGAGAGGCCGGAGGGGACAGAGGCCAGAGCGGGAGAGGCCGGAGGGGGAGAGGCCGGAGGGAGAGAGGCCGGAGGGGACAGAGGCCAGAGCGGGAGAGGCCGGAGGGGGAGAGGCCGGAGGGAGAGAGGCCGGAGGGGACAGAGGCCGGAGCGGGAGAGGCCGGAGGGGGAGAGGCCGGAGGGGGAGAGGCCGGAGGGGACAGAGGCCGGAGGGGGAGAGGCCGGAGGGGGAGAGGCCGGAGGGAGAGAGGCCGGAGGGGACAGAGGCCAGAGCGGGAGAGGCCGGAGGGGGAGAGGCCGGAGGGAGAGAGGCCGGAGGGGACAGAGGCCAGAGCGGGAGAGGCCGGAGGGGGAGAGGCCGGAGGGAGAGAGGCCGGAGGGGACAGAGGCCGGAGCGGGAGAGGCCGGAGGGGGAGAGGCCGGAGGGAGAGAGGCCGGAGGGGACAGAGGCCGGAGCGGGAGAGGCCGGAGGGGGAGAGGCCGGAGGGAGAGAGGCCGGAGGGGACAGAGGCCAGAGCGGGAGAGGCCGGAGGGGGAGAGGCCGGAGGGAGAGAGGTCGGAGGGGACAGAGGCCAGAGCGGGAGAGGCCGGAGGGGGAGAGGCCGGAGGGAGAGAGGCCGGAGGGGACAGAGGCCAGAGCGGGAGAGGCCGGAGGGGGAGAGGCCGGAGGGGACAGAGGCCGGAGGGGGAGAGGCCGGAGGGGGAGAGGCCGGAGGGGGAGAGGCCGGAGGGGACAGAGGCCGGAGGGGACAGAGGCCAAGGGGGAGAGGCGGGCCCATTGAGAAAACATGAATGAGCACAATGACATGGAAAGGAAAATGCAAATGAGTGCTCTATTTATTGTAAGATATTTTAAATATCTACTTAGAAATAAAACAACACCCCACTGCACAAATATTTGGGTACCTAAGGACAAGGACAAGTGAAACAAACATGATATTTTACTCTAAATTAGAGGGACAGACAGCACACAAGTAAGCAAACAGAGCTGGAAAGGAAGAGGGACACTCCGAGACAGCGTGTAGCCAACAACTGTCTGTCACATCCCTTCGCTCCAAACCCCTAGCTCACCTCTGAGGTCCTCTGCACTAAGAAAGGCTCCGCAGTCACAAGAGCCAGAAGGTGGGAGCAGCCCGAGTGTCCACGGACGGCGATGGACACACACACTGTGGTCCACCCACACGACGGGACGCTGTCCAGTCTTCAAAAGGAGTGAAATCTGACACCTGCTCCCACAGGGATGACAGGCGCTGAGACCACGCGGCCACGGAGGGACCACTATTTTATGACTCCTCACATAGGATGAGGTCCCTAGACGAGTCAAACTCAGACCCGGAAGATGGAAGGGTGGGTGCCAGGGGCTGGGAGGGGCGGGGAGTCAGTGCCACAGGGACCGGGTTCAGCTCTGCAAGATGAGAAGAGTTCTGAGACGGTGGCGGCGGCTGCACAGCAGTGTGAACAGATGTAAAGCCACAGAGATGGACACTGAGAAAGTAGCTTAAATGGAAAATTTTGTTACATAGTTATAATTTTTTTTTTAATGCAAAAACCACGGCTTCGTTTCCCCAGCGCATGAATACACGAGGGCCCCCCGAGCCCGCTGAACAGTTTCACCCTGGGCAGCCGTCCAGCCCTGGTCCGTCCGGCCCTCGGTCCTTATACACCCAGCACCTTCCCCTCTCCACCTCTCGTGTGTTGGTGCGGCCCGATCCCGCTTCTGCTCATTCCTTCCAGAACATTCCTGCGCGCCTGCCTCCGGCCCTCGCTCACGCTTCCTGATCCATATCTGCCCCGGGACCTCCTCGCCTTCCTTCCCGATCCAGACTGTGCTGGGGACAACCAACGCCACCGCAGAGCCTTCCCAGACCTCTCGCTGAGGACAGCCTGCCTCCGGCCTGTCCCTCGGTCCCTCACGGCTGACCCGACAACGTCCCCATAGAGCAGTGAGCTCCTCACTAGCGAGGGACAACTGCAGAGCCTTCCCAGGCCTCTCGCTGAGAACAGCCTGCCTCTGGCCTGTCCCTCGGTCCCTCACGGCTGACCCGACAATGTCCCCATAGAGCAGCGAGCTCCTCGCTAGCGAGGGACAACTGCAGAGTGAGGGAGAGGACGGCGCCCCAGGGACACCAGCTCGCAATACGTGAGATACTGACGGGTCCCTGAGCCCCATGAGCGGAGGGAGGGCTCCCCACTGACAGCCAGCGACGCGCTGAGAACTGGACACAGGCTGACCAGGAGAGATCCACCTTCACAGACAGCAGAGTCCACGCTGCTGAGACCCCAATTCTTCCCCCAAAATGAACACGCACACGCACACGCAATCCCAATCAAGATCCCGGCAGCTCTTTTTGCAAAAACAAACTGACAGGCTAATTCTAAAACGTAGAAAAATGAAACAAACTAGAACAGCAAACTCTTGCAGGGGAGGGGTGCTGGGGAGAGCAGTGTTAGAGGACTGACATCAAGCTGTCCCAAGGCTTCTTGAAAAGCTAAGAGAGTCAGACCCGTGTGGCGCTGGCGTAGGGGGGATCAGGGAACCAGGACAAGGAACAGAAACAAACCCGCACACATGTGGCCCCTGATGTGTGACGCGGGTGGCGAGGCCGTTCAGGGGAGAGAGCAGCCGTGGAACAAACGGTGCCGACAGGTGGGAGACTGAGCCACACCTGCACGCCACGGGCGGAAACGAGCCCGAGTGGGTGGCGGGCGTGGAAAGGAGATCAAAGGGGTCGCGGGCACGGAAACGAGCTCGAGTGGGTGGCGGGCGCGGAAATGAGATCAAAGGGGTCGCGGGCACGGAAACGAGATCAAAGGGGTCGCGGGCGTGGAAACGAGCTCGAGTGGGTGGCGGGTGCGGAAATGAGATCAAAGGGGTCGCGGGCGTGGAAACGAGCTCGAGTGGGTGGCGGGCGCGGAAAGGAGATCAAAGGGGTCGCGGGCGCGGAAAGGAGATCAAAGGGGTCGCGGGCGTGGAAACGAGCTCGAGTGGGTGGCGGGCACGGAAAGGAGATCAAAGGGGTCGCGGGCACGGAAACGAGATCAAAGGGGTCGCGGGCGTGGAAACGAGATCAAAGGGGTCGCGGGCACCGAAACGAGATCAAAGGGGTCGCGGGCGTGGAAACAAGCTCGAGTGGGTCGCGGGCACAGAAACGAGCTCGAGTGGGTGGCGGGCGCGGAAACGAGATCAAAGGGGTCGCGGGCACGGAAACGGGCTCGAGTGGGTCGCGGGCACGGAAACGAGCTCGAGTGGGTGGCGGGCGTGGAAACGAGATCAAAGGGGTCGCGGGCACGGAAACGGGCTCGAGTGGGTCGCGGGCACGGAAATGAGATCAAAGGGGTCGTGGGCGCGGAAACGAGCTCGAGTGGGTCGCGGGCACAGACGCGGGAAGGGAAGCCACGCACTCGCTAGAAGAAAACGTAAACAGTACTGACGACTTTGGAGGAGGCCGAGACATCTTAGGACACCAAAAAGTACGAACGTAAAAAAAAATTAATAACAAAAGACTTTTGGAAAGACATCATGAATAAGAAAATACATGTCACAGAGCACTTACACCAATGACACCGGACACTGAGAACACACACACAGAGAACAACAAAACAGCCAAAGGACACACAAACATGTCACAGAAAAAGACACAAAGGACCAGCAAGCACACAAAGGATGCTAGCGTCATCAGTCAGCAGGTCAATGAGACACCCCTACACATCCAGGAGAAGGGCCAGACTTTCAAAGACCAGTGAGGCCGAGCCTTGGCAAACTGCAGAGCAGACAGAACCCTCCGACCTCCCAGTGAGAGGCTGCCTGGGCTCACGTGAGGGCACAGCGTGGCAGCTTCTTATAAAGTGAAAGCTCACTTTCCCGGTGGCCCGGCACCTGCACTGCTGGGCATCCACCCAGGAGACGTCATGGCCCGTGTCCACAGAACAGCAGCAGCTTCATGCAGAACAGCCAAGAACTGCACACAATGAGATGACAGATGACCACTAACAAACACACAGAAGAATCCACCAGGATGTAAATGTGCAATGGAGTCTCTCTTAGCCCTAAGAAGACACGGCTGTCCACATGCATAGCTCAAATCAATCTCAGGAAAGAAAAACAAAAAAAAAGCTATGCAAAAGAAGCTAGGCACACAAAAAAGGCATGCTGTGTGAACCCACTTTTATGAAATTCTAGAACCAGCAAAACCAGCCTGCAGCAAGGGTGGCTGCCTGGGGGGGAGGGGGGGCTGACATGTTCTTCTGTCCTCACGGACTGGGGACTCTGAGCAGAATGACCACCGGCACGTTCGAGGTACAGAATCACGCGTCAGAGGAAAACCCCACTCGGTCCAGGCGAGATCGAGTCGGAGGAGGAGACCCTGCACATGGCGTCTCAGAGGCGAGGCCAACGGTGAGATCGGGGTCCACAGCATGTGAAGAGAAGGTTGTGCCACACACGGTAATAAACGGAACACACGGCACGGCGCCGGCGAGTCTGGCCAGGGCTCATTCTGTCTTTGTAGGAAGGAAGCAAAGTGCCTACGACAGACATGGAGAATCAGACAGCTCTGAGGACCCGAGTTCGCGTCCTACCCACAGGACACACTGCACCTTTATCCACAGATGGGTTTGTCTTCCAGTCAAAGGAAGGAGGGAGGAAAACCAAAGGGGAAGGAAGGAGAGAAAGTCGGCACGTAGAACCATGTCTCACTGAAGCGCCCAGGCCCTGCCCCACGTGACGGGGGAGGCGGGTGACGCTGGGAGAGGCTGGGCTCACATGGCAGGAGAACACGGGGTGTGCTTCTCCCACAGTGAGAAGACCCAGCCGAAGCAGAGCCCCACCCCCCGCCTGCGGCGGTGAGATCAAGGTGGCTACACGGATCCCCTCGTCCCTCTGTAACCAGCGTGGAGAGACCACCAGCAGCCCTGTGGCCCCCAAAGGACGGGTCAGAAGGGAGGGATGAACCAGGCAGCTGGAGGGGAAGGGAAGCACCCCCCCCTTGCCCCCCGCACACACAGACGTCCCCCAGCAGTGAACTTTATACAAATGCAGGGAGGTGCTGACGCAGCCATCTTTGTCAACCGCTGGGTCCCCTCCCGACTGGACTCTCCGGAGGACACCCAGGCGGCATCTCATCTGGCAGCTGGTTCTGTAAATGGGGGCACCGAGGCTCTGGGAGGAACAGGGCGGTCAGGCCACGTGTCCGGTTACCGGCACGCGGTCCTGGCTGTTCCAGAAGGCTCTCTTCCTGTGATGTCACCCTGCCTCTAAACGCCTCGGGGACAGGGCACAAAGAGGACCCGACACCACCTCTAAAAGGGAAGCAGCACTTACACAGAGACTGAGGTCTCCCCACACGGAATGAAAGATGACCCGCCAGCCTTCACTGCCACCCCCAGCGGCCCCGTCAGAACCCGCACACGTCCAGAGCGACCACGGGGACAGCAGGCTTTGAGGAGGATGCAGTGGGAGGCTGCAGAGTGAGACCGCTGCTCACGGAGCTCTCTGCACTCCCCGAGAGAGTGGAGGGAGGACAGAGGAGCAGGAGGGGGTGTGGCACCGGCAGGAGACCCCTGCCACGCTGAACGTCACCGCATTCCGGTCACTGACACTGCAGCTACCTCCTCTATGAAACACCGTCGTTTCATTCTCCCAGTGAGAGACACGCATCTCTCCGGCCACTGTTACATCTGGTTAAAAGGCATAATCTCCGTCATCTGAAACTTGAACTTCGGACCTGGTGGAGGAAGGGGAAACAGAGGCTTCCAGGATGCCGGGTCAGTGACCTCCGAAGCGCTGGCCTTCCCGCTGAGCAAACCTCAGTCACCGGCCACATCCCCCAACCTGTCTCCTCACACCCGGCTCGGAAGGGGCGTCGCCTCCTGGGCACCTGGCTCGTTCTTCCAGCAGTTCCGAGGCTCTGATACCGCATGGCATTTTGGATTGCCCCCCGGGCCCCCGCCAGCTGGTCTGGCACTGCGGACCATCAGTCAGCAGCCAGGGGAAAAGGGGCCACATGGGAGAACAGGAGTGACAGCGGAGAGGGACAAAGCGTGTGGCGTGAAACAGAGGACACAACACCTGCAGCCATAGGGCTTTCAGCGTCATCTGCCATAGACTTCGCACACAGGACCCACTGCAGCACAGAGACGGTGGGGTCTCCCAGCGACGCTGCAGGGGCAGCAACTTCAGGCTCGTATTTTTAACTAGTCTAGAACTATTAGTTGGGTGTATGGAGGTGGCGGGCTGATAAAGTTATGTAGGCTTCAGGTGTACAATTCTGTACTACATCATCTGAATATCGCGGTCTAGAACTTCTCCCGCCACACAGTACTGGCCCTGACGCCCCCTCTCCGTCAGGAAAACAACATTTGGTTAGGACTCTTAGAAGGTGTCTGAAAAGACACATACACCTGCTTCACAGCTCAGAAGTTGCTTTTATTTTGTACTTTCAATATAAAAAACCTGCAGATAAAAGGATTTCTGAAAAATGCTTCCTCTCTGTCCTCCATACCGTAAGCCACTGCTTCTCACACTTCCGGGGACCACAGCTCAGCGGGGGTCCTGTCAGAATGCCGGTTCTGACTCCGCAGGTCTGGGGGGCCCTGGGAGCCCGCACGTCCCACGAGGCCCCCGAGTCCCACTCTGCGCAGCCGGGCCCTGCGCCACACTGAGCCGGACAGCAGTGTCCAAGGCACAGGGGAGCTGCTGGGGCCGCCTTAAGGCGCAGAAGTGCCGCCGTCCGCACTCAGCCCGCACCCCCGCGGAGCGCCGGGGTCCTGCACGGACACTCAGGCCACACCCCCGGGAGCGCCGGGGTCCTGCACGGACACTCAGGCCACACCCCCGGGAGCGCCGGGGTCCTGCTCGGACACTCAGGCCACACCCCCGGGAGCGCCGGGGTCCTGCTCGGACACTCAGGCCACACCCCCGGGAGCGCCGGGGTCCTGCTCGGACACTCAGGCCGCACCCCCGGGAGCACCGGGGTCCTGCACGGACACTCAGGCCACACCGCCAGCAAAGCGGTCGGGGAGGAGACGGATGAGAAGCAATGAGGCCCCTAAAGACGCGGCCGGTCGGCATGTGACCGGTGGTCTCCAAAGGGTCAGAATCAACCAGAGCCAAGAGAGCTGGTAATAGGCTCATGTCTGTGTGTAAGCTTGTCCACAGCATCAACCCTCTACGTGTGATGGGGGGGGGGGGGCAAATCAGGCCCAAAGCCGGTGTTTGTAAGTATTGTCAGAGGGACACAGCACAGCCACTCACATATTTCTTGCCAATGACCACTTTTATGACACAGAGACCCAACGCCTAAAATCCTTACTCTGTGGACCCTGACTGAGAAAGCCTGCTCATCTCCACTCAGGAAAACCAGCCCCAAGGATGAAAACCTGAAATCTGAGACGGAGGAAACAACTCTCACCCTGCACAGGCGGTCAGGACCAGTCAGGACCAGTCAGGACCAGACACACAGAGGCAGACAAGCGCTCTCTTTGAACGCAAGCCTGGTAAAAGCAGGAGGCCAAGGCCACAGCAATCGGGTCTGACCCTCTTCATAAATGCCATCGCTTTCGTGCGAAGAGGGTGAGCCCGCGTCACAGGGAGACACAATGTGTGTGACCTCTGTGTGAAGGCCCCGACCTCCGGAACTGCTTCACAGGAGCCTGACCATCCCCTTTCCTTACCTCGTGCCCCTAAGTGATGCGGCCGCCACGGAGAAGCCTGCAGCTGGTGTCGGGGTTGATGTCTGTCTTCACGAAAGGCTGAGGCCCGGGCTCCACCCGTGAGTCCCCTCTGGCAGCCCGGGGCCCCGACAGCAGGCTCAGGAAAAGTCCCCCAGGGACGGGCTGAGAGGCCGGCCATCTGTCGGCCTGCGCTCCCCTCCTGCACGCGTGGGGGGGTGAGAGAGGGGTGGGCACCAAGGCCTGGGTGGCATATGTCACTGTGCTAATGGAAACGATTACAGTCACGGCTGGTCACACAACAGCTCTTCAAGGCCGGGAGCCAATGAGCTCAGGTTCTGGTGAAATGTGATGACCGCATTGTCTTCCTACAGCAAACGCACAGACTCCGGGGTGAAGAGGCCGGTGGAGACTCCGCCCCACCACCTTCTAGATGCGCCCCGTGCCCTGGGATACTACCGTCCTCCCTCCACGGAACGAGAGGAACAGAGCCCTTTTTAATGCCCTGTGTGGAGAAGTCAGCACAGAAGTCCTCAATAAATTTTGACTTACCAACATCATCGTCATCAGTACAATTATTACCTGAGAAATAAAATTAAGGAATAACCTTTTCCTTTCTCTAGCTTGCTTTAAGGTAAGAATACAGTATATACTACACAGTATACGTACAAAATGCGTGTTAATCAACTGTTTCTGTTACCGGTAAGGCTTCCGGTAAGGTCAACAGTGTGCTGTTAATACAGGAAGTCCCTGAGTTACACACATCCAACCTACGTACACCTCGTGCTCGTACTCACAAACGGAGCACCACAGGGCTGTTGGCAATCAGCTGCACTTGGACATCTGTGAAAACGATGTCACAGAGTTACCAACTCCCGTGGGAAAGAACTAACCAAGGAGACCTTGTGAAACGAGAGCAGGAGACGGTGGTGTTTAGGGGTAAAAAGGGACCTAGAAACTCGAGAACTAAAAATGTTTTCTACAAAAGAGTTGGCTGATATGTTTCATCTCAAGAGGCAGGAACGGGACGTTAGAGGAGCGAGATCCTGACACGGGGACGTTCACCAGAGTTTTCCATGCAGTTCCCGGAGGCCCGAGATGCTCCAGGGCCATTGATGAGAACAGAAGAGCTGTGTAGTACAGCCTCCCCGATGCCGACTTCAAGACACTGGTCCAGCAGCAGAACCAACTCCTGACTCCCTCACACCAGCCCCAGGCTCTCCAACAAGCCCCTCATCTTCTGCGTCGTCCAAGGCGGTTTCAGGCTGTGTTTGAACATGTTTGTTTATATGCACAGAAAGGTAAAAGTAAATGCTATGTTAAGACAACCATCTGTCTAAGTAGCGTTTAATAAGTAAACATAGCTGTTCCAACTTACACACAAATTCCACTTAAGAACAAATGTACAGAACATAGCTCGTTCGTAAACCAGGGGCTGCCTGTAGTTAACTTTTGGGGGAGTCAAAATTTTTGTGTATATTTTCGACGGCACACACGGGGTTGATGCCCCCAACCCCTGCTCTGTTCAAGGGTAGCTGTGGTTATAAGAGCCAGATAAGATAATTTGCCTAATAAAGAGCATCTGCATAAATGTGTGATAAACTGTACCTGTTACTTCCCCAGGGAAACCACATCTAGCCTCCCTCGTGTATTTCATGAGATACCAATAAACCTAAGGAGAGCGGCTCTTCCAGACCTGTCATTAGAGTCTCGGTAAAACACCAATATAACCTGCAGGTTAGATTATCATTTCATAGCTGAGAACACTACCTCTCAGGAAGGTGAAGTAACTTGCCCCAGGACACACCTATACGTGACAGACTGGCCAGGGTCTTTCCATTAATGACTGCCTCTCAACAACATGAGCAGGGAACAACCACCTGCCACTTTGAACAGATCTGTGAAACTGGGTCCTGCTGTAAAGCACTGCTTTGCACAGTGAACCAAAGGGCCCTCCTATTCCTACAGAGAACATTGTCTTTGTAATGCCCCAAAATGCAGTACAACCCGCAATCAGAGATTTTTTAAATACATATCCAGTTTCCAGATAAGAATGTTAATGCACTCCCTAGGATAAGGACCCAGAGGTTACAGAATGAACTAAATAAACCTTCGCACCATCATGACCGACTCTAAACCTACTTCATCAAACCAGCTGCCTCCGAAGAGACGTCCAGCTCGCCCCCAGTGTGCCTCCGGCTCTGTCCGCCCCGCCCTCCCTGCGCCCCCACTCCGGGGACCCCGCTCCTGCAGAGCCCTCGCCGCAAGCCCACCCTCCAGCCCCCTTCCATCAGCCGGGCAGCCAGGGTCTCGCCCCTGCTCGCCGGCACCACGAATGGCCCTTCTGAACCCCGTCTTCCCAGTCTCTAAGTGTGGGTGCACCCCAGGTTTGGACCACAGACCTTTTTCCTCCAAATTACACTCCTTCCCCAGGAGTTTTCCTCCAGTCCATGATTCTAACACCAACACAGTGACAATCCCTAAATTTCCAGCTTCAGTTTAGACCTCTGCCCCCAGCCCCCACTCCGATGTCCAGCAGCCTCCTGCGGGGAAACCGGCCTGACGCTGACCAGCCTCCGGAGTGCTGACGGGGTGACAGTCACGTGTGCTCGATGCCCAGTGACCACACGCGAGCAGGGGGTGACAGCGCTGTGAACACCAGCGTCAGAGGGAGGCGGTGACGGAGCCGCTCAGGGTGGCTGCTGATTGAGGCACACTGAGCGCTGTTGCCAACCCAGCTCAGTGCACAGGACAGCGGGGTGCATTCAGACAGAGCTGAGCACCCCAGCTCCCAGGCCCCTCTGCCAGCCGGCACTTGTTCTGCGGAACACTGAGACCAGCTAGTTCCTCCTGCGTGAACCGCCCGGGTGCCCGGGGTTCGCTCTCTGCTCTTCCCCCCCCAACACGCCTGGCCTCTGCACTCAGCTGCAGCCCAAACCGGCCGGAGACACTGCTGCAGGGCTCCCGCCGCAGAGGCAACTCCTCCCTCCTGGAGACTCCTCCCTCCTGGAGACTCCGGCCAAGCTCCCTCCTCTTCCCGCTCAGTCACCGAGCTGGCCAGCCAGTCTTCCCGGTCCCCTCTCAGCGTGGGGCCCGGCCGAACCCCGGCTGACCTCCCGCGCCGCTCCCAGCCAGGCCACCCTGCTCTCTCGCCAGGGCCACGGCCGAGGCTCCCAGCTTGCCTCTTACCTCCCCCACCAGCCCTGCCACCTGCCCTCTACTCAGACGTTTCAGGGAAACGTGTACAGAGAGAGAGAGAGAGAGAGAGAGAGCGCGCGCACAATGTCGTCAATGTCGGGGTAGAGGGGGTACAGGAATTCTTTGTGCTATTTTTGCAACTTTCCCAGTCTGGCTTAGTTCAAATGAATGAGCTGAAAGACAAAACCCCCAAAGCACCATGTCCAGCTGGGAGCTGTCCTATCGTCCCCATGGCCAACCTGGGGACTCCCTGCTTTTTTTGTATTTTTCTGAAGTTGGAAATGGGGAGGCAGTCAGACTGACTCCCGCATGCGCCCGACCAGGATCCACCTGGCATGCCCACCAGGGGGCGATGCTCTGACCATCTGGGCCCTTCTAGGGCCTGAGGCAAAGGCCACAGAGCCATCCTCAGCGCCTGGGCCAACTTTGCTCCAATGGAGCCTCGGCTGCGGGAGGGGAAGAGAGAGACAGAGAGGAAGGAGAGGGGGAGGGGTGGAGAAGCAAATGGGGGCTTCTCCTGTGTGCCCTGGCCAGGAATCGAACCCGGGACTCCTGCATGCCAGGCCGATGCTCTACCACTGAGCCAAATGGCCAGGGCCCTCCCTCTATTTTTCA
This sequence comes from Saccopteryx bilineata, assembly GCF_036850765.1. Classification (NCBI taxonomy): domain Eukaryota; kingdom Metazoa; phylum Chordata; class Mammalia; order Chiroptera; family Emballonuridae; genus Saccopteryx; species Saccopteryx bilineata. The sequence continues at coordinate 263,166,819 of NC_089494.1, forward strand.
CGGAGCACAGAAGAGCCCTCGCGGTTGCCTGTCCGAGTGTGCTTAGCAATGGGAGTGTCAAAAATAAACAGATACACGACCCACAGCCTGTCCTGAGGGTCTTCTCAACTTAATGGCGAGGAGAGCCTGGAAATAGAGCGATAGGTACTGTGACAGAGGCTGTTGGAGCCAGAGATGGCAGAAAGGGGTCTCACGGATGGTGGCTGCCCAAAGGGCTGGGGTCTAAAATAAAACAGAGTGTGTGTGTGTGTCTGTGTGTGTATGTATCTGTGTGTATGTATCTGTGTATGTCTGTGTGTATATGTCTGTATGTGATGTGTGTGTCTGTGTGTATGTGTCTCTGTGTGTATATGTCTGTATGTGATGTGTGTGTCTGTGTGTATGTGTCTCTGTGTGTATATGTCTGTATGTGATGTGTGTCTGTGTGTGTGTCTGTGTGTGTATATGTATGTGATGTGTGTGTCTGTATGTGTGTGTCTGTGTGTACATGTCTGTATGTGATGTGTGTGTCTGTGTGTGTCTGTGTGTGTGTCTGTGTGTGTGTCTGTGTATGTCTGTGTGTATGTGTGTATATGTCTGTGTGTATGTGTGTATATGTCTGTATGTGTGTGTGTCTGTGTCTGTGTGTGTGTCTGTGTATGTCTGTGTGTATGTGTGTATATGTCTGTGTGTATGTGTGTATATGTCTGTATGTGTGTGTGTCTGTGTGTACATGTCTGTATGTGATGTGTGTGTCTGTGTGTGTCTGTGTGTGTGTCTGTGTGTGTGTCTGTGTATGTCTGTGTGTGTATATGTCTGTGTGTGTGTCTGTGTATGTCTGTGTGTATGTGTGTATATGTCTGTATGTGTGTGTATGTGTGTGTCTGTGTGTGTGTGTCTGTATGTGATGTGTGTGTCTGTGGGTGTGTCTGTGTGTATATGTCTGTATGTGTGTGTATGTGTCTGTGTGTGTCTGTGTGTACATGTCTGTATGTGATGTGTGTGTCTGTGTGTGTGTCTGTGTGTGTCTGTGTGTGTGTCTGTGTGTGTGTCTGTGTATGTCTGTGTGTATGTGTGTATATGTCTGTGTGTATGTGTGTATATGTCTGTATGTGTGTGTGTCTGTGTCTGTGTGTGTGTCTGTGTATGTCTGTGTGTATGTGTGTATATGTCTGTGTGTATGTGTGTATATGTCTGTATGTGTGTGTGTCTGTGTGTACATGTCTGTATGTGATGTGTGTGTCTGTGTGTGTCTGTGTGTGTGTCTGTGTATGTCTGTGTGTGTATATGTCTGTGTGTGTGTCTGTGTATGTCTGTGTGTATGTGTGTATATGTCTGTATGTGTGTGTATGTGTGTGTCTGTGTGTGTGTGTCTGTATGTGATGTGTGTGTCTGTGGGTGTGTCTGTGTGTATATGTCTGTATGTGTGTGTATGTGTCTGTGTGTGTCTGTGTGTACATGTCTGTATGTGATGTGTGTGTCTGTGTGTGTGTCTGTGTATGTCTGTGTGTGTGTGTCTGTGTGTGTATGTCTGTATGTGATGTGTGTGTCTGTGTGTGTCTGTGTGTGTGTCTGTGTGTGTGTCTGTGTATGTCTGTGTGTATGTGTGTATATGTCTGTATGTGTGTGTGTCTGTGTCTGTGTGTGTGTCTGTGTATGTCTGTGTGTATGTGTGTATATGTCTGTGTGTATGTGTGTACATGTCTGTATGTGATGTGTGTGTCTGTGTGTGTCTGTGTGTGTGTCTGTGTGTGTGTCTGTGTATGTCTGTGTGTATGTGTGTATATGTCTGTGTGTATGTGTGTATATGTCTGTATGTGTGTGTGTCTGTGTCTGTGTGTGTGTCTGTGTATGTCTGTGTGTATGTGTGTATATGTCTGTGTGTATGTGTGTATATGTCTGTATGTGTGTGTGTGTCTGTGTGTACATGTCTGTATGTGATGTGTGTGTCTGTGTGTGTCTGTGTGTGTGTCTGTGTGTGTGTCTGTGTATGTCTGTGTGTATGTGTGTATATGTCTGTGTGTATGTGTGTATATGTCTGTATGTGTGTGTGTCTGTGTCTGTGTGTGTGTCTGTGTATGTCTGTGTGTGTGTCTGTGTGTGTCTGTGTATGTCTGTGTATGTGTGTATATGTCTGTGTGTATGTGTGTATATGTCTGTATGTGTGTGTATGTCTGTGTGTGTCTGTGTGTGTGTCTGTGTGTGTCTGTGTATGTCTGTGTATGTGTGTATATGTCTGTGTGTATGTGTGTATATGTCTGTATGTGTGTGTATGTCTGTGTGTGTCTGTGTGTGTGTCTGTGTATGTCTGTGTGTATGTGTGTATATGTCTGTGTGTATGTGTGTATATGTATGTGTGTGTGTGTGTCTGTGTGTGTGTCTGTGTATGTCTGTGTATGTGTGTATATGTCTGTATGTGTGTATGTCTGTGCGTGTGCTCAAGAGTTGACCAGGTCTGACTGGGACATTCAACAGTGATAAAAAAACGATACGGCTAAACGCACCCAACCACGTTTGGTCATTGATGGTTGAACGATTCACACTCATCTGCTTCCCTTAAGTCTGAGCCACACAAACACCTCCAGCACCCTGCCAGGGGACCGTCTCCATCTGGCCAGGAAGAAAGCTGCTGCTACCAAATTAACGCTCAATAAATCCTGACCTTCTGGACCCTACAAGAACAGCGTTCCGCGCGACCACAGTGAGCACTGCCCACTCCACGCTGGCGACTGCTGCAGAGACACGGAAGGAGCAGGGCGTGGCCTCGGAGGGTCACAGCAGTCACACGCCTGGATAAACGCCCCTTCCACATTGACGTGGCGAGGGCCCTCTGTGTGCATGTCGGTGCCACAGCGGCCGCTCTCTCCCCCTGCCTGAGCTCGCACAGCGATGAGCAGGGAGCCCCAGAGGAAGTCAGTGGTGGGCGGGGTGGGTGGGGGCTGGGACGCTGGCACAGAGGGGAAGAGCGGGGGGGGGGGTACGACAGGCTGGTGGGCGGGTCCCGTCCCGGGGACACGGAGGTCATCTCCACCCGTGAGGCAGGCTGCGCTGTCCCCCACTCTCACTCCGCTTACTCTGAGGAGGTCTAACCCAACGAGCCTTTCAAATAAGTAAGTGTAACTCGACCACACCAAACACGCTTCTGAGAGGCTAGCTCGCAACCAACAAGACACGACAAGCACAACTTTAAAACCTGAACAACCGAGAACTACGAAAACGGGATGGATAGACATGGCCACACTTCAACCCGGGAGCGCTGTTCCACAGCAACGATGCGGCAGTTCACGGAAACGGATGACTCAGCGTCGACTCAGACGGGAATCAGAGCGCGTGTAGAGAAACGGGTCAAGAAGTTCACTGGCTAGGCCCTGGCCGGTTGGCTCAGTGGTAGAGCATCGGCCTGGCGTGCGGGAGTCCCGGGTTCGATTCCCGGCCAGGGCACACAGGAGAAGCACCCATCTGCTTCTCCACCCCTCCCCCTCTCCTTCCTCTCTGTCTCTCTCTTCCCCTCCCACAGTGAGGCTCCATTGGAGCAAGGATGGCCCGGGTGCTGGGGATGGCTCCTTGGCCTCTGCCCCAGGCGCTAGAGTGGCTCTGGTCGCGACAGAGCAACGCCCCGGAGGGGCAGAGCATCGCCCCCTGGTGGGCAGAGCGTCACCCCCTGGTGGGCGTGCCGGGTGGATCCCGGTCGGGTGCATGCGGGAGTCTGTCTGGTCTGTCTGTCTCTCCCCATTTCCAGCTTCAGAAAAATACAAAAAGAAAAAAAAAAAAGTTCACTGGCTCAGATGCTCCCAAGAGGCTGCGTGGGGTCCCAGGCAAGTCCACTTCTCCCAGCCCATTTCTGCCCTCATCAGAAAGCCAGCTTTGAACGGACGTCTGTTACTTTCCGCCTCCATCCTGCTAGGCTGCTGGCCCGGATTGGAGCGCTAGCCTCCCGCTCGGCAACACATTCCCTGTGCAGCAAGAGCAGGCTCCGTGCTGGACGCACTCTGAAGCCCGCTGTGGGGGAGTGAACAGGAGTCTGTGGGTGCCTGGTAGGGGGGCAGGGAGACACTCACTTAGCAGGGCCCGCACACCTGCTGCGCCTGACCCCCTGCACTCCCCCACCAGCCCCGCCCAGGTTCCCCGCCCAGTCCCTGACTCTGACAGCAAACGTGGGGTGTCGCACACTCTCCCGTGGCTCTCCACTCATGACGAGCGCCCAGAGCCCTGATGACCACACCTCTGTGACCATCACTGCACGTCTCCTGCAGAGCCAGACGTCTGTGCTGTATAGGACCAGGCTGCCGCAGCTGGCTGGACAGACTGCTTGCTGTCCACTAGATGGAAACACACTGCGTGGTGCCCCCCCACACACACACACTCCCCGTGATGACAAGAGAGAGCTGGACGTGCCCTCCCTGCAAGGAGCTTGGATCTTACCAAGGTCTGGACCAGCCCCACGGCGGCTTTGCTAAATACTGATGTAAAACCCAAACTGAGACAAAGTAAAGGGAAATCTCTTCAGTAACCATTCCCAGATAATCACTGAGAACATCCCATTCCTGTCTCAAGGTTCACATTCTTGTAGGAACAAAGTCCCAGGATACACCTCTGATTTGCATCAGTAATACACACAATTAGCTATTAAAGAAGACTTTAACTTGCTTAACTATAAATTTTTAATCCACCACCCGGATTTTAAATGCAATGGAAGAGACAACCATCTGACAGTTCTGCTTCAGAATATTGGGTGCAAATGAACTTCCGGGACATCAAACAATCAGCACTCTGTCTCACGGAGGACAGCAGGGACAGCCCTTCTGGACCCAGGATGACAAGGAGCCCGGCAGCTGGGGAGGGACAGATAATGATCAGCTCTCTGAGGGACAGGCCTGGCTCAGATCCCAGCAAGGCATGGAAGTGAAAGCCCCCAGTGACGGCCCAGCTGACACCCACCCACCTCGCCATCTGCTTCCCCGGCCTCTCACACTTAAAATGAATAAGGCCGTGATTGGAGGTCAAGTCGGCGTTGCACCTGTTCCGAGATTCAGGATGATGACTGGCTACACAAAGGCCCCCAACCAGATCCGAGCTGTGCCTTAGGAGTCGCACGTGCTCACAGGCTAGATGGTGAATACAGGAGAAACCGTAATTCTCCGGTTCAATTTTCCTCCCCTTTATTCTAAAGCTGCTGTTCCCCCAAACACCTTCTGATATCTTCTGTGTTTTGTAAAATTTATGAGAAAATTTAAGGCCCTGTGAAAATGTCAAGTTATTGTGAAAAACTGCCACTTTCTCTGATATGAGATCTGGCCACATTATTTAAAGCGGCTGGGTCCTTTCTCTGCACCTGCGACCCCAGAGCACCCTTTCCTTCTCGCCGTTACGTGTGCGGAGTCCAGGAAGGTGGTTTCAGCAGCACCGAGGGCGACAGTGGCTCAGAGCCTCTGGGGAGAGCCACGCACATCCTAGTCCCGTCTCGATCCAGGTGACCTGGGCAAGTCACTTCCCTGTGCCTCACGCTTTGTCTTCTGTCCTGCACAAGGGACTGAAAGGCCTGGGACGCCAGGGGCCAGCAGCTCCTCCCGTGAACACACATGGCAGCATCATGCCCCGGGGGATGGTGGGGGGGGGGGATGTGACACTGAGCTCATTTCCTGAAGGAGCCGTCTCCATGTGCCCACTCCAGCACTGAGCCTAGAACAGGCGTTTGGGCTGAAAAGCCACCCGGTAGCCACCTGGGTCACCTCACTGTTAAGATCCTCCATCCCCTGTTCATACAGCTTTTTCCAAAGTTCTTTTCATGACATGGCAGAGGGGAGAAAAATGAGTTTTCAACTCACTCATTCAATAAATACGTGTTAACCTGGATGCCAGGCACCGGCGATAGAGCGGTGACCACCAGAGACCACGGTCTCAGCCCTCAGGGGGCCTCACTGCAGGTGGAGACAGACAGCCAGGCACATAAGGCAAGGTGATGCCACAGAGGAGAGCGCAGAGGACGGGAGAAAGGCGTTTCTATGGGGCATGCGATGCTGACATCATGGCAGGTGCACAGGGTGAACCAGCACAGCCAGTAATTCCAGGTCCTGAGTGGGAACCGCATGGAATGAAGAAAATAGGCTTAAAGAGAAAAAGGATGGGCTCCGGAGGACTTTTTGCAACACAGAAGATAGCTTGTAAAAGGTGAGCCTCCACCCCCCTACCTGCTTTATACTTATATGGAAAAGTGAGGCCATTAACAAATTAAAGAGATCATTAAAATAAAGTCACATTTCCAAGGCATCCCAAGAATTCTACCAAGTGTAGAAAACCCTCACCATATAGAACATCTTAACTTCACAAAACAAAGAACAAAATGGACATTGCCTCAAGTCTTTCTGAGGAACATGGTGGGTAGGACAAGTATAAACAATCCAGCACCACAGCTAACATGAAGGTGTGGGGAAAAAATAGCCTTTACCAACTTCACAGAACAAGTGAGGTGGGGGGTTGGGTAGACTGTCAGCTTACTGCCAGCTCTCCACACCTCTGTCCCCCAAAATCTAAACTGCAAAGACCCTGATGGCTTTCGGTCCCCAACACTAGACACCAAGGAAGAACCCGACACGTGAACTGTATCAAGAACCTTTGTGAACGGACTCCCTACCCCCCACCCCCCCACCCCCCCCACCCCCCCCACCTCCCCACCTCCGGCTTCCGTCCTCCTGTTGGAAAAGTGAGGGGGAGGGGTGATAAAACCTACAACAGAGGTTTAAGATGAATTCAGATTTCAGATGCCTGACAGTCAAACTCATGCATTTCTGGAAGAGTCTATCAACCATATGGCCAAGGGCTGAATGCCCTTTTTTAAGAGAAACTTGTGGATACCGGCAAACTGGTTTGTTTACTTGAACGCTTAGTGCCTGTGCACATGCTAAGTGCGCTAACAGATCGCTCCGCGCTTGGATGAGTTTGCCCGCGTGCCATGAACAGGCCCCGTGCCATTTGTAATTGTTTATAAATAGCACAAACACCCAAAGATGCAAATCAAGGCAAGCTGTCCCCTCAGCTGCTGCTGCTGTGATGACAGCAAGTGACAACACAAGCAGATGGGGCTCGGGGTGAGCTCCGCCCCGACTCAGCCCGTGCGCAGCGCTTAACGGGACAGAGGAACCCAGTGTCCGCACAGGACGGACGGGGCTTGGTTCTCCGGTAAACGCTGCTTTCTCAATGTCTCCCTGTCACAGTCGAGTGACCTTCACATTTGCTCTACGGCTGCAACATGACAGAGGGGCTGGTCCCTTCTGCAGACCCGCAGACAAGGAACAGGGCACCCCGGAGCCAGTCCAGGGGTGGAGCCGAGAGCCCCGCCCACCGCCCACGGCCCACGGCTCTTCGTGCAGCAAATGACACTTTCTCCACCGCACTCATGTGGAATGGAATTCCAGCTCTTTCCAACATGACAAGACCAGCGCTATTTATACCAGAAACCGTAATTCTTTTTCCAAGGAAATGCTGAAATGACAGCGGCATTTCTTCCGCACGGACAAGGTGCCGAGCTCCGAATTCTCTCTCTTAGTCCTGCTCACACCCTTGAAAACCAGTACCCTCCCCTCCCACCCGCACTGCACAGAGGAGGAGACTGAGGCACAGAAGGTTCAGTCATTTGTCCATGGTCATGGGTTACACGGTGTTTTTTTCAAATTTTCATTAGTAATCTTGCTTTAATTACAAATGTTATTAAAACTTAAAAGAAAGACACAGAATAACAATAAAAATTCAGAATTATACAAAAAGTGAGATTCTCTGTTCACTGTGATCTCCGGGCCCCATCTCCCCTTGCCCCTGAGCTGCTCCCAGACATTAGAGATAACCGTGCAGCTGCACACACACACACACACGTGTGCACACGTGCACAGTACACACACACACGCACACAATGTTCTATGTGACTTCTGTACCGAGGGACTTGCGGGTGTTAGCCGCCCCACCCCCACAATCCATGAGACACTTTCATGAAACCTCAAATAAGCAGAGCCAACCAGAGTCACCTGTCACACAAACAGCGTCAGAGCACACCTCCCGGCCCGACGTGGCGGCACAGCGGACAGACCGTCTCTGTTGTGAGGACGGACCCTCCGTCGAGAGCTCAGGAACTCTGGGTACCCACACAATTTTTAATCCCGCTGCATCTGAGCATCATAAAACCTTTTTCTCTCCACTTCCTTCCGATGACTGGCACCAAAGGAGAGAATTTTAGAACAATCTGAAAGTTGAAAAAAAAAGAAAAAAAGACAAAACACTGTCCAGCTTGGGACAGGCAGCCAGAGCTCAGTCCACGAGCCTGCCACGTCTTGTTCAATTGGTGCAACGTCCTGAGCTATGGAGGGGAGGAAGCACCACACGCCTCACAGCTGTCGGGGTCGGACGGAACAGATACGTGAGCACTGCCTTTGCTGAGAGGATATTAAATCCGAGACTCCTCACCCGGCCCTTCAATAAACGCCTCCCATGTGCTAGAGATCAAGTCAGGCGCTGGGGATGGTGGTGAATACGACAGAGAGGGTGCCACAGAGCTCAGAGGGTCACCGATCACGACAGAAAGACAGCAAACGTGGTGGGGACAGCAGGCAGCCCGTCGCAGCGGCTGAGAGGATGACTCTGGGAAGACTCTGGGCTGGCCTTCCAGCCTCCACTCCCGCGTTCTGCGACCTGGGCCACATGTCTGTACTTCCCTCTGCCTCAGTGTCTTTATCAGTCAGATGAGGGCCGTGACAGCAGGGTTACCATCTTCATGGGGTGATAATGAGAATTAAGTGAGTTAATGTCTTTGTGACATTCCCAGAACCACGCCTGGCCACAGAAAATACTTTAACTGTGGAGATAATTTTCGTAAAAGGAGCCCATGAACTCACGGAGCCCTGAGAAGATGTAATTGGGACTCGGACTTAAATGTGGGGAGAGACTTGCAAATCTCTCCAAGAACCAAACAGTCCTCTCTGTGTCTGAGCAAATCGAGGAAATTGTGTCTCGTGATATTCAGAAGTGATTAAAGCTTTAAGTCCTACACCCTGGAAGTATAAAAATAGGACCAAATGTCCAGTACTTGCATGGTAAAGATATTTCAAACATAATTGCCTATGTTTCAAAAATGCAAACAAGATTGAAATGCCCCAAACTGCACAAGTACCAAGCACACCTCGTGTGTGCACCTCCCTGGCTCCTGAAAAACTCTTCAAGGAAAGACTGGTCAGGGCATCCACCCCCCGCCCAGGTCAGCACCAAACAGACCAGTGCTTCTCCCTGGGTCCCTGAAGGAGACCTGTCCCCGGAATCGGGCTGCAGGGTCCCAGGAGATGTCGGCAAACAAGGCCCACTAGGAGTGGAGTTCTTTCTCCATTCCCAAGGAAGAGGGGTTGAAATGGTGAGTCTGACAGTCAGAACGCACAGAGGCCTTCAGCGTCATCACTCAGCCCGGGTCCCCTCCCCCCTTCACAGCTGAGGGTCCCAGCGCCGGGACATGGAAGGAAACAGGCCAGAACGGTGACAGGGCCAAACCAAGAGCTACTCACCTAACCTCTGGGCCGACATTTTTTTTATCCTAATGACAGAGAGAAAACCGAAGCCCAGGCCAAAGTCGTTCAGTCCAGAATAAAAAAGCCATTCGAGAGTTTGTTTAGTGCCTATGTACCAGCGGATGTGTTCTGGAAAACAGACGGGCGTGACTTGGGAGAGAGCAGTTTCCATGACGCCCTGACTTGTCGCCAGGGTTCATCAAATACAAACCGGCTCTTGCTCCAAGTGCACGTAGTGTCACCTTTATCTGGATACTTATCAAAGTTCTATCCCAGCCCCACGTCCCCGTATCTGTCCATCCCACTGGGCTGCATGCTCAAGAAGGACGGGGTCACATAACACCATCTTCCTGTCCCCAGTGCCCAGCCTGTAAGACACTCAAAGGATTACTGAATAAGTTAGTACTAAAACTTTTTTTAATGTTTATTTTATTGATGAGGGAGAGAGAGAGAGAGACAGGAACATCAATCTGTTCCTGTGTGTGCCCTGACCAGGGATCGAACCGGCAACCTCTGAGCTTCGGGACGATGCTCTGACCAACAGAGCGATCCAGCCAGGGCGGTACTAAAACATGTTAAACTTGTATTAACAAACTGACTTCCTACATTTAGCTGATGCAGCTCGAATCTTCACTTGTGAGTTTACCTCCTGTCCTGCCGGACGGTCGTGTGCTGTGTGTTTAGTAAACCACCACTGCGGAGTGCAGACGGTCTCGCAGCGGTGAGAACAGAAGTGGCCGGGGAGCTCCCCACAGCGTGGGGGCCGCGTGACCCAGGGCTGCGGCTGGAGCTGCAGGCACGCCCTCGGTGCCGGAAGTCTCCTCTCGGAGATACACCCTCGGTGCCGGAGGTCTCGTCTCGGAGATACACCCTCGGTGCCGGAGGTCTCGTCTCGGAGATACACCCTCGGTGCCGGAGGTCTCGTCTCGGAGATACACCCTCGGTGCCGGAGGTCTCGTCTCGGAGATACGCCCTCGGTGCCGGAGGTCTCGTCTCGGAGATACGCCCTCGGTGCCGGAGGTCTCGTCTCGGAGATACGCCCTCGGTGCCGGAGGTCTCGTCTCGGAGATACGCCCTCGGTGCCGGAGGTCTCGTCTCGGAGATACGCCCTCGGTGCCGGAGGTCTCCTCTCGGAGATACGCCCTCGGTGCCGGAGGTCTCGTCTCGGAGATACGCCCTCGGTGCCGGAGGTCTCCTCTCGGAGATACGCCCTCGGTGCCGGAGGTCTCGTCTCGGAGATACGCCCTCGGTGCCGGAGGTCTCCTCTCGGAGATACGCCCTCGGTGCCGGAGGTCTCCTCTCGGAGATACACCCTCGGTGCCGGAGGTCTCGTCTCGGAGATACACCCTCGGTGCCGGAGGTCTCGTCTCGGAGATACACCCTCGGTGCCGGAGGTCTCGTCTCGGAGATACACCCTCGGTGCCGGAGGTCTTCTCTCGGAGACTCTCCAAGAAGAGAAACCAAAGAGCAAACAGCCCCAGGACTGTTCTCATACAGACTAAAATCAGCCTCCAGGGGCAATGTTCTGATTAGGAGACCCCGTGGCTACATGTGTTTGAAGTTCAAGGGGCTGTCCATCCAGAAGCCAATATTCAAGTGGTACGTTCTCCCCACCAGTTAGAACTAAAGAAACCCTGGGCTCGTGCAATGGCTACAGAGGCAGCATCTCTGGTGAATGTATCCGCTCTGAATATCCACGTGACAATGATGACCAGGACGCAGTGACGGGGCTGCAGTGGGCACTTACTGGGTGCCATATGCATTTGCAACTAAGCCTCAGAACCACCGTGAGAGATGGTAATGACACCAGTCATCCCACTTCATGCAAGGAAGAAGCCAGTTTTACCAAGTTCTAAAACTCACCCAAAATTACACAGCCAGTTAGAAAAACCCAGACAGGCCTGACTCCACAGTCCTCGCTGAAAGAAGTATGAACATAAGCTGTCCGGCACAGACAAGGCGTGATGGGCACAGACCCCAGGTCAAACTGGACTTACTGGTCCCACCTGATTAACAGTGACGTTGCCGTTCCATGAGGATGAAGTAGAACCAGGAGCCGTCAGAATAAATGGACTATGGTAAATACATTCAGGGTGGATAGTAGCAGGATCTGTGTAATTGCCACATCTATTTGTATCATTTTATATATTTATTTATGAGAAAGAGAGACCGACAGGAAGGAAGAGAGATGAGATTGACTCACAGTTGCGACACTTCAGTTGTTCATTGATTGCTTTTTCATATGTGCCTTGCATGAGAGCGAGTGACCCCTTGCTCAAACCAGCAACCTTGGGCTCAAGCCAGAGACTTTGGGCTCAAGCCAGTGACCATGGGGTCATGTCTATGATCCCACGATCAAGTGGGAGACCCCACACTCAAGCTGGTGAGCCTGCGCTCAAGCCCACGACCATGGGGTTACAAACTTGGGCCCTCCGCATCTCAGGTCAATGCTCTATTCACTGTACACCACGTAGGCTACCTGCACCGTGTTCCTTAATCACCCAAAGCCATTTTAAGCTGGTGAAAGCAAAACACTATGTGTCACCTGGGACTCCTGGCTCACCATGGACACACGTGCCTCACCTTCATCGTCCGTCACAATCACTGGGGAGCTTTTCAAACCTGTAGACGCCCAGGCTCCCTTCCCGGAGAATCCACGGCAGCTAGGGCTTCAAGCAACTGTTCCTGACACACTCACCCTTGGGCTCAGCTCCCCGCTCACTGCCTGAGATTCTAATACTACTCTAGGGATCCAGGATGAGGGAGACAAGTCAGCTCCTGTCCCCCCACAAGGGTCTACTCTTCTCTGCTTTTAGGATAAAGGATCCAATGTCAGAGATTTATTCTGGTCCAAGCCAAATAAACTCCCAGGTGAGAAAATATTCCGGTACAAGTTTACATACAAAACTTCCCTTATCTTGCTGTCAGTGGCCCAGGGGTTAGCTCTGACCTCGACAAGGCGGCACAAAGGAAGAATGCAGGTCTAGGCCACTCGCCACACTGAGAGAGCATCCTTCCCCCGAGAAGTGCAGAGCCACGGTTTAGACTGCCTGCTTCACCAGGGGCAGACACAGAAAAGCAGCCCAGCACAGGAACCAGCTCTGCTGAGAATCCAGGGCCCGAGACACCCGTCCTGGCCCACTGCCCACCAGCAAGGCCACCGTGAGTCCCTTCTCTTGTCTTCCTGTGGCTAACAGTTCAATGAGAGGGTCAAGTATAAAGAGACAGGGTGACTTCCAGCTCCTGGTTCTGATAGCGATAAAAAGGAATTTCTGCCATCAACCAGCGAAGTAAACAAAGAATCAAAAGTGAAAGCAGAGAACTCCGCCATCATCCTGCCAAGAAGCTGGAGACAGTGGACTCACGCTTTCACAGTAGCCGAGGGAGCCTGTGCAGGGGGCTAGACCCCCTCCCACCCCTCCCTCATTCCTCCCGCAGGTAATGGAAGTTCCCTGTGCTCAGTGCCCATCCCGCAGGTACTGAAGTCCCCTGTGCTCAGTGCCCATCCCGCAGGTACTGAAGTCCCCCTGTGCTCAGTGCCCATCCCGCAGGTACTGAAGTCCCCCTGTGCTCAGTGCCCATCCCGCAGGTACTGAATGAAGTCCCCCTGTGCTCAGTGCCCATCCCACAGGTACTGAAGTCCCCCTGTGCTCAGTGCCCATCCCGCAGGTACTGAAGTCCCCTGTGCTCAGTGCCCATCCCGCAGGTACTGAAGTCCCCCTGTGCTCAGTGCCCATCCCGCAGGTATCGGAAGTCCCCTGTGCTCAGTGCCCATCCCGCAGGTATCGGAAGTCCCCTGTGCTCAGTGCCCATCCCGCAGGTACTGAAGTCCCCTGTGCTCAGTGCCCATCCCGCAGGTACTGAAGTCCCCTGTGCTCAGTGCCCATCCCACAGGTACTGAAGTCCCCTGTGCTCAGTGCCCATCCCGCAGGTATCGGAAGCGCCCTGCGCTCAGAGCCACTCACTCCCCAACCCACTTCTGCACACCAGCCCTGAGTTGCCACGTCCTGTGAGCCCGCCTCCTGGGACCCTCCGAGTATGCCCGCTGCAGGTCCTTGTCACAGGTGAGGATGACTGCAGCCTACGGCGGTTAAGAAACATGATCTAAGGGGCCCTGCTCGCGTGTCCTCGCACGCGGCCCTCAAGAATGGCACCCAGGCCCTGGCCGGTTGGCTCAGCGGTAGAGCGTCGGCCTGGCGTGCAGGGGACCCGGGTTCGATTCCCGGTCAGGGCACATAGGAGAAGCTTCTCCACCCCCCCCCTTCCTCTCTGTCTCTCTCTTCCCCTCCCGCAGCCGAGGCTCCATTGGAGCAAAGATGGCCTGGGCACTGGGGATGGCTCCTTGGCCTCTGCCCCAGGCGCTAGAGTGGCTCTGGTCGCGGCAGAGCGATGCCCCAGAGGGGCAGAGCATCGCCCCCTGGTGGGCAGAGCGTCGCCCCTGGTGGGCGTGCCGGGTGGATCCCGGTCGGGCGCATGTGGGAGTCTGTCTGACTGTCTCTTCCCATTTCCAGCTTCAGAAAAATACAAAAAAAAAAAAGAAAAAAAAAAAGAATGGCGCCCAGACCCAGTGGCAGGCAGGGGCTCCCTTCCGCTCGCTTTCCAGCCCCTGGCGGACCTGCGCCCCCGGAAAGCTAGAAGTTTGGCAGCGATATCCCGGACTGTTTTGAGGCCGCGAGAGCCGTCAGTGGACTGGACTGATCCAGTCTGTCTGTCTCCAGCAGACCTTTTTCTTGTTATGCTGGTCACTTCTGTGAGCAGCTGGGTGAAGGAAGGCTTTGGCAAATTCCCATGACAGGACTCTCCTCCCTTCCTCCCATGGGGGGAGCAGGAAAGGGGGGAGTGCAGACTGACCAGTCAGCAGAGAGGGCAGCTCTCTGCTCCACCACTCACTGCGCAGTTCCGTCTCTCCAGCGTGGGGACAAGGCCACCAAATATAGCCGGGAGAGAGCCTCCTGCTTTCTGGGCTCCGGGTGGGGGAGGGGCGTCCTCTCGGGCCTCTCTAACTCCAGCACCCTGAGCTGCACTGAACTGGGCCTCCCCCACCCCGGGCCTCCCCCTCGGGCCTCCCTCCCCCCCTCCGTCCGTGCGACACAGCTGAGTATGTGTCCTTTCAAGGGCTCATGCAGTAGTTCCCGTGCCGTTCCCCACACGCGTGGTGCTCTGCAGAGCATGTCCAACGGGCGTGTCTCACGGCTCCCCCTGGCAGCCTGTGTGATGTGCTGGGTGCACCTCATTGAGCCCAGTTCTTACAGAACGAGACCAGAACCCCAGAAATGGACTTCTGCAAGGACACCCAGCTAGTATCGGAACCAGGACCTGAGGCCTTCTGATTCTAGAGCCAGCACGGCTGCTAACCGTCCACGTGCCCCCCCCCGGGACTCTCACTGGTCTCAGAAGGGCAGGAAAGCAGGTCCAGCTCTCTGGAGGCCTGATCTGCCTGAGGAGAAGCAGGACCCCTCACAGAACACGCGCTCCTGGGCGAGGGCGACGCGCTCATACTGCTCGCTCGTGGTTTGCAAAGGTGACCCTTTAGAATGCGGTACAGTGTGTCCTACGTGTCCTACGACGAGGCGGAGGGAGGGCTGAGGGGACAGCAGGGTGAGTGCCACCCCAGGGCTGTGACAGTGAGGAGCACGCGTGTGGAGGGAGGATGGAGGGAGGGTAGGGAGGGAGGAGGGAGGGGAGGGAGGAGGGAGGGTAGGGAGGGAGGGAGGAGGGAGGAGGGAGGGTAGGGAGGGAGGGAGGAGGGAGGGAGGGGAGGGAGGAAGGGAGGGGAGGGAGGGAGGGAGGAGGGAGGGAGAGTGGGGAGGAAGGAGGGAGGGAGGGGAAGGAGGGAGAAGGAAGATGGGGCTTCCTAGTCGGAGAGACAGGGAGAAGGGTGTCGTTAACTAACGACAGAGGCACAAGCAGGTTGGGACAGCAGAAGTGAGGTGTGGGACTTGAGCAACCCAGGGTGAGGAACACTTAATCGCCCGTGACTTCCGGAGTCCAGCACAGAACAGACACTGAGTAGCTGTGTGTGGAAGGCGGAAAGGGAAGGGAAGAAAGTAACTCGGTGGAAACGGCCGGTCGGCCTCTGGTCCTGGGACAGAAACTGGGTAATCATCAGTGTGTCAGCTCACTGACTCACTCACCTCGTCAGCGTCTGAGTGCCTGAGTGTGCCAGAAACTCTGCCGGACCCGCCGAGCCCTGCGAACCAGCACAGAGCTCAGACCCAACCCGGAAGCGGAGTTCAACCCAGGGCAGAGCCCCAACAACCCAGCAGAAAGCAGTCACGAGGGAGCAGCGGCACCGTGGCCTGAGTGCACCTGCATTCTCCGTCAGTCAGTGAGCACTGGTCCTCGGCTCAATCCCCACCCCACCCCCCCCAGCACGGCCCCTCGGGGCTGGAGACCCTCAGAGCCATTCAGAGAGTTTATCAAAAACAAAAATCCGATTCCATTGGTGGGGGCAGCATTACGTGCCTGTCCAACCAGTTCCCAAGTGGACGGGACAGGCCAGCCGGCCCTCAGCCCACGCTTTAGAGAACCACTCCACCAGGCAGACGAGGCTGGCCCCAGGCAAGGGGCCATCAGGGTCCTACTGCCCAGCAGCCAGGTCTCTCCTGGCCGCTACCTCGGCATCTGACTTGACCCAGTCATCTCAATCCTCTGAGCTTTGGTCAAGAGGAGGCTGGCAGCAGCCGCGACAGTCCCGGAACGGAGGAGCGCACGGACCGTGTGGCAGAGGACAGGCTGCGTTTAAAACACCGATGGTCACAGCCAAAGGGTGGCACGGGGTGACTTTAAAACAGAGACCGTGCCCTTTTCTGTATTGCTTGATTTCTTTATAACGTACATGGAATGTTTTTACAAAATACTTAACACTGTTTCACAAAGCAAAGCACATTATTTAAAACTCTGGAGCAGCTGTCCAGTGGCTAACGTGATCGGTAGAGTGTTTAGCAACAAGCATCTTTTTAGTAATTAAACTTATTTTGAAACACCTGTAGATGTAGCTGCTCTCTGAAGAATAGGAAGAGACCCAGGTCCTCGGCCCAATGTCTCCCAACGGGACGCCCTGCAAACCCACACACAGTACAAGCTCCCAGCCAGGCAGCACCTACGTCAGCACCCACAGGACATGCCCTCGCCACAGGACGCCTACTGTTGCCCTCTGGCAGCCACCCCCACTTCCCCCTGCCTCCTCCCCCTCCTTAGCCTGACCCCTGGCCCGCTGAGCTGGTCAAGACTGTTGCACAAGCCCTGGCCGGTTGGCTCAGCGGTAGAGCGTCGGCCTAGCGTGCGGAGGACCCGGGTTCGATTCCCGGCCAGGGCACACAGGAGAAGCGCCCATTTGCTTCTCCACCCCTCCGCCGCGCTTTCCTCTCTGTCTCTCTCTTCCCCTCCCGCAGCCAAGGCTCCATTGGAGCAGAGATGGCCCGGGCGCTGGGCATGGCTCTGTGGCCTCTGCCTCAGGCGCTAGAGTGGCTCTGGTCGCAATATGGCGACGCCCAGGATGGGCAGAGCACCGCCCCTGGTGGGCGTGCCGGGTGGATCCCGGTCGGGCGCATGCGGGAGTCTGTCTGACTGTCTCTCCCTGTTTCCAGCTTCAGAAAAATGAAAAAAAAAAAAAAAAAAAAAAAAAAAAAGAAGACTGTTGCACAGGTGACCCTAACATCAGTCCCCAACTGGGCAGGGCAGGGTGGGCAGCCACGCCCAGGCCTCCAACTTCTTTAGTAAAAAGGCTTATCTTTGCCTGAAGCCAGCCCTGCCCCCTGTTTTGGTGCCTCTAGGTTCACTCACCTGTGAAATAACCACCCTGGAGAGCACAGGACCTTAACCACCTTGTAACCGGCCCCTTGCTCTCTCCCACCCTGGTGATCTCCTTCCTGCCCGCCTTAAACCAAAATGCACAAAAGCTGCTGCAAAACTGTACTTTCCAGAGCACGTGAGCTCTCGTTCCCTGGCACATGTATGTCATCAGTTTGGGCTCAAGTAAACTCTGATAAAAATTCTCCGCAGGTTTGCATGTTTTTTTATGTCAACAAACCCTACATCTCAGTGGGGTGGGAGTGGGGGAACATCCCACAAGTGGACTCGGACACTCTGCACTGAGGACAGGCGTTGCTGCACCAGCGTCCTCCTCTGGGGAGCCCCCCCCAGGCTGCGGCTCTGCCGACAGTCGTCCCGTTCCGCGGCAGAGCAGGGCCCACGGTGTGGGTGGGCCACAGGGTGCTCTCCTGCTCACTCCGTGGGGGACACCTGGCTGGTTGCCACTGTCTGGCGCTCAGGAACAAAGCTGCCGTGAACACTGTGTCCGGTGTCTCTGTGAACGTAGGACTTCACGTCTCCGGGACAGAAGCCCAGGCGTGCCAGGGCGGGGTCCCGTGGCCGCTGCAGGTTCAGGTGTTCCTAGGAAACTGCCGAACTGCTTCCCAGAGTGGCTGCACTGCTTCATGTTCCCACCGGCTGCACACGAGGGAGCCAGCATCTCCCCCAGCATGGGTGGAGTCCCTATTCTGACTCTGGCCACTCTGGTGGGCACGAGGTTTAACTGTGTTTCCCTCAGGGATGGGGTACTGAACACCCCCCTCCAGGGAGTGTCTCCTCACAGTTCCTACCTGTAAATCCAGTAGCTGAGGCCACCATCACAACCGCCGGCCCATGCAGGTTCACATTTGATTTGGACGGACATAATGAAACATTGAAGCCAAGAACCGGTGGGCCATTACCTTTAATCCTAGCTCACACCCGGCGGGCGAGAAATACACACAGTGGGAAAACACTTCCCTTTCCATTCAGGGCTCCCAAAGCCACTGATTCATTCGAGTTTCCTAGAATCAAAGGTTTCTAGCTCACCAGCCTTATTCACCTCTGTTGCCCATCTCCTTCTCTCTGCACAAACTGGCTTCTCCTTCAGCACTCCGCCATCTTGGCTGCTTCTCCTCTCTTCCATGTGGCCTTTCTCTGCTCTTCTCTAACCTGGGCTACTCCACCCCATTTTATAGTGTAGAAATCAAAACCTTTAATCCAATGTACAAACAAGGAAGTCTCTGATACAAAGTCACTTATCTGAGGCATAATGGGATTCCTCATGAGAGTGCACCACCCACATCATGCAACAGTCAAGGGTGTGGGGAAAAGCTTAGTTTTGAGAACATCTTGGTATTAAAAGGGTGAGAAAGGCTTAGTCTTAAAACTAAACCTTAGGCTATAACAACCCTGCCTGCTTACAGCCTGTCCCCACACCCAGTGCAAACTATAAGCGAGCAAACATATACATCGTATTTACAAACTTATTTGACTAACACTACCTCTTTCTAGTTTGGTTGTTTGTCTTACTGGTGAGTTTTGAGAGTTTTTTTATTCTAGGTGCGAGTCTTTTATCACACATGTGGTTTGTAATTTACAGGTAGTCCCCAGATTATAAAAGAGACAGATTATATAGGTTTGTTCTTTTTATTTCATTTTATTTTATTTTTTAAGGGAGAGGAGGGGAGATAGTGAGAGAGACTCCTACATGTGCCCCAACTCAGATCCATCTGGCAACCCTTGACTGGGGCTGATGCTCAAATCAACCGAGTTATCCTCAGCGCCCGGGGCAGACGCTTGAGCCACTGGCTGCGAGAGGGGAAGAGAGAGGGGGAGGGGGACAGAAGCAGATGGTCGCTCCCCATATGTGCCCTGACCAGGAATCGAACCTGGGACCTCTGCAGGCGGGGCCGACACTCTATCCACTGAGCCAACCAGCCAGGGCCAGGTTTGTCCTCAAGTTGAATTTGTATGTAAGTTGGAACAGGCACATTTACCTATCAAATGAAACTTAGACATTTGTCATAACATCGCGTTTGTTTTTACCTTACTGTGCCTATAAATGGAATATTTCAAGCCCACGGGACCTGCCTCATTCGTAAACCTGGGGACGGCCTGTATTTCCCATCTGTGGCCCGTCTGTTCCTCTGAACAGTGTGGTTAGCAGAGCAAACATTTTCATTTTTGGTGAAGTCCAATTTATCAGTTTTCCCTTTCTTAAACTGTACTTTCAGTGCGGGAGCTAAGGAGACCCCTTTATCTCACAGGTCTCCTGTGTTCCTTCTCCCCTCGGAGCTCCACCATGCCACACCTGATGTTAGTGTCTGTGCTCTGCGCCGAGTTCACGGTTGTGGACGGTGCGAGGTGCAGGTCACGTTCACTGTGTTGCCCATGGGTGTCCAAATTTCTCCAGGCAACCAGCTCCACATTGTCATGGCATTTTAAAAAGATGCTAATGCATTATAAAGTGTCCAGTTAGAAAGTTTAAAAAATAGAGCTCTAAGAATTCTTAACTTAAAATCCTGATTTCTGGCCCTGGCCGGTTGGCTCAGTGGTAGAGTGTCGGCCTGGCATGCAGGAGTCCCGGGTTCGATTCCCGGCCAGGGCACACAGGAGAAGCACCCATCTGCTTCTCCACCCTTCCCCTTCTCCTTTCTCTCTGTCTCTCTCTTCCCCTCCCGCAGCCAAGGCTCCATTGGAGCAAAGTTGGCCCGGGCGCTGGGGATGGCTCTATGGCCTCTGCCTCAGGCGCTAGAATGGCTCCAGTTGCAACAGAGCAATGCCCCAGATGGGCAGAGCATCGCCCCCTGGTGGGCATGCCGGGTGGATCCTGGTCGGGTGCATGTGGAAATCTGTCTGACTGCCTCCCCATTTCCAGCTTCAGAAAAATACAAAAACAAAAATAAATAAATAAATAAAAAATCCTGATTTCTGTCTAGGATATTAGAGACTGTTGACGTGAGTATCACAAAGAAAGCCTGACAACAAGGAGAAATGTACAATAGGAGAAGGAATTAGCACATGTATCTGTTAGTTAGGGTGTAGTCCCCATTCACTGTAGGGAAGAAAAAGTCATCATCGTAAACATCCTGTGACAGGGTGATGTTTTTACGTGAAGCAAGCCTAAAGTGTTGCTTCCTTATGCTATAAAAAGCAAGGCTGAAATGTACACATTCAGGGACTTTCTGGTTACTGAGGGCAGGGCAGCCACGTCACGGCCGTTCCGCCTCACGTGCGGCTCTCCAGCCCCCAGGACGTGAGGGGCCCCATCTGGAATCGGACCGTCCAACTGACTCAGACCCTCTGTGGCTTCTGTGCGCCGCTGCCTCGTGAGGCAACTTTGGGAGGTTCCCTCAACCACTGTGAGCAGACCGCCCTCACCACTCACTGGCGATGAACGCCACCCAGTCAGCGGGCTCACTGAGGAACGGCAGGGAACACGGGCAACACCGCTCTCCATGCCTGGCACGCAGTGAGCTCTCACACAGGAGCGGTCATCAGCCTCAGCGCAGGGGTCTGAACACTTGTCCACTCTTCCAGGCTCACTCTGGGAAACACCATCAGCAGAGACCAGCAAGTGAAGGAAAACCAAACCAGAATACTGCTCAGCCTTTAACAGGAAATGTTTTCAGAAGGTTGGGGGGTGAGGACCAGGAGGTGGAGGAGGGGAGGGCTCAGCATCCCAGGACAGCTCTCCTGGGCCCCCTCCCCGGGGCGACCAGACGCCAGGCGGAGAGGGGCCTCCCTGCCAGCCGCCTGCTCCCCTCAGCACAGCCCCCGAGGGTGCTCAGAACCCAGCCCCACCTGGCCTGGGCGGTGTGCTCCAGGCGGAGAGGGGCCTCCCTGCCAGCCGCCTCCTCCCCTCAGCACCCCCCCCAGGGTGCTCAGAACCCAGCCCCCCCCCCCCCCCCGAGGGTGCTCAGAACCCAGCCCCACCCCCGAGGGTGCTCAGAACCCAGCCCCACCTGGCTCGGGCGGTGTGCTCCGGGCGGAGAGCTACAGCTTCCCGAGAAACCACAGCACAGAAAGTGACCCACAGAGGAGGCACCACTGCTATAAATGCTTGGTGGCAAACACTGATGTCATGCGTTCGGCCCAGGAGACACCCAAGTGAAACTCGCCAGAACTGCAGAGCAAGCACGTAGCAGAAACCCAACATGCTGTGCACGGGTCCGAGGCCGGCCTGCTGCAGATACGCACGACCCAGGAGGTGGACGCCCTCCAGCCCCCGGTCCCACAGTGCTCTCCATTTCTCTGCGTGCCACGAGGCTTTCTGACTGCGTGTACCTAACTCGTGTCTCGACCACCAAACTCCCGGGCCCTGCTCTGACTCCCGAAGTCCCTCAGCAGAACCCAAACGTGGACGGAAAACGTCCTTCCCGGGGGGCGACAGCAGGAGAGCCTGGCCCGTGGTAACCAGCATCCCTTCCGCTCACGATGGGGCTCCCCTTGCTGACTGTAGGCCAATCACTCTAGTCCCAGAGTGACACCCCTCCCATTGTGCTGGGGGTGACAGCGGGCCAACCAGAGGG
The DNA here is from genome assembly GCF_036850765.1 of Saccopteryx bilineata. Lineage (NCBI taxonomy): Eukaryota > Metazoa > Chordata > Mammalia > Chiroptera > Emballonuridae > Saccopteryx > Saccopteryx bilineata. The sequence continues at coordinate 263,188,663 of NC_089494.1, forward strand.
GTGGGGGCACAGACCTTCCAGGCCACGAATCAGGCAGTTTGAAATAACAGTCACTCGGTCTCAGGTGAGCCGTAGAATCGAAACCAGGTAGCACTGAAAAGTGTGTGAACAAGAACGGATCTCGGGTCAGACTGCGGCATAAATGGCTGTCCCAAGGATTGTGCAGCGACGCCCCTCTCGGGCCCTTCTTCCCTGCAGACCCCTCTCCTGCACCCCCACCCCACATAGGCTCCGGGATGGCCCCTGACATAGAGCACGTTCAAGAAGTGTTTCTTGGCCCTGGCCGGTTGGCTCAGTGGTAGAGTGTCGGCCTGGCATGCAGGAGTCCCAGGTTCAATTCCTGGCCAGGGCACACAGGAGAAGCACCCATCTGCTTCTCAACCCCCCCCCTCCTTCCTCTCTGTCTCTCTCTTCCCCTCCTGCAGCCAAGGCTCCATTGGAGCAAAGTTGGCCCGGGTGCTGAGGATGGCTCTGTGGCCTCTGCCTCAGGCGCTAGAATGGCTCTGGTCACAACAGAGCGACGCCCCGGAGGGGCAGAGCATCGCCCCCTGGTGGGCATGCCTGGTGGATCCTGGTCGGGCGCATGTGGGAGTCTGACTGCCTCCGTGTTTCCAGCTTCAGAAAAATACAAAAAAAAAAAAGAAGTATTTCTTGAAATGAGTGGATGTCAGTCACTTGGATTTAACAAGCGATTGTGTACTGTGTTCTCTCTCTTGGAGGTCATGCCGGGAGCTTGAGGAAGCAGCTTAGCTCCTCCTGACACAGAGCTGCCACGTGTGACATGTCAAAGTAACAGCATTCACCACGAGTCTGGCCTGAAAACCCTCAGACCCAGCTCCAGTCACGAGGTCAGTGTATAGGACATGGCACGGGGCGGGCGCTCTGGAAATGAAGTGAGCACGCAGGGTCACCACCCGCAGTGCAGGGCGAAGGCGTCGCGCAGGAGCGGGTGCGGCTGTGGGTGCAGCACGGGGCAGGTGCCTGGGCAGCCTGCTGGGGTGGGAAGGGCGGCACAGTGTGCACCCCGCACTTGCCGTTCCGTTTGTGAGGGACCCCAAACCGCACATGGGTATCTGTAAGCACCCTGGGAAAGCCCCGGAAGCAAATACGCCCGGAGCTCACTGAGGTCACCCCAAGGAGAGGACACCCACCTTCTGCGCTTTGTCCTCAGTGCTACAGGAACAGCTCCCAACGAGCATCTGTCCTTCCAGCAGAGCGTCTCAAAGGCCTTCACTGCGACCTTCCTGGAGGAGCAAGCAGGCGTGTCAGGAAGGCAGACACAGAAGTTAACCCTGAACGCACAGGCGCGGCACACGCAGGCGGGGCGCGCACCGGGGACACGGCACCTTCCCGCCAACACAGAACACCGCCCCTCTCTCTTCTGTCATGTGGGAATGAGTCCAGGGCTCAAGGACGGATGTTTCTAAGCAGCCCCTGCCTTTCTGCCTGTGCCGTCCTCAGAGGGACCAGAACCACCAGCTCTGCCAGTGCCCAACGCCGGCAGCCTGCCTCCTGCCTCCGGGGCTGGCTGTGCTCCCACGATGCTCACAGACGCGCCTCAGTTTCCATCACGCTTGGTGTGATGCAGAGAGCAGGTCAGTGGATACCGGGCGGGAAGGCAGCTTAGTAAACACACCACCCACTGGTCTACTTGGACCAGGGAGTGGACGTGGCCGGCCTTGGGTAACTCCGCTGGTTATTGCTATACGCAGGGCCGAGCTGGGTCTTCTGACCCCCGGAGGAATGCTGGTATGCAGCCCCATAAACACAGTTCGTGTCTGGCTCGCCTTGAAAACATGCCCTTCTAGAAGATGAGTATGATTTCTCATGGAACTGCTCAGCCCGGAGTCCTGAACTCACCCTGTTATGAAAACAGTGAAAGCACAACAAGATGCTAAGACCATCCCTCAGAAAGGGAATCCGGTTGACAGAGGAAGGGGAATTCACACAGTTTATTCCTGGCCCAGTGACCAAAACAAAACAAAACCCACCAAAGTAGAAAGGTTAAGACTGATGAGCACAATCAAAGTACACAGTATCCACAACACTAGCGACGTGTTCGTTGAATACACAGCTACCACAAACACGTCCAGCACAAGTGCAAAACCCCCATCTCTTAGAGCGCTCTTAGGATTTGTCAGAGGGCTATTTTAAACAGTGTCACAAGTAAATGTACATTTATACATACACAATTCATATCTGAATTGTACTATTCAATTTATATATCAAGGAAGCTTGACAATATCCAAATTTCTATGCACAATCTTTTTGGATTAAATTTGGTATGCAGTGGTCCATAGTAGGGAGTCACCCTTCTCTGAGTGACAGCTACACCCAGTGGCTTTCTAGGTGGATTTTGTGCTGTCACTGTGATGGGTGACGAAAAGAGGAAAGCTGGCTTAATTAGCAAGGACGCAGACTTAGTTTCTGCACTGTCCTTATTTCCCCAACCCTCTAAATCATACAGAAAATATCATTAATGAACACAGCAGACTTTCACAAATTAAACAGGTTACTATCAAACACCCCTACCTTTCTTTACCAAGAAAATTGCAATCCGGAAAGACAAAATGCCTGAACTTCCCCCTTAGAATAAATCTCTATAGCAAAAGGTTTAAAAAGTCAAAAGATCACTTAGGTAGGTTGTAAGACTAAAAGGCAGAAAAGGCCACACCGTCTCCTCAGTAATGTTCCAGACGCTCAGTGAATAATTCTCTAAATCTCAAAATTCCTTTCCGTGCACACATACAGAGGCTTACAATCCAGGGGAGGATCTTAGTACATAATTAACAACTTGTCACAGGCAATCGAGACTGTATAGCAGCTTGCCTCCAAATAAAAGCAAAATTTGAAATCAGAAGACTAAGTTCAGGTTGTAGCTTAACCACCTACCATGAGACCAGGCAAACCACTTACCTAATCTCTCTTAGTTTTGATTTTCTATTCTTTAAAATAGGAGTGTTTTCAGCCCTGGCCGGTTGGCTCAGTGGTAGAGTGTCGGCCTGGCGTGAGGGAGTCCCGGGTTCAATTCCTGGCCAGGGCACACAGGAGAAGCACCCATCTGCTTCTCCACCCCTCCCCCTCTCCTTCCTCTCTGTCTCTCTCTTCCCCTCCCACAGCCAAGGCTCCATTGGAGCAGAGTTGGCCTGGGCACTGAGGATGGCTCTGTGGCCTCTGCCTCAGGTGCTAGAATGGCTCTGATTGCGGCAGAACGACGCCCCAGATGGGCAGAGCATCGACCCCAGGTGGGCATGCCGGGTGGATCCCGGTCGGGTGTATGCAGGAGTCTGTCTGACTGCCTCCCTGTTTCCAGCTTCAGAAAAATTCAAAAAAAATAATAATAAATAATAAATAAATAAAATAGGAGTGTTTTCTTTCTTAACCTGTCTGTAAGACTGGCAAAGAGCAAACCACTTAATGAAGGCCATGCTGCCCTGGCCAGATGGCTCAGTGGTTCAAGTGTCAGCCAGAAGCACAGAGATTGCCGCTTCGATCCCCGGTCAGGGCACACACACGAACAGGCTGGGGTTCCTGTCTCTCTGTGCCCTTCTTCTCTCTCTAAAATCAATAAAGACAAACAAAAAACACACACACACAAAGAAAAAACCCATCAAGCTGTACTGGCGAGGGTGTAGAAATCAGGCCCTCCTCCACAGCGACCGTGAGGGACACGGCGCCCGGCCCTGTTACAGGGAATGCAGCACTGCCAGTCCACACGGAGCGCGCACGCCCCGAGACCCAGCGACGCCACGCGGGGACCCACCCCGTGGACACACTCCCGCACAGATGCACCAACTGTGCACAACACAGCACTACCGCTCCTTCCTCCCAGAGACGGGGAGCAGCCCAAACACCCGTAACAGGACGCCAGGGGAGAACCGTGCCTGACATCACGCCTGCCTCTGTGTGTTTAAACAGAAGACACGATTATCCGTAAATGCTGGACTGTGCGCAGAACAGCTCCGCCAGGATTCAAAGCTCCCAGCGGTCACAGGACAGAGATCAGTGATGTGAGCGGGACTTCCTTCTCTCGGGCCTTCGGAATGCGGTCCCGTGGCTTAGATGACATTCAAAACAGAGGACTGAAGTAAATATTTTAACCCAATAGTCAAAGACATAAGGCAACTAACGATACCTAACTCACAGGCTCACTGTGCTAATTAAATAAGAAAAAAACCTGTAGGTCCTGCAGAGCCCTAAGGATGAAGGAGCACTTGTACCCTGGGTGTGAAAGGAGGGACCACGGGGAAGGAGCACCAGAGTCCTAAGGATGAAGGAGCACTTGTCCCCTGGGTGTCAGAGGAGGGACCACGGGGGAGGAGCACCAGAGTCCTAAGGATGAAGGAGCACTTGTCCCCTGGGTGTGAAAGGAGGGACCACGGGGGAGGAGCACCAGAGTCCTAAGGATGAAGGAGCACTTGTACCCTGGGTGTTGGAGGAGGGACCACAGGGGAGGAGAACCTGAGTCCTAAGGATGAAGGAGCACTTGTCCCCTGGGTGTGAAAGGAGGGACCACGGGGAAGGAGCACCAGAGTCCTAAGGATGAAGGAGCACTTGTACCCTGGGTGTTGGAGGAGGGACCACAGGGGAGGAGAACCTGAGTCCTAAGGATGAAGGAGCACTTGTACCCTGGGTGTCAGAGGAGGGACCACGGGGGAGGAGCACCAGAGTCCTAAGGATTAAAGAGTACTTGTACCCTGGGTGTCAGAGGAGCGACCACGGGGGAGGAGCACCAGAGTCCTAAGGATGAAAGAGCACTTGTACCCTGGGTGTCGGAGGAGGGGCCACGGGGGAGGAGCACCCGCACCGTGAAGGATGAAAGAGCACTTGTACCCTGGGTGTCAGAGGAGGGACCACGGGGGAGGAGCACCAGAGTCCTAAGGATGAAAGAGCACTTGTACCCTGGGTGTCGGAGGAGGGACCACGGGGGAGGAGCACCAGAGTCCTAAGGATGAAAGAGCACTTGTCCCTTGGGTGTCGGAGGAGGGACCACGGGGGAGGAGCACCAGAGTCCTAAGGATGAAGGAGCACTTGTACCCTGGGTGTCAGAGGAGGGACCACGGGTGAGGAGCACCAGAGTCCTAAGGATGAAGGAGCACTTGTACCCTGGGTGTCAGAGGAGGGACCACGGGTGAGGAGCACCAGAGTCCTAAGGATGAAAGAGCACTTGTCCCTTGGGTGTCGGAGGAGGGACCACGGGGGAGGAGCACCAGAGTCCTAAGGATGAAGGAGCACTTGTACCCTGGGTGTCAGAGGAGGGACCACGGGGGAGGAGCACCAGAGTCCTAAGGATGAAGGAGCACTTGTACCCTGGGTGTCGGAGGAGGGACCACGGGTGAGGAGCACCAGAGTCCTAAGGATGAAGGAGCACTTGTACCCTGGGTGTCAGAGGAGGGACCACGGGGGAGGAGCACCAGAGTCCTAAGGATGAAGGAGCACTTGTACCCTGGGTGTCGGAGGAGGGACCACAGGGGAGGAGCACCAGAGTCCTAAGGATGAAGGAGCACTTGTACCCTGGGTGTCAGAGGAGGGACCACGGGGGAGGAGCACCAGAGTCCTAAGGATGAAGGAGCACTTGTACCCTGGGTGTCAGAGGAGGGACCACGGGGGAGGAGTACCCGCACGGTGAAGGATGATGAGCTCTGAGGAGGCCGAGGGGGTGACGGCATCTTGGATGGAGAGCGTGAGCACGTGGGGAAGCCCAAACTCTAAGTCAGCCCACAGACTGGACTTCAGAAAGGGGCATGAGCAACCAGCCAGCAGGTCACCCTGACCACAGTGAAAGGAAGGACGGACCCAAACCAGCAGACGGCACCCAGACCGCAGGCCTTGTGTGCCAGGCCCCGGAATCTGCACTGTGTCCTCACAGGGCACGGCCCCGGGTCTGCACAGACGTGGACTGTTCAAAGCAGGATGCCATGCAGGATTTAGTCCGGACAGAGAAAACAGACTGGAGAGGAGACAGAGGAGTTAGGAAGCCATGAGCTGGCAGGATGCCACTGTGAGGCCACGAGCAAAGGGACTGGCCCTGGGGGGACAGGGGGCGGCGTAGACACCACATAGCCCAAAACTAGGACCTGCCAACCATGCTGAGACAGCAACTGAGTGAGTGGGGAAATGTACCCTGTATGTAAACAAATCAGTGTGTGTGTGTGTGTGTGTGTGTGTGTGAGAGAGAGAGAGAGAGAGAGAGGGAGAGAGGGAGAGAGAGAGGGAGAGAGACAGAGACAGAGAGAGGGACAGATGGACAGGGACAGGAAGGGAGAGAGATGAGAAGCTTCAATTCATTGTTGCGACATCTTAGTTGTTGATTGTTTTCTCATATGTGCCTTGGCCAGGGGACTACAGCAGAGCAACTGACCCCTTTCTCAAGCCAGCAACCTTGGGCTTCAAGCCAGTGACCTTGGGCTCAAGCCAGCAACTTTGGACTTCAAGCCAGTGACCTTTTGGTTCAAGCCAGTGATCCCACGCTCAAGCTGGTGAGCCCGCACTCAAGCCAGGGAACTCGGGGTTTTGAACCTGGGTCCTCTGCGTCCCAGACTGATGCTCTATCCACTGCACCACTGCCTGGTCAGGTTTTTTGTGTTTTTTATTTTTTTACAAATCATTATTTTTTACATTTACAATAACACATAAAAGGCCATTTTAAATTTCTGGGATTACAAGGAGGCAGAAGTAGAGAAAAGTAAAAATCAGTTATCAAAAGCTTTCGTTTTGACCACACATCCCCATTGATAAAATCAGTGGGCCAACCTAGGAGATTTCTGAGATCCCTGCAATTCACAAATCCCACAATTGAAACCTTAGTGACAAGGAAGGTGGGGGAGGAGGACTTCACAGCCCGGGGGACGCACTGGGTGACTGAAACGCACAGACAATGAGCCTTGCAGGGACCGGACCCACCACCACCGGGGGCAGGGCTGGCGGTGGGTGAAAGGGATTCTCACAGGCACTGGTGAGAACGGAAGGACGCCAAGGGAGGATGCTGAAACCCTCCCAGTTTAACCCTCTGAGGCGAGTGGCCCAACAGCTCAGTCACTCCGACTAATGTCAGAGTAAAGAACTTCTTCCAGGGGAACACATAACATCTAAAAAATTCCCAACACGTCTAATTTGTCATGTAATAGTTTTACCAACAAGAAAAAGAGAGAGACGATGTAGACAGACAAGGGCCAGACCTCGTATCCAACAGGACTCTGACCCACCACCGGCAGCGACCAGCCCAGGAAGCGGCCTGTTGTAGGTCAGACTTGCAGGACGTCAGCCTGCTGTCTCTGGCCACAAGCCAGGCAGCCCCACCGGGACTCCTGTGACCGCCAGCCAGGACTGGACCGCTCACTGACAGCCTCCCTGATTCCGCCCCACTTCCAACTTAGTACCAACCGGGGGAGCCAACCCCACTCCCCTAACCAGTCACCTGCGACACCCCCTCTAGTGGCCGCCCAGCCTCCCCCACCCCGACTCCTGGGCCCCACTTTCTCCACTGGGACGCTCCCCCACCCTCGGCCTGCCTTGATGTCTCTGCCAGACCTCTAACTCTGAGTGAACAGCTTCTGCCTCTCTGATGTGGTTGATCTCCATCTATTTCCACAAAATCAAGTCCTGCACCAGGCGCTTTCCTCCAGATGGCCGGGGCGTAACTCAGAGGCTCAATGAGCCGATCCCAAGTCTGGAGAGAGCCTCATACCCCAGCCCTCTTCCCACAAAACCCACTCCCTGGAGTTCTTAGTCACTCCCCCACGGTTCAGGGAAGTGGCCAAGTGCTCAGGAAAGATGAAAGGCTTTGAAGTCAAACCCCTGGTCAAGGACAACTCAAAAGGAACAACTTTCTTAACATCTCTAAGCCTCTACCTTCATCTTTAATAAAAATAATACTTCTGCCTAATATTGTTTGCAGTGGGACACTCTACATGAAGTGGCTGACAAGTACTGGATACTCAACAGTGTGATTACCTTCCGCTGGACCCCCTGCGCCCCCAGGGAGGAAGACGGCCCCCCTCAGGAAAGGCTGCTGACCCTGGACCTCGACCTCGATCCCGGACCTCTCACCTTGCATTCCTTCCATCAGGAGAGGAAATGGTGCCCAGACTTACTCATTGTCACCGAAAGATACTTTGTTTCCATTTTCCAAGTTAGGAAGGGGTCACTTCTGACTCGCACTGTATGTAGCTCTGCACCTCCCCACACTTGTGTTCCTGGCGTACTGGGATGGGCCACATTACCTCACCCTTAAATCCTCCCTAGGATCAAAACCAGAACTTGAATCTGTAACATTGTTACAAGTGTATTATCTCACTCTCTAAGTCCTCTTCTGAATGGAAACAAAACTTTAATCTGTAACATTGTTACAAGTACATTATCTCACTCTCCAAATCTTCTTCTGAATGGAAAACAGAACTGTAATCTGTAACATTGTTATAAGCAGAAAAGATAAGAGGGGTCAGATGGAAGCTTTGGGCCAGGTGAGAACTCGGGCGGGGTCAGAGGTCACACACACACATACAGGCTCTACCCTGGGGAGCGGGAATGTGGAGGGTCCGCCCAGACCAGCACACAGCCCAGGGCTTCCTTCTGCAGTCCAGGCTGTTCCAGGGCCTTTCCCCTCAAGGGACAAGCCCAGCCATTGTAGTCTTTTTTTTCTCTTTTTTTTTTTCTTTTTTAGCTAAATGACTCAATTCTCCTTCTACCATCCAAGCAGTTGGGTCAGCCTGAAGAGCCCCTCTGTCTGGTCCACAAGAGGTCCTAGCTAGCGTCTGGACCGACTCCAAGATTTAGGTTCAGGCTTTCGGAGGTGAAGAGAGCTCGTGCGTACTACTGTGACAACTGGCGAGGGACCTAACTCACGGGAGGCGGGAGGCGAGGTTCAGCAGAGGTGTCAGGAGCCTTCGCCAGCCAATCCGGAATAGTCACCCAGCACCCAGAAGCCAGGCTGCGGGGCTCCGACCCCGCCCCCAGCACTCCCTGGCTGTGTGAGGCTAGACAAGGCTCCCGAACCTCGCCTCAGCGTCATCATAAAACGGTCACAATGATAGGGTTGCTCTAAAAATTCAATGAGTTGGCAAAGAGGGGTTTCATAGAAATGCTTTCAATAAGTCAATAAATGTTAGCTATTATTGGGCACATATGTCCATTCACATTGTATTTATAATGTGCAAACGTGGCTGGAATACACGCTTCGCTGATGGCAGCGTTACATCTAGAGAAGGTGGGCTGCGAACTTCAGCTTTTTGAGCCGTGTCTTCAAAACTCTTAGCAGGAAAATGATTTCTAACCCAGAATTCTATACTCAGCCAAATTATCAATTAAATGCAAAAGCAAACTACTCCAACGTTATACCAGACCCCCCAAAAGTGATTCCTTAGAAAGGTTCTGCTGAAGACGCTCAACCAAAATCAGAGGCCCCTTAGCCAGGACAGGGGGTGGAAGGCATGTCAGGGAGACAGGGAAGCTGGACAAGGACAGGGACAGGGACAGGGACGGGGATGGGGTCGGGGCGAGCAGGCCTAGAAAGTGCCCAGTTTAGGAGGAAGCAGGCAGAATGAGCGGTTCAGGAAGAACTATCCTAAGAAAAGGCTAAAGTGGATGGCTCTCTGATGTATACGAATATATGGAGAGGTGATTTAATGTCTCGGGAGTGGGAGGAGTAGCTAATTAAGTGACCCATACAAAGATAACAAGGCAGACCAAAGCAGGGCGACGATCAATTCCAGGAGACAGGGAAGCTATGAAAAAAGGAACACGCCATCAAAGCACACGCACTCCCTCAGCCGTGAATGACACGCCATCAAAGCACACACACTCCCTCAGCAGAGAATGACAGCTCCCTATCCTAACAAGTGCTGCTGAGTATTTAATGGAAACCTGGCCCAGGAATGTAGAGAGGATGGGGAAGGTGGGCAGGAGCAGGGGGTGGCGAAGTGCCCACACCCTTCTTCCACAGCAGGGTGTCTCTCAGGCACAAACTCTGGACAGAATCCCTGAAATCCCTACAGCAAGGGGGCCGGCTCCAGAGAGCAGGAATGGGGTGGGGAGGGCGGGGTAGGTGACTGCTGGGGCTTTCTGTTGTTGTTCTCCGCTCTGTAGAACTTTGGACTCTTAAAACTATGCACTCATACAACTATGTTTAAAATGGGTAGTTTTTAAACAAAATACTTGGCTGACAAAGAGTATCCTATTCAACAGTGTGTTCTTCAACTTTCGGACTCTGAATTCTGAAAATGTTTGGAAAGCCATAAACCTTCCCCCCAGGAGACACACCCACAGGCACAGATGCACACAGTATTTTCACAGGCTTTCAGGCAGTGGGTCAATTCCTGAAGGCCGGGTTGAAAGCCATAGGATTATAGATTCTGGTTTCTTACAGGAAGTTTATTCCAAATCAGAGCTTCTCATTTCTGCAAAGGGGAAAAAAAATCCTAATGAAAAACCACTTAAAAAAAACATCTACATGGTCAAATGAGGTCACACTCGGTCTTAAATGCTTGATGACCATCACCAGCTGTCTCCCTGCCCAGAACGCACCCCGTCCCTAACTGTGGACGAAGGAAAAGGCTTTGTTTACTGGGATTTGATTTGGGCCTCAGAACATTCTCTAAAACTCAGGAATGACAGTCCCTGTTGGCTGACTCAGCTGTGTCCATTCTAGAAATGGACAAGAAATCATGCACTCTTCGCCCCATGAAGAAGGAGTCCCTCACATAAACCTTGAAAAGGCAAGTTCCCAAATTCCCCACATGTGTGTTATTTTTTCCTAAAAATTACTCTAATGATGTCTTGGCAAAACTACTGTGATCAGAGCAGACAACTGACAACTTAAATACTCAAAAACACAAAATTTAGATCTGCTTCTGACTGACCTGTCTTCACTGCTAAAACCCTCACCACCGGCTCAAGAGAGAGTCCAGTGAACAGTCCTGCCCTTAAGGAGGACAGGAAGTGTGCTGCCTGCCAGTGTGCTTAGCATGCTGTGCCTTGGTGCGTCACCTTGTGAACTGAGGGGAGCAGTAGCTAAGGCACTCGGTGTTGTCATACACAGACTTGATTGTTGTGGAAGACAGGATAACGGCCACCAAAGATGCCCATGCCCTAACAGCATGGGACCTGTGACTATGTCACGTGACAGAGCAAAAGGACTTTGCTAGACCTTAGGTAGGGGGTTATCCTGGGCTATTTCGGTGGGCCCACTCTAATCACACAAGCTCCTAAGAGCAGAGAGCTCTCTCCGAGAAGAGAGATGGGGCGGATGGGGAAGGCAGAGCACAGGAGCAGGGGCCGAGGGTCCTTGCTGGTTCTGATATCAGGGGTTACGCACGAGGACCACACAGAGGCTCTAGGAGCTGCGGGTGGCCCCCCAGGTGACAGCCAGCAAGGAAACAGGCCTCAGTCCTACAACCGCCAGGAACTATCATATATTCGGCTCAGGTCGTCAGCCCTGCCAACACCTGGTTTTTTCACCCAGTGAGACCCAGCCAGACTTCTAACCTACAGAACTGAGTGGATAGATCTGTGTTGTTCTAAGTAACTAAGCTTGTGGCAATTGGTTACAGCAGCAATAGGAACTCGTACAGTGATATATACAACCCCCCCCAGAGTATTTAATAGGAACTCATACAGTGATATACACACACACACCCCCCCAGAGTATTTGTCACAGTGTCAACATTTGACAAGAGGCAACTGACTTTCTTAATCAAAAGGCAGGACGGCCACATTCCATCCAAAACAACAAATTATAGTCTTGTTCTGATACATGGCAGATTTGGGGAATCCTAAACTGCCCAGAACCCCAACAAATTTTAGGTTCAGGTAATTCACTGCCCTTCCTTTAACTTATATGCTTACTCCTAGCCATCCTGCCTGGCAAACCAGGTACACTGCCCGGCCCCAGACGCCCCTGCGGGCCCCTGGCCGCACCTGACGACGACGCCCTGAAGCCATGTCCCAGTGCTTCTCCCCCAGACCCTGAGCCCCAGCTCCGACCATCTGAGTCCCACCCTCGTATCTCCGCACCCAGCAGTGGACGCAGGCTCCTCACGGGCAGTCTACACAGGCCGGCTGAACTACACAACAGTGGAACTTCGTATCTGTTTCTGAAATGTGAATTTTTTGAGAGCAGTGCCTGTTCCATTAGCCTTTGTCTCCCTCCACTGCCCTGCCTGGGCTCTCGGCCGTGGTGGTGGGGAGACAGGCCCGAGGGAGGGAAAGGAAAGCATGGCGGGTGGGGGTGGGGGTGGGGCTGGGGGGACGACAAGACCACAAGGACAACATGCTCTGCACAGACAGCTTCCCAGGTGGAGAGGAGAGGAGGCCCTCGGAACCTCGGTGCTGCCATCGGGTCCACAGGGACCCCGGCCGACTGCTGGCCACTGCAAACGTGAACAGGAACGCTTTGCTGACCTTGACCTCAGACTGCCTACTTACTGCCTTTCCCAGCCTCAAGACGGCTCCCCGAGGAACCGAAATGTCAAGAAAATGTGCTTTGTTAAAGGAATGCTCATGGGAACGGCAGAACTGAAGAGGCTGTTAAAGGCTGGACTGGACACATTCGATAGCCTTGCCTTACGAAAGATTAAGGGTAACTGAAAGTTGAATTTTATGTTTCCCTCAAAATTCTAAAATATCAAATAATTAAGAGAGAACACAATCCTAAATGATGTTGCCTAACACACCTCAAATTAAAGATCATCTGTCTTTAAAGAAAAGAAAAACCCTTATTCATTACATTCTTTTATTTTTATTTTTTAGATTTTATTTATTCTTTTCTTTTTTTGAGGGGAGGGGAGGAAGCATCAACTCCCATACGTGCCTTGAACAGGCAAGCCAGGGTTTTGAGCCGGCGACCTCAGTGTTCCAGGTCGACGTTTTATCCACTGCGCCACCCCAGGTCAGGCCATCGTTAAATTCTTAATGAAGCATTTTTTAAAATCCTTGGCAATATAATATTTTACAACTTAACAAAAGTCCACCGCACCCATGATTTCATTTTATCCTCAGAACAATCTCTTGAGGGAGATGGACAGGCATTCCCGCCCTCCCTTCTACTCTGCAGGGCAGGGAACCACCGTGCAGAGTGCTTGGACTTGAAGAAGCCTTACCAGGGCTGAATTTCTAATCCCAGTCTCCTGCCCAAAAGAACAAAGCAAATTATCTTTAATGCACGGTATATACTTCCATCCTGTCAACACCCAAAAAGATTTGAGGTAGACCAAATAACAGATGCATCTAGGACCACTAGGACCAGGACTTCAAAATGGAAAAGAAGAAAGAAACCATTTGCTAGGGAATATGGGGACAGGTGTGTGCGGGGGGGGGGGGGGGGGGGGGTTGACACAAAGAGTTTGACTTAGAGTCTAAGAAAAGTTTATCTCTGAACTTCTAATTTTTAGGCAGATAATACTTAAAGGAAAAGGGGGGTTTATAGGCAAGAAAAATCTTTAAAAAAAAGTACCACCCATTCTTTAAAACGTATAAATTAAGCTCCCTGTCTGGGCCCTGGGCAACAGTAAGGTGGACTCCCTTCCCTCAGTAAAGAACAAGAGAACAACGCTGAAGATGGAGTTCAAACTCTCCCCTCTCCACCCCCCCAGGCACCCCCTTCCGTGAAAGAGCCCTTGTCCACTTCATCCATAGAAAAACCAGGCCTACTGTTACCAATAAAATATACTCGGCAGCACAGAACAAGCATTAACTGGTTAAGCTTCTGTGAAAACATTACAGTAATACGATCTGAGAAAACCACAATGAAAATCCAGTTGTTTTTAAAGATCCCTCTCCTAAAATAAGACCCCTAACAAAACAAACCAATGTGGAGCATGAAACAAAGCACTTTTTTTTTAATAAAAGAGAAGACCAAAATCCCACTGATTTAAGTGGAAACTAATTCAGTGGCATCACTACCTGACCACACAGTTATCATCTGTTTAATCCCTATAATCACCCAAACAAGAACAGCAGAGTCAGATATGTGGCTTTAAGAAAATCAAGCCCACCAAATTCTCATCTTACCAAACAGATAAATTGGAAGGGAGATTAATAAAGAATTAATTACTATCTTCCTTAGAATTGGAGCTTTCTTCTAAGTCATTTAACAGATGATGCATTTTTTACAAGTAATCATTGTAACTGTTTTAAACCATTACACAAAACCAAGTACTCCCAAAATTCCTTTTATTTCAGACTCCCCCAATTAAAATCTCTGTGAGAGAGTGGGACATTCGGAAGCCTGCAGTTGGCAGACTTTGTACGACACCCAAAAGATCAACGAAAGGCTCTTGGCAAGAGTTCTGCACCCAACAACTTCATTAAGGAAAACATCAAACCAATGTGATAGAGTACAACAGATGTTACAAGTAAGAATGTAATTATGAAGACTATGCAAGACAATATAAAAAAAAGTGGCTTAAGCTTCCACCACAGACTCTGGTCCTTCATTCTGAGAGAAAAGGAAAGAAAAACAACCTCTACTTTAGAATCTACATTTTCAAAAAAATAACGGAAATACTGCCACTAAGAGAAACCGGCTATATTTGGTTGAAAGAATTAGAGGGTTAGGGCTGAGGGGTTCTCACCTAGTGTAAGACTCTCAACAGCGAGGACAATGAACGCCAGGAGTGAGGGCTTTGCAAGAACAGAGCAACTCAATCCCAGCGCCAGAATTAGAGCCAATAAATCCTCATCAAGTGCTCTGTGCCACAAACACTAAAAAGTAATAGCAAATATTAATCTAAAAGCCCTTTGGAGAGTTGAGCAATTGCAGGTTCTCAATCACACAAACTGCTTGAATACACAGTACAGGAAAAGGACTTCTCATTTAGATGCGCCTCCTGCCAGCTCCAGGCACAAACTGTCCCCACCTTTGTCAGAGCACCGATCACGGATCACGCTGTAGGAAGCGGAGCATCTGTCCTTAAAGACCACAGCTCTCAGAAAGCAGGACATAAGGATTTCAGGAAAGGCTTCAGAGAGAAGCTGCCACCTACACTGAGACCTTAAGAGCTGGCGTGGCTGCCGGCTGGGGCTGGAGGGATGGGAAGGGTTAAGGGCACAGATGGCAACAGTGAAGGGACTGCATGCTAAGTTAGGGTCGTGTAACAGCTACAGCTGAGGCTATGCCATTTGTGCCTCGCATTCCCATTATTTAGACATCATCTTGTTCTCAAGGCATTTCAGTTGAGATATGAACAGCTACTTGGCCCAGACTAGGGTCTTAGACCACAACACTACCCAGAGGGAAGGCTTGTCTTTTAACTCTGCCTCTCACAGGGAACAGAATCACCCCTGGGCCATAATAGGTGTTTTTCTTACAAATTTGATGTAAATGGAAGATTCCACTTGAAGGGGCTGACAAGATACAGACCCACCAGACCTCATCCCCCCCTTATCCCATCCGAAACCTAACTTCCAACTCTAACTGCCTTGGCCTCCTTCTGTGGGTGTGGATTCTCTTTCAAATGCATTTCCAGCCCGCCAAATTCTTGGGAGAGTTTCCTCCACTCCCCAGGCGCTGCGAGCTGCAAAGTTAGATCTGGGTTTCCAGATTTTTTTTTTTTCCCTTCCCAGTCCTAACGGAAGAAATCAAGAAGCAGAGGACAGAGGGGCTCGGCTCCCTCCAGTCAGAGCCGGCTCCTGCCGGCCGGCGGAGCCTCCCTCCCGGAGCAGGAAACACCGAGTCCGGTAGAGCAGTCCATTCCCCGCGCGAGCGTGGTGACAGCCCCGCACTGCCCCGCGGACCGGCGGGAGAAAGGGACGGGTCCCCTGGGAAGTGCAGCCGGCGGCGCTGCTCCCCACTTCTGCTCATTTGGCAAAGAGACAATAAATAAAAGGGGTCCGCGATCCCACCCAGGCCCACTGTGCCCCCACGCACAGCCCGCTACACCCTGACAGGCAATGGGACCCCACAAGGACCCCTCAACACAGGGACCCCCCGCGTGTGCGCGCGCTAGCACAGATGTTGGGGGACAGGGCCGATCCACACTCTGCCAAGCCGCGTGGGGAGGAGATGGGGCACAGCCCCCCGGCTCTCAGGACTGGCTGGGGCACCACGCACGCTAGCCCACGCAGAGCCACCCTGAGCTGACACACTCGGTGAACCCGTGGCCAGGACCCCCACGATCGACAGTCCATGAGACACAGTGAACTAGTCATACCATGAGGGGGGGAGAGTCTGGGGAGGACCAAGTCACAGTCCCCCATTCGCAGGGTGTCCAGGATTCCCCGCGCGCGAGGGCCCACGCAGGGCTGCCCTCGGTGACACACAGACGGCAGGAACCACCACAGCGTGGAGGAGAGCGGGGACTGGGACAGTGCGCCCCGGTATCAGGGTGACCAGGATTCCCCACGCGCGAGGGCCCACGCAGGGCTGCCCTCGGTGACACACAGACGGCAGGAACCACCACAGCGTGGAGGAGAGCGGGGACTGGGACAGTGCGCCCCGGTGTCAGGGTGACCAGGACCCTGCGCGCGGGCCACACACAGTCGCAGCAGGCCCGGCGCTCCCGCGGTGCCACCCCGAGGCCCAGACAATACCCGGGCGGCCGGGAGTGCTTCGGCCCGCCCGTCCCCGTCCCTGGGCCGGTCCCGCTGTCGTCCAGGGCGGCGGCCACCACCTGGAGCCCGGAGACCCCGGCCCGGCCGAAGCCCCGCCGCCCAGCACCCCACCCGGCTCCGTGACGCTGCCCTCCCGGGACCCCCACCCTCCCGGCCCGGGAACCCTGCCCGACAGGCGCCCAGTCGGGCCCCAGAACCCGCACGTCGCCCCGCTGCGTGACCCCTGCCCTCCCGGGACCCCGGCCCCGTCCGCCCCGTCCGCCCCGTCGCCTGACCTCAGGCCGCCGCCTCGGCAGCGCTCGCGCGATCCTTGCCGCCAGCGTCCGGGCCCAGTGGAGCGGAACCAGGCAACCGGCAGAGCCGCCGCCGCCGTAACAATGGAGCCCCGGGGCGGGGCCGCCTCCGCCGCAGTCTCAGCGAGTCTCCGTCTAAGGTCGGACTAGGTCCGCCGAGCAGGAGCCGGCGCGGGGCTACGGCCGGACTCGGGCACTGCGCAGGCGCACTCGCCCCGCCCGCGCCTTTGCCCCGCCCCCGGCGACGCCCGGAGCGCAGGGCCCGCCCCTTGGCCAATGGGGAGGGAGATGCGCGGAGGGGGCGGGGCCGAGAGAAACAAAGGGAGGTGGGGCGGGGCCGCGGGGGCGGGACAGCGGGTCCGGTGGGGAGGCCGGACCGAGTTGCTGCCCCAGCTCGGGCCCAATCCAGGAAGGCCGAGCTTAACGTCCACTTGGACTCCGCTAGGCCGGCCGCGCTCCTCCCAAACCCAGAACTCAAGTGTGCAGGCTTGGCCTGGCCTGCTGTACATAAGGGGAAACTGAGGCTCAAGGAGCGAGATCGACTTGTATTCAGCAAGCGTTTTCGCAGCCCGTCGACATGCTGTGCGTCAGCAGTGGAGGCCAACGCGCCTCCCCGCCGACCTCCTGCAGGCCGGACCGGGGATCTCTCAGGGCCCCTTGAACGCTGGAGAAAGGAACCAGGAGCCGAGCTGTCACCCTTTCCGGCGTCAGACCTTGTGTGGTTCTGCTTTTCAACCCACTACGCCCTCCGTCCTCGCCTGTCACCCCACAGAGTGGACCACCACCCACCCTCTTCAACCTCTGTCCTGGCCCGAGGTCCTGTTCGCCACGTCCGCCCTCACCTGCACATCTCACGCCCTCCCAGACTTCAAACCCCACACACTGGCCTCTCCTGGAGCCCCAGCTGGACGCCCAGGAGGCATTTCAAATCTGTCAGGGCCCAAACAAAGTGCTTTTTTGTTTAACGCCCCCAACCTGCTCCTCCGCATTCCTCCCCTGCTCAGTCAATGGCCTCTCCATCCCCGCAGCTGCTCGGGTTCAAATCTGAAATCCTCCTGGAGCTTGCTCTTTCCCCGCGCCTCCGCAGCGCCGGGCAGCATTCCTGAGGCGCTCCTTGCTCATTGCAACCTCCATCCCAGCTGCAGCTGCGGTCTCTTTTCCGTTTCAGTGGCTCCCCCACCCCCCAGTGAAGTGTGACCTCTCCAGAACAGGGTTGGGCTGGGGTGGGCCTCTGGCCCATCTGTGTGCACAGACCAGGGGCAGGCACTCTGCAGGCACTCGGGGAATGCTGGTAGGAGAGATGGATGGATATGTGAGGTTTTGACAGAGACTGGAGCAGACCCCATCCGCATCTCCCTGAGCTCACGCGGGTGCTCACACACAGGCACACACCACCGAAAGCCTGGCTTCCAAACTGATTTGCCAAACAAACTCCTGTAGGAACTTAAGAAGCCCCCTCCCTCCTCTCCAGTGGGGGTGTACTCAGAGGTCAGGGAAACAAATCTCAGGGAGTGAGGTCCTCACAAGGGCCTCGCTCCAGACTTCAAACCTTTGCATGTGCTGCCCTCTGTCTGACATGCTTTTCTCTGTCTCTGGCCTATTCCTACTGACCCTTCCAGTCTCACCCTAAATGTCACTGGTCCCCCAGAATGGCTTCGTAGCCACCCCGCCCACACCAAGTGGCAGACACACCCTAGGGTGACCCATTAACGCGTCACACCCTTGCATGACCCCCTCCGCATGTGCTCAGGTAAAACCTGTGACAACCTCTGACCAATACAATGTGTCAGAGGTGAAGTGATGTGACTGCCACGGTCAGGTTACATTGCCTAAGAATTTGTCTTAACAGACTAGGCAGAGAGGTTCTACTTTACAGGCTCTGAAGAAGTCACCTGCCGTGCTGTGAGAAGCCCACCTGGTGGCTGGTCTGCAGGACCTGAGGACAGCCTTCAACTCACAGCCGGCAAAAAGCTGGGCCCCAGTCCGGCAGGCCCATGGAAATGAACTCTGGTATCGACCTGAATGAGCTTGGAAGTCGATTTGCCCCTGGTCAAGGAAGACACAGGCTGCTGAAACATTAACTGAAGCCAGGTGTGCCCTGAGCAGAGGCGCAGCTGATATGCACCAAACTCCCAACGCACAGAAACTGAGTTTAGAAACATGCGCATTGTTTTCAGCTGGTACGTTTGTGGTGGTTTGTTACAAAGCAATAAAAAAAAAATGAAGATAGCCACCTAGATGCCTTCCCCATTACACACATTTATAATAAGTACCCTGGACTTTTTTTCTGGGCATTTGTCACAATCATACTTATTTTTAAATCTCTCCCCTGCCCCGTAAAGCAGATGTGGCATCTGTCTTACTCATCACGGTACTTTGAGCGCCCAGCGCAGTTTTGTTCTAGGGCCAGTGGTCCACGGTGGACCAGTCAGCTGGTTGGCTGGCCCTCGTCTCTTCTCCAGCCCCCTTTTCCTGGCCATGTTCCGCTGTCAAGACCCAAATAGTTTCTTGCTTCTCAGCTTCCCTTAGAGAGCCTGAGGTGGTCACGTGACCTGGTTCTGGCCAGTGAGACAGAGTGGAAGTTGGCTGAAAGGTTTCTGGCTGTGGCGTCCGTCCTGGAGCCAATTTGAACCAGACCTCAAGGGCTGAGTGTTTATTGTTCAGGAATTTTGCAATTCAGTTGTTAAACACAGTCAGTCATTACTTAACAATTAAGTTATGTAAACATACAATGAAAAATTATATTAAAAACTGAGATAATCATCAAAATTACTTTCTAATGATCTGACGGCAGTTTACAAGGGTCTGTGTTCCGAAGGGCATTGCATCTACTGTGACTGTAGATAGAAATGGTATAAACCGGTGTGCTCTGGCATCTCTTCCCACATAAGCAGCCAGCAACGTCATGTTGGTAGCTGGAAATCGGATGTGAGGGGAGACTTTGTACCAGAGAAGTTGCCATCCCCCAGAATGCCAGTACTTGAAGGCTGACCAGCACACCGCTGGTTCTGAGGGAAGGTTTTGTTCTCTGGGGAAGGGAATAGACACAGCTGATACTGCTTTTTCTCAGCACCGGGGATTACTACCTTGAACACGCACGTGATGTCCAGAGCTGTGGCAGCCATCTCCCGACCATGAGCAGAATCAGAATCAGAGAGAGTCTGACTCTTGTGCCTTGGAGTCACTGAACCAAGACCCTCCCCCCCCATCGACTACCTTCAGATTCTCTATTAGGTAGAAAAAAAAACAAACAAACAAAAAAAAACCCCTTTTTTGTGTAAGCCACTGTTAGCCAATTTTTCTGTGACTTTCAGAATTGCTAACTGAAGTACATAGATAGGCACGCAACCCAAACATCTGTGAATTAATAAACTCAGCCTGACGCTATGTTCGCATCACTGGTCATCCTATTTGGGCTTACCTCCACTAACAAGAGGTTCGGGCATGGTGGCCCAGTTCTGACGAAAACACTTTTTTTTCCTTTATGAAACTGAAATTTGGGGACCTCTTACAATCTCAGAAAATAAGTCTGACCCCTCCTGGCTATCATAACCCTTCTGACACAGTGTCCACTCGATGGGGAAATCAATCAGGGCTGATTGACTTAAGAGGTCTTTGTGGAAACACCCGACCTCGTTTGATACTGTTAAGGAAAAGCTGGAGGCTTTAGTGACTGGAGACCTCTTCCCAGACTCTTCCAGTAACATGTCTCTTGAGAGAAAAATATAAATAAACGATAAGCTGTGTACATACCCAGGTAATCTGCATTTCCGTGAGACCTTCTAATGCAGTCTTCCTAGATCCTGGGGCCCAAAGAGAGCAGGTCACCCATGGCAGCGAGGCCCCTCTGGGGAATGTGGCCGGGTTTGGGATGTGACGTCAGCTCACTGATGCAATGGAAGCCCACAGGCCTGCTGCAGCTGGCCCCACTGCTGTGTAATAAATTCCCCCCTAACCTAGCGGCTTAGAACAACTGACATTTATTATCTCACAGCTCAACTGGATGCCTCCAGCCCTCAGGACTGCAATCAAACCATGGGTGGGATGGGGGGGTGCTGTGGACCCCTGTGAAGGGGTCAATTGAGTGGGACAATCAGTGTACAAACTCCCTCTGGTGGCTGTCCGCAGGCCAGGGCTCCACACTGGCTGTTGGCCCCCAGTGGCTGCCTCTGTGAACCTGACCTAAAGCACCCCACAACAGAGCAAGGGAGCGATGAGCACCTGGGAGGGAAGCCACAGTGTCTTCTAACCCAACACTAGAAGTGACATCCCATCATCACTGTTCCCGTCTTCTGTTGGAAGCAAGTCAGAACGTCCAGCCCACACTCAAGGGGAGGGGACGCCAGCAGGGTGGGGACACCGGGGAGCAGAGATCCCTGCGGGGGGGGGGGGGCATCTCAGAGGCTGCCTACCCCCACTGCTGAAAAGCCAATGATTTTTATCCTTTTTAATCTTCAAAGAAGCCTTAGAAAACAAACATCATCTTCTGGGAAATAACAGTAAGAGTTACAGATGAATTCTTCTTACCAGAAGAAAATGGAAGTCAGAAAACAATGAGAGAACAGTCAAGTCATGTAAGAAAAAAACAAAACAAAAAGAACAGCTGTCAATCCATCACCTCCAAAAGCTACCACCACACACACACTCTGTCTTCAGTCTCCTCCACGCACACGGCCGGGTGGGGGCAGAGGGAGAGGAAGAACCACTCGGGGCTGGCCCCCCACATCACACCTCTGCTGCTCTGCGGGGCACCTTTGCAAACACAGGTCTTTCAGGGTAACACGCGGTGTGCTGTCCTGGAAGAGTGTGAGTTTGAGAGTAAAAACTCCCATCTCTCAAAAACCTGGTTCTGCCGCCTGCATGACCCTGGTGAGTCTCTTCCCTTCTCTGAGCCTCGGGAGCCTTCACAGGAAAACACGTGTCATACCTACCATGCCGGGTTTTTTTCTCAGAATTAAATGAGGTAGCATATGCCAATTGCCGGGCACACACATAGATGGAAGTTTCTTTCCTGCTCAAGATTCCACCCGGCAAACTCCTACTCAGTCTTCAAAATCCTGTTCTTTTTTTATTATTTTTTTTTGTATTTTTTCTGAAGTGAGAAGCGGGGAGGCAATCAAACAGACTCCCGCACACGCCTGACTGGGATCCACCTGGCATGCCCACCAGGGGGCGATGCTCTGCCCATCTGGGGTGTTGCTCCATTGCAACCGGAGCCATTCCAGCACCTGAGGTAGAGGCCATGGAGCCGCCCTTAGCGCCCGGGTCAACGCTGCTCCAATGGAACCTTGGCTGCCGGAGGGGAAGAGAGAGAGAGAGAGAGAGAGAGAGAGAGGAAGGAGAGGGGGAAGGGTGGAGAAGCAGACGAGCGGGAATCGAAACTGGGACTTCCACACGCCAGGCCAACGCTCTACCATTGAGCCAACCGGCCAGGATCCAAAAACCCGTTCTAATGTCACCGCCTTTATGAAGCTGCCTCAGCTCTCTGGGGATGGCATCCTTGGTCCCCCACCACGTCACTGCAGCTTGAACAGCCCGCCCGATATTATTACACTGAACACCCTGCATGATCACCATCTGTTTTCAGATCTGTCTCTCCTCTGCCAAGTGAGATCCCCTGGGCAGGGCATGTCTCATTCAGGCTTGTCTCCCTGCACCTACGTGGGATCTGGCTCTGTAGTGTGTGCTTGATGAGTATTTGTTGTTTTACTGGAAACCATTTAGGGTTTAAACGAGTGGTCCAGACTGTGCTTTTACGCTGAGCACATTTCTGCCCCAAATGTGCTGGTTGGCAACCCAGACTTCCTTTCTTCCTCCCATCCACTCTCCACGGAAGAAGGGACTCCCCTTCCCCAAGGATTGATTCCACTGCCACCTGCATAAAACAGTTCCCTCTCTTGTCACTCTTTCCCCTTGTCCTATTTAGCGGTTTTTTGTTTGTTTGTTTGTTTATTTTCTTTGATGAGCTCTTATCTCTCCCTGACACATGGGTTGTCTGTCTGCTCTTCCTACCCGCCTCCCCCAAAAAAGATAAATCCCAGATTTTTACCTGTCTCACTCACTGTTGTGTCCCGAGAGCCCCAAGGACGACCTGGCACACAGCGGGCACTCCGTGTCTCCCATCCAAGTACTGACCAGGCCCGACCCTGCTTAGCTTCCGAGATCAGACGAGATCAGGCGAGTTCAGGGTGGTATGGCCGTAGACAATAGTGGGCACTCCGTGTCTCCCATCCAAGTACTGACCAGGCCCGACCCTGCTTAGCTTCCGAGATCAGACGAGATCGGGCGCGTTCAGGGTGGTATGGCCGTAGACAATAGTGGGCACTCCGTGACTGTTAAACTGATCTGATAGCATCACGGGGTTGTCGAGACAAGGAAGCTTCCATTATTCGTGAAACCTGGTTCAGTAACCGCCTGGCAGCCTCCGGCGGTCACCAGGGAGGCACCCATTTTCTTTGCCATTGAACTTGTCAGCAGTGTTCTCACTGACCTTCTCCTCTCCTGACCTTCTTCTCTCTGTGCCCTCTCTGCCCTGTGGCCTCTGCTGCTTTGCAGGGCTGGCTGGTGGCCCTGATTTTGCCCACGCCCCTGCCGACACCTCGTGTGTCTGATCAGATGGAGACCTCCGTGCAGGACAAAGCATATCTGGGGCAGAGCCACTGCACAGGGTTCCCGGGGGGTCCGCTCTGCAGGGAGCTCAGGGGCTGTCCTCGGTGCCATCACTGTGCTGGGGCAGCTTACCCGCAGAGGAGGGTAGCCAGGGCAGCTGGAGGACTCCAGATGACCTATGCAAAGAGCCACCGAAGGCACTGGGAGACGAGTTTGGGGACTAGACAGAGCCTCAGCTGCAGAAGACGGCTGACCAGCAGTGCTGGCCTTCTCTCCTTCTCAGACACACGGGTGCCCGTGTTTCCCAGACTCCTTTGCAATTGGGTGGGGTCATGGGGCTCGTTCTGGCCAATAGGCTGGCCTGAAGGTGACACATGTCACTTGTGAGCTACCCCTTGGGACATGCTGATCATGCTGATTTGTCACACTCTTTTCCTCTGCCACAATGGGCTCTGACGCTTGGGTTGAGATGTGAGTAGCTGGGAATGCACAGTGACCCTGGTGAGAAGGGTCCAGACGGAGGCCTGAAGGCTCTGCCATCTTCCTGTTCATCTGTCTTGGGGTTCCTGACACACCCCAAGCTGGGGGCTATTCGGGAAGGTTGGTCCCATTGGCAGACACTAAGGTTGGCGTGTAGAACTGAGCCAGATGTGGCTGCGCCCAGGTCCTTAGAACCTGGAGCAAGTGAGGCTTGGTTGGCAACCTGAGCTCTGGAGGTGGGTCTGTGCCATGCACACCTGTGCCAGGGGCAGACAAGTGCTGAGCAGTCTGCTCTAAACTGACCTTTTATACCAGGCACCAGGTCACCCTGAAGGCTGGACAGCGTGACAGATCCTGGGACCTCCTGGGGGCCCCGTCTCTCAGGTCAGGGCAGACGATTCTAAAGTACGGCCACACTGACTAACCTGTCGCTGCTAGCCACACTGGCTCCTTAACACTTTCAACTTTAAAATTTAAAACTTAGTTCCCTAGTTGCACAGCCATCTTTTAAGTGCTAGTGGCTACCGTACTGGACCGTGTGGGGGTAGATCATTTCCATCATCACAGGAACCTCTTGGTCTAAGCTGTCCTAGAAGCTCCAAAGTCTTGAGAAGATTTGGGGCAAGCTCAGTCTCCACCTGGGCTCCTGTCTCATCACCAGACATCCTGGTGACGGTCCCAGGTCGCCGAGCACTGGTGTAGAACTGTCAGCCTCCTGGGTTCACTGTTTGGTGGAGGGATGCATCGATAAACAGATCAGAAAGACGGTGGTGGCACATGGCAGGTGCGAGAAGAAACACGTGGGACAGACCCCAGGTCTCCAGGGGGTGGCGAGGTGGGCGCCATAGAAGGCGGCCATTGGGCGTGTGGCATGATCCTATGGACGTTTCCCAAAGTATCACTCTGGCTGTCGGGTGGCAAAATGGCCTGTGTGTGTGTGTGTGGGGGGGGGACTGGGAACAGAAAGGCCGAGTGGGAGTGGGAAGCTGTTGTGTTTGTCCAGGGAGAGTTGAGAGTGACCTGCAGTGGGGGCAGGGTGACCACGTGCCCTGGTTTGCCCGGCACAGGCCGGGTGAGTACCCCCGTGCCCCAGGGTCATTGATGACCGTGCCGCCTCCCCCTCTCAGAATATTTTCTGTTCTGGGTGACGCCACGATGGTGTCTGCAGAGATGAGGACACGCGGAGAGATGCTCTGGGCGGGGCCCAGGACCTCTGCTGGGCCGGACTCGGGGTCGCTGGAAATGGGCCGGTTTCTGACCTGTGGGACGGGGGATACAGTGCCACCCTTTCCTAACTGTGCTGGGCAGACTGTGTGCGTGGGGACAGGCTTTTGGGGAGGAAAACCCAAAGTTCGTGAGAGTCATTAATGTCATTGGAATAAGTGAGGGACACTATGGATGTAATCATGTCCGTGTCCCCCCAAAATGCCTATGCTGAGGCCGTGACCCGCTGTGGGGTGGATTTGGAGCTGGGCCCTGGGGAGGTGCCCAGGTCATCAGGTTGGGGCCCTCATGATGGGATTAGTGCCCTGATCAGATGAGACAGACCCGAAGGAGGGATGGGGAGAAGGAGGCCGTCTGCACTGCAGCCAGGAACAGGGTCCTCACGGGCACCCGATCGGGCCGGCACCTTGACCGTGGACTCCCAGACTCCAGGTCTGTGAGAGATGGGTGTGGCTTAAGGCCTCCAGTCCATAATATTTTGTCAGAGCAACCGGAGCAAAGGCAGAGATGACGAGACACTGAATCCCAGGTAGCGGGGGGTCCCTGCGGGTGGGGGAGTCTTGCTCCGTTCTCTTCCCTTCCTCAGCCACGCGTCCCCAGCAGCCAGGCAGCTACCAAGTTTTCCTGCTAGACTGTCTCCAGCCTCCGTGCGTTCGCTCCTGCTGTTCCCTCGGCCTGGAAGGCCCTCGCTCTTCATTGGTCTCCAGGATACTTCATCTGTCAAGGTTGAGTGTGGGGCAGCAGCTTCTCAGAAAGCCTCCCCTGAGCTCTGGGGTGCACTCGGGGCCCTCTCCTGAGTGCCGGGTCCTGCCTGGTCATTGCTGGCCGCTCCGTCCCCGCAGGACGGGGCAGGTGTCAGCTCGCAGGTGTCTGTCTATATACATACCATCAGCATCTGGAGGCCGGCCAAGGCCAGGAGGTGCTCCTGAGCAAGCAGGGGTCCCAGGCCTGTGGCGTTCTGAGGCCGACACCACGTCCGGACCCTGACGGCACCCCTCCCCACACCCTGTGCGCATGCGCAGTGTGCTCTCTCTGGGCAGACCCTGTCCTGTCCCCACGCATCCTGGGCAGAAGGGAGCCCCGCCCTGTGGGAATGGCGGGCGTCTCCACGAAGTGGCTTTGGACTTCCACAAGTTAGAATGTGTCGCCCTTCATTTCCCAGGCTGCCCTGGGTCCGACAGGACATTGCGCTAAGGAGGAGGCGGAGATTCCGGTTGCTCAGGCTCAGGTTGCTAACTCCCCAGCCACAGCGGGCTGGTGAGAAGGCCGGGTGCCCAACGGGCCACGGTGTGTTACGTGGGGGCTGGGAGGAAGCTGAGTAATGCTGACTCACGGGCGGGGACGTGCCGGACACAGAGAGGTGCAGCTCCACAGAACACGGGGGACAGACATGGGTGATACCTTTCTAGTTTTCATAAGCCTCTCGACACACTCCGCAGGGGCCCTGTGGCAGGCACCGTACCTTAACCCACCTAGCGCCTTTCGGGTGGGGACCAGCAGGTGGCCCGTCGCTGCGGGGCGCTCTGCTGACCCAGCGGATCAGACAGGTAGGCAGGCGACCCACCCTCTGTGCCCAGGTGCTGGTGTCTGTCTCAGGACCACCCACACGCCCCCACTCCCGGGGCCACACGTCTGTGTCCTACCGTGGGAAGGTGGGACACGGACACGGCTGGCTACATCACCAAAAGCCACTTAGGTTATGAGGCTGGGTACACGGAAATCCTTTATTCCGGCGCTTTGGCTGGTAGAGGAGGGCTCTCCTCTCCGAGACGTGGAAAAGAACAGCGGGGAGAGAACAGTGGGTCCATATACTTCACGCGTACTTACAGGTGGCATTACTGAGGGGGGAGGGTGTTCTGCCTTTCAGGGTCCCCGTGTGACAGGCACGAGGGAAAGAAAAGCAAACAGGACACAGGTGAGGAGTCCCCGTGTACCAGGAATACCCCGGAACTGCGGCCACACAAACCTGGACCGTGCAGAGTAAGGCCGGGTGCGCCCCCCTCGGCGGGACTGGAAAACTAAACTCTTCGTATATGTCGTCTGAGGTTAACGTAGGCTATACTTTTTAATAAAATAAAATTTTTGTGTTACTTGAAAGATATCATGTAGGCATCTAAGGGAGGGTCTGGAAGAACAATGCGGTGCACGGAAGGCCCGGAGGAAGGTACCCCCCGGGGCTGATGTTTGTCCCCAAAAAGAGACTCATCGCAGACGGCTCCCACGCTCGGCACAGCCCTGTGGGCGCCCGGGCCTGCAGGGCCGCGAGCCAGAGGCCGCTCAGCGGGCAAGGCTGTGGCTCCCGGGGGTGGGTGGGTGGATAGGCAGGCAGGGCCCGTGGATGCTAGGAGCCCTGTGCTGCCCACCAGTGATTGTGTCAGTGCCTCCTGTCCTTGACAAGCCTCCTCAAATCTCAAGTCCCAGTCATCTCTGTGCCCCAAGGGCCTAGGAATGCAGGCTGTGGTTGTCTAAATGCCCCTCTCTCTCCCGGGACAGCCACTCCGCAGTGGCCCCTGGAGCAAGCAAGGCGGGAAGGAGGGTGCAAAGCAGGGGGCGGGGCCGAAACAAAGGCCGGAGCGTCTCCAGCACGTGCTGTGGAACGTGCTCCCGCCCCACCCCCGCCCTGTCCGGCCCCCAGCCTTCCCCAGGCACCCCCCGCCCACCCTGTGGACACAGAGAAGCCAGAGCTGGTGTGATCGGAGGGGTGGAGGGGTTGCGTGGTTCCGGCCGGGTGCCCGCAGCTCCGCAGCCCGCCGCCCACGCTCAGGTGTGTGGGCAGCTATCAGAAGAGCAGGGCTTTCTTCTTCAGGTCGTTCCTCTTCCAGAGAGCCAGGCGGTCAAACTCTTCCATGCTCATCCCAAACACTTCCTGGAACTCCTGGGGCGACAAGTGTCTCTTCAAATAAAAAGAAAACACCGGAGGGGAGCAGTTAGCAACTTGGCAACACGCGCCGCTGCTGCTGGGTCACCAGAGGCAGGATGGTCGGGAGGGCTGGGTGGCCGCCGGCAGCAGCCGGGCCTCGGACCACCCTGGTTCCTTCCCTCTGTGTCCCTGTCACCCGCGCTTTGCAGCTGGTGGGACCACGCCCAGAGGAAAGGGACCGGGCCAGGGACTCTCGGAGACGCCCACACGCGTCTCTCACTGTGAACCGAGGTCACAGGCGTGTTTGGGTCTAGGGCTCCCGCCTGCCCCGAAGCATCCGAGGGTCCGTGGGTTTGCTGACATGCTCACATCATTTCATTTTCATGGTGCCGCCTGAGCGGAGGCGGATGGTTTATCACTTCACGGAAGGAAGGAAAGGAAGGAAAGGAAGGAAAGGAAGGAAAGGAAGCCCCCTGGGGCCCAGACCCATGTTCAGTTCCGCCCTCCCCCCAGCCTCTGCTGTGTGATCAGTGTTTTGTCCATCTGAGCTCCGCTCTTTGTCTGAGGACACACAGAGAGGCTGTACAGCGTCCTGGTCAAGGGCACCAAGGCCAGCCAGCCTCCAAGAGCCTCAGTCTACTGACCTGTACAAGGGGGTGACCATGGTGCCCCCTCCTGGTGGAGATGAGCAAGGCAATGCGGTTAGCACTCAGGACTGACCCTGGCCAAGGGCAGAGCCAGGGCCGGGGCCAGTGGGAGGTCAGCCACAGAGACAGAGCAGCCTGTGTGGCGCGTCCCTGACCTCCACCGAGCTCCAGCCTCTGTGTCCGCCCCCAGGCCCGCACACCTGTCTTCGTCAGCAGGCCCTGAGCAGCTCCTTCATGCCCCCCCAGCCCCGCCGCTCAGGGGAGCGCCAGCACCCGCTCCCACCAAGCTTCCCAGGAGAGCCAGCCTTCCCCACTGAGTGGGAGGGGCTCAGGGGGGAAACGGAAAGAAAGTGGGGGCAGTCTGAGGCAGGAAGGGGCCAGCCTCTGGGCCCCAGAGGACCTGGTTCAAATCCCCCTTCTGCCCCTACTTAGCAAGTGTGGCTCTGCGCAGTTGTGTGCAAGGCAGCCCACCAGTTCCTCCATCAGTTTAAGAGAAGTCCCAACTGACAGTTCCGCTCCCCAGCAGATCCAAAAGAAAAGAGGAACAGAAATGGGCACCGACATATTCATGGCAGCATTATTCACAACGACCACAATGCTGGACAGCATTATTCAGCCCAGCTGTCCACCAAAGGGCAAACGGAGCCATCCAACACGGCTGAGCCACACACTGGACTATCGTGCAGCCACAAAGAGCAGGGACGTCCTGCCACCGGCCACCATGTGGACGAGACCCGGAGACAGGAGGGTGTGTGGAAGAAGTCCAACTCGAAGGTCACGAGTGTCTGGTAAGGCCGCTAATGTGAAACGTCCGGGACAGGCAAATCCACAGGGAAGAAGAGCCCATGAGTGGTGGCCAGGGGCTGGGGGGGGGGGGAGAAGCGGCTTAATGGGTACGGGGTCTCCTTTGGGGGGGATGAAAATGTTCTGGAACTAGAGAGAGGTGA
The DNA here is from genome assembly GCF_036850765.1 of Saccopteryx bilineata. Classification (NCBI taxonomy): domain Eukaryota; kingdom Metazoa; phylum Chordata; class Mammalia; order Chiroptera; family Emballonuridae; genus Saccopteryx; species Saccopteryx bilineata. The sequence goes on from NC_089494.1 coordinate 263,218,268, forward strand.
TGGTGCACAACGTGGTGAGCGTGCTAAGTGCCACTCTTTAAAATAGAATGCTGTATTTTAGTTTACGTGAATCTGATGATGAAAAAAACCCAACAGACGAATCTTGCATGTGAAAGGTACGCTTCCCTGGACGCCACAGCAGAGCCGCTCATCCTGAAGGTGGTGTGACAATGGAGAGGGGAAGCGCATGTGCAGACATTTGAAAACGAGGAAAGGTGTCAATCATCGCCAGTCACACCTTTTACAAAAAGCACCAGATCTGTGTGGCATGTGGTGGGTCGGAGGCCCGGCTGCTGGCATGATCAAGAGCAGGGAGCTGGCTCACCCAGCCTTGTGCTGAGTCACAGAAGTCCCTCCTAATTGAACCTGGGCCCAGAGTCCTCAGTGCGCGCGCACGCGCACACACACACACAGTCACAGAGACTCACAGAAAGTCACAGACACACACAGAGTCACAGAAAGTCACAGACACAGAGAGCAGTAGATAGTCACAGACACACACGTACGTACACACGTACACATACACGGACACACACACAGTCACAGAGACACACAGAGAGTAACACACACACCCAGACACAGTCACAGAGAGCAACAGACACAGACACACATGTATGTACACACACACAGACACGGACACACACACAGACACGCAGACACATACCACCCCACCCCACACCAGGCGAGTCTCTGCCAGGAAAGGGGCCGTCAGCTGCCTGCGGCAACCTTGAACTTGCAAATAGGGAGGCGGAAGCCTGGAGCTTGCCGGAGTGAGCCGTTGGCACGGAGCTGAAACGGGGGCTCCTCGGTGGCTGAGGGGCCACCCTCAGACCACGGAGACTCGGGATGGGCATTTCAGATGGTGGCACCCCTGTCCTGGTCCCAAACAACAGGCCTCCCAGTGGCTGTGGGACCGCTGGGACGTGAACAAGGAAGGAGGAAGGAGACTCGTGTTCACGGGCACTCAGCAAATACTGATCGGGTGACTGCGACCTGCCCCAGACGGAGGTCCCTGAGGTGTGACGGGGGTGTGTGTGGGGTGGTTAACAGATAGGAACAAGAGAAAGGCCATTGGTCCCTGGTGCCTGAAAACAGCCCGGTGGGCAGGGCAGCTGGAGAAACAGGACCAGAGGAGGCTGGCTCTCCTTCTCTGCTCCTGTGGGGTACAGCGCCCGGCCCAGGGGTGGGTCGGGAGAGCCTGAGGCTGTCCCGGGACCCTCAGTGATGCTCACCTTGCTGATGGGGGCGCCCCCTACCTGCCTCCACCTGGCCCCACATTCTTGCTGCATGCGGGTGCCGCTCCATTGCTGGCAGGGCAGGGCAGGGCAGGGCCAGGGAGAGGAGGCTGCCCGGGGTCCCCGATGAGCTCCCAGCCCTGCATGCCTGTCACCATGACCCAGGGTGATTGTCAGACCTGAGAACCACCAGGCCCCAAAACCCCCCAAAGCAGGCTGTGGGGCACAGGGCCTGGGAGCCCGTACTGGTTCCACGCCCCATCGAGCATTTGATGGAAGCTTGGCTTGGGAACACCCAGGCTGAAGGCCAGTTGGGGGCCAGCAGGGACCCCTCCCCGGCCCCAGTCCTGCTTCCCCACCCGATGAATGAGAGTCCGCTGGGCTGGCGGACTCCGAGGACTGGGGGAGGGTCCACGAGGCGTGGCCTGCGGGCTGAGGGCTCTGCTCACCCCCTTCTGGTTCCAGCTCTGTGGTCCAGGTGTCCCCACTTTTCCTGGCTGGGCCCTCCCCACTTTCTAGCTGAGAAGGGGCTGGGGGCCCTGCTGGAGCCCTCGGGAAACTGGCATTCAAGAAACACTTGCTCACGGTCACGAGGCGAGTCACCCGCCTCCCCCATGAACTTGCCATGAGCAGGCGGGACAGGGCCGTGCACAGAGGCTCCCTGGGCCAGTTCCCCTGGGCGCTGGTTCCGGAAGCCTCCCCAGGACGGGGCAGCCTTGCCCTCTCACCCACCGGGGCCGGGCAGCGCCCTCCTCCTTCCTGAGCCGGCAGGAAGGAGGCCCAGGGCGTGGTGCCTTTGCCGAGGGGCAGGTCAACCTCGTTCTGGGACAGCCCACTCCTGGGGCTCTCCAGCCTCCCACGCAGGGGACCTAGGCTTTGCAGGCGGGTCTGCCTCCAGGCGACCTTCCAGGGCAGCGTCCTGCAAAGACCTCAGACCCAGGTTCAGACAGCCCAGGATTCCGGTCCTGGCTCCGTCCCTGGGCAGCTGGGCCAAGGGAGGCGAGCGGGGTTGTGACGTTGTCAGTGAGGTGGGATTACGCAGGTCAGTGCATGACCTGTTCTTCCTCTGCGTGGAGGGCCTGCCCTTCCTCACCCACCCAGGCGGCTCTGACTCACTCCTCAGACCTGGGCTGGGATGCCGGCTCCTCCAGGAAGCCCCTCTTGATGCCTTCCTCCCCTAGGAAGCCCCTCTTGATGCCGTCCTCCCCCAGGAAGCCCCTCTTGATGCTGTCCTCCCCTAGGAAGCCCCTCTTGATGCCGTCCTCACCCAGGAAGCCCCTCTTGATGCCGTCCCCCAGGCGCCCTGAGACCTTGAGCCTCCCCTCCGCACCCCGGCCAGTTCCATGCTGCCAACATGCACGATGTCACTGAGCATAGAGTTGGGAGGCGATGCCCCCAACTAGAACCTTCTGCCGTACGGACACACGGGTGCAGTCCCCTCAAAAGCAGGGGTGGTAGAAAAAGATGGTAGAGGAGGGGAGAGGGGAGTTTTGAGTATTTGTACCTTTGCTTTAAATATCATTGATTCCGTTCTAAGTTGACATGATTTGGTTTCCTATGATGGCTGGGTTTAACAGCAGCAGGCAAAATTCCTAAAGCTTAACAGTTTGGAGCTGCTCCAGTGGCTGCTGACCTGGGCACTGTACCATGGCTCCCCCGTAACGGGCACCCAGGGCAGACCGCGCCCGGGAACCAGCGTGGGGTGCTCGTCGGCACAGGGGTGTCTGGGGGTGGCTGGGAGGATGGCCGCAGAGGGGCGTGGGAGGGGCGGTGCCCCAGGCATGCTCCCCGCTCGCTCCCTCATTCCCCTGTGGGTGCCAGGCTTGGGGACACTGACATCAACCTGGCCAAGCTGCCCCCAGCCCACAGAGCTCTGACCGCTTACATCTGACGGGGAGGCAGGTCAGAAAGCAGGTAAGTCCGTCTGAGGGGTGGAGGGGGACCAGGGAAGACCCAGAAAGGCTTTTTCAGGGGGGACTCCCTGTGACCTGGAGAAAGGAATCTCTGACTTAAGTCTGTAACCCGGATCAAGGTGGCAAAGGTTTCCTGCAAACGCGCCACAGTAACGACAGAGCTCTGGCTCCCAGCAAGAGCTCATCAAAGGGCCGTGAGCCGATGACCAGAGGGAACCAGGGTGCTGTGGCACACCTCTGCCATCTGTGGGTTCTAGAACATGCCATGCTCTTTGCTACCCCAGGTCCTGCAATCCTCTTTCCCCCACCTCACACACACAGTGGCTCCTCCTGATTCTCCAGGTCCCAGCTCAAAAAAGTCCCCTCCTCCAGGGGGCCCTCCTGAATTGCCCTAGCCAATCAAACCATAGAGCCATGCCGTTCCCTCAGCGCCGAGTCACTGCTGACCTCTCGGGCCCCTAGAGTCCTGGGTACTGGTGCAGATCCATCTCTCAGGCATACCTGGGCAGCCCAGCGGGAGCCTGTGCCATCTATCAGGGGCTCGTCAGACTGGTCGGGTGGGCTTAAACAAAGCAGGTTCTTCTGCACCGATGGGGCCCTTCTTCCTCAGGCACATTCCACAACTGGGGTGTAGAGTCAGGTGTACCGTCAGCCTCGGGGTCTGCAGGCCACTCGGGAGAGTGCAGGACTCACTGTGAGGAGTCACGCACTGTGACTCCCTGCCACAGCCCTGTGCTGCCCCGCACGGGAAAGAAAGGTCTGGGCTGCTGAATCAAGGAGGACCCTCGAGTGACTTCCGGGGACACTGCGTCCCGGCCCCAGGCCAGACAAGAAGCTTCTTTCTCCCGGGACTCTTTACCGTCCACGTGGTCACACTCCGTGTTAGCCTGGCTGGGCACGGGAAGGCATTCCATAGACGAGGCTCCCAGCGAGGACCGGCTGACTTTAAAGTAAAGATGACCCCCCCCACAGTGTGGAAGCGGGTGGGGCCGGGTCCTCCTCCAAACCCCCAAGACCTCAGCGCCAACACTCAGTCTTCTGCAGAAGAAGTTCTTCCTCGAAGAGTCAATGCCTGGTGGCCGCCTGCCGGCCTGTCCTACAGATTTCAGACTCGCCAGCCCTCCTGGCGCCAGCAGCCAATCCCTTAAGTAAATTTCTTTTCATATCTCTCTGTCTGCCGGCCTGTCCATCTGCTCACCTGCCTGCTGGCAGCTGTCCCGTTTCCCTGGAGCACCCTGGCTGAGAGCTTCCCGCCTGAGGAGCGGGATGTCCGCACGTGAGCGCTGTTGGGAGGCTGAGGCACAGAAGATGTGTCGGACGTTCATTCTGCAGAGTGTCGTCAATCCGGGCACAACACGGGGGCTCCGAGCGACACCTCGGCCGGCATCCGGCTCTGCCGCTCAGGAGCCGTGGGCCCAGGAAGGTCCTCCAGGCCCTCCACCTCCGAGGCCCATCCGTAGACACCGCGTCGAGTGTGAAAACCATGCCGAGTGTGAAAACCATGTCGAGTGTGAAAACCATGTCGAGTGCTCAGAACAGCCCAGCACCTCGGCCTCGGGGAGGACGGGGGTTTGTTAACCGAACCCGAGAGAGTCTCGGAGTCCTCCCCGCTCCCAGGACAGGGGTCAAGGAAGGGGCGCGCTCTCCTCCCGGCGGCCGAGCCTCCTGGCCGAGCCCCCCCCATGTGGCCCCTGGCTTTTCTCTCCGTTCTTGGCAAGCAGGGTGCTTGGCCGTCTCCCCACCCGCCCCAGTCCCTGTGGACAGCCGCTTCTAATCTGTCGTTATCTATGCGGTTCCCTCTCAGGTTGGGAGAGTGGGGACGACCTGGGCCGGATAACAGAACCCGCCTGGGCTGCTCATGGTTGGCGATCAGTGACGACTTCCCAACAACTGAGTAAGCGCTCCAACCGCCCAGCAGGGCAGGCGGGGTCAGGCGCAGAGCGGTCGCCCAGCTAGACCTTCTGGATACTGGGTCCACAGTCAGGCCATCCTGACCCTAAATGCTCTCTCCTTCTACCAGGACGCTACCCTGGACAGCAGGGCGCTGACGCAGGGACACAAGGGTGATGTGTTTCGGTGACGTGCCAGCAGAGGTGTACAGGGTGTGGCCTCAGACGAGAGGACACTTGAGTCTGCCCGGGGGACAGGCAAGGCCCCTTCCCCTCAGCGTAAAGAGCTCCTGGCACAGCAGACCCTCAGAGGGTAACTGCCAAAGGCAGGAGGGTCTGAGAGGCTGCAAGGCAGGAGGCCCTGGGGGCAGCGGCTGGGATCCAGGCCCTTCCAGACGGAGAGCGCGCCATCTCAGGGAGGGCATTCAGCCAGGCCCCAAGGGGCCTCCCTGGGAAGTCGGCCCGCTGGTCTTGCTCTGCCCAGTAGGATCACACTGTTTACCTGCCCACTTCCCATGTGACCGAGACAGGATACTAAGGAAGAGGCCAGGAAGGTCCATGACAAGTGGAGTGGGTGAAGAGACAGAGCCCGCCCAGCAGTCTACAGCCGGCCGAGTAGAGAGGGTGAAGACACAGAGCCCGCCCAGCAGTCTACAGCCGCCGAGTAGAGAGGGTGAAGAGACAGAGCCCGCCCAGCAGTCTACAGCCGCCGAGTAGAGAGGGTGAAGAGACAGAGCCCGCCCAGCAGTCTACAGCCGGCCGAGTAGAGAGGGTGAAGACACAGAGCCCGCCCAGCAGTCTACAGCCGGCCGAGTAGAGAGGGTGAAGACACAGAGCCCGCCCAGCAGTCTACAGCCGCCGAGTAGAGAGGGTGAAGAGACAGAGCCCGCCCAGCAGTCTACAGCCGGCCGAGTAGAGAGGGTGAAGAGACAGAGCCCGCCCAGCAGTCTACAGCCGGCCGAGTAGAGAGGGTGAAGACACAGAGCCCGCCCAGCAGTCTACAGCCGGCCGAGTAGAGAGGGTGAAGACACAGAGCCCGCCCAGCAGTCTACAGCCGGCCGAGTAGAGAGGGTGAAGACACAGAGCCCGCCCAGCAGTCTACAGCCGGCCGAGTAGAGAGGGTGAAGAGACAGAGCCCGCCCAGCAGTCTACAGCCGGCCGAGTAGAGAGGGTGACTGAGACAGAGCCCGCCCAGCAGTCTACAGCCGGCCGAGTAGAGAGGGTGAAGAGACAGAGCCCGCCCAGCAGTCTACAGCCGGCCGAGTAGAGAGGGTGAAGAGACAGAGCCCGCCCAGCAGTCTACAGCCGGCCGAGTAGAGAGGGTGAAGACACAGAGCCCGCCCAGCAGTCTACAGCCGGCCGAGTAGAGAGGGTGAAGACACAGAGCCCGCCCAGCAGTCTACAGCCGGCCGAGTAGAGAGGGTGAAGACACAGAGCCCGCCCAGCAGTCTACAGCCGGCCGAGTAGAGAGGGTGAAGAGACAGAGCCCGCCCAGCAGTCTACAGCCGGCCGAGTAGAGAGGGTGACTGAGACAGAGCCCGCCCAGCAGTCTACAGCCGCCGAGTAGACAGGGTGAAGAGACAGAGCCCGCCCAGCAGTCTACAGCCGGCCGAGTAGAGAGGGTGAAGAGACAGAGCCCGCCCAGCAGTCTACAGCCGGCCGAGTAGAGAGGGTGAAGACACAGAGCCCGCCCAGCAGTCTACAGCCGGCCGAGTAGACAGGGTGAAGACACAGAGCCCGCCCAGCAGTCTACAGCCGGCCGAGTAGACAGGGTGAAGACACAGAGCCCGCCCAGCAGTCTACAGCCGGCCGAGTAGACAGGGTGAAGACACAGAGCCCGCCCAGCAGTCTACAGCCGCCGAGTAGAGAGGGTGAAGAGACAGAGCCCGCCCAGCAGTCTACAGCCGGCCGAGTAGAGAGGGTGAAGAGACAGAGCCCGCCCAGCAGTCTACAGCCGCCGAGTATCAGCCTCTCAGAGATAACATCTCGGCCTCAATTATGTTTTGGCTCCAGCCTTCCCCCCACCCCTGGCCAGCGGTGGCCTCCTTGGGGCTGTGGCTGATCGATGCAGCCCTGGAGAGGGGGTGCACCCCTGGAGAAGCTGATGAATGCTCTATTGAAATCCTCCCCTAAACTCTAGCCTCTAAAGACCCTCAAAACAAAGGAGCCAGCGAGCTCTCTCCCTCCAGGGAGCACACCCAGGCCTTCCCCTTCTCCCTTCCCCCCTTCTTTCCCTTCTTTTCCCTCCCCCCTTCTTCCCCTTCCTCTCCCTCCCCACTCCCCCCACCCAGGCAGCTCCTGAAAGGTGAGTGTCCCCGAGAGACTTGTGACCAGCGGGCAGCGGGCAGGGCAGCGCGTCGGGCTCACCCCCGAGCCTGGCTCCTAGGGTTCCTTTTCTCTGCTCATTTCCTTCCCGTCAGGTCTCTAGACGGCCAAGGCAGCCTGGCCCAAGCTCTGCGGTCACTTCTTCTGTCCTGGGCCCTTCCTCGTTTCACTGTCCCCAGCTTTATTTAATCAATGTATTCCCAAGATCATCCGGACTCGTGCTGTGAAATCTTTCCTCCACGAAGTCGGGAACCCACGTGTTACTGGCTGGCCCGAGGCAGGTGCGAGGGGCCGGGTCCCCTGTCCGGTAACATGACCACACCTCCGAGTGGCAGAGGACTGTCATACCGCCTCTGTAAGTCCCCAGCTTCTACTGAGCACCTACTGTGTGCTCCCGGTGCCTCCCTGGTGCCTCCACTCAGCCAGCCTGGGATCCCTGGATTCCCGGGGTCAAGTCTCACAGGCCAGGGCGTCAATCATGGCCAGAGTCCCAGCTCATCTCGGTCCACCCGGTGACCACTCCATCCACCAGCCCACAGTGCACCTGAAGCTACACCCCCTTACCACAGTGCCCCTTCCGTCCCCACGGCCTGCCACCTCAGCCCCCAAATGCTGTCCAAACCTACCTGCTTCCTGTCCACCGCACCGTGGACAACCTAATTACTCCCTAAACAGGCTCCCTGAATCCACTCAGCCAATCCAGGTCTCACAGTGCAGCCCCGGGCATTGTTTTAAATTGCAGACCTAATCATTTAATCCTCACTTGAAAGCCATTGCTTCTAAGCCAAACCCAACGCCTAAGATGGCCCAGGGCCCTGCAAAGCCCAGCCTATTCCTCGAGTCACCCTGCTCAGGTACAGCCAGCTCAGCCACAGCCTCATAGCTCCTCCTCATCTAGCCCTGGTTTCCTCCTGCCCCAGGGCCTTTGCACAGGCAGCTGACGCTTCCTGGAATTCTGTTCTGCCTGCCATCCCTCAGCCTACACTCAGACGTGCAGGCACACTTACTGCACCCCGCTAAGTTGTACCTGGTTTTAACCACTTCCAGGCCCACTTTCCTCCCCTCTAGAGCCCTGATCTTGGTGTATAATTTAATTACACAGAGTCCTGTGGGCCATCAGGTGATTGATGTCTGCCTCCCCTGTCAGACGGGAGCCTGTGAGGGTGGAGCTCCTGCTGCGTGCTCAGCCTGCACCCCAGGACCTACTCAGTGCCTGGCACAGGCTCACCCAGTGGGTGTAAGACTCAGCTAAGCACTCTGGCAGCAGGATGGACAGCATGCCTTGACCGTTTGACAGAGGAGTCCTCCTTCCAGGGCCTGACCCTACAGAGCTGCAGTGGGCCCCGCCAGCCGTCCACCCAAGCCATCCTCCCCTCGCGCTGGGCACCCAGCCGACGCAGCCGGCTTGCGCTGAGCTCAGTCCCTGTGACCCGAGGGGAAGTGGTGCCTGGCCCCTGGGACCCTCCTGCGTGTGGAGCGTGGCCACGGGGCCATCACGCAGCTCTTTCAAGGGACGGACACCGCCGCACACGCTGGCGTGGAAAACGGGCACGTCCAGTTTAAAAGAAGCGAGCAGATGTCCGGCTGCGCAGACGTCCTGAGCCTCTGCCCCCGAAACACGAGTCAGGGGCGCGGGGTGTTTGCGCAGGAAGAGATGTCGGGACTGCCGGAGTCCCGACCCGACCCGGTGGGGGAATTCCGTGCGTGTTTATGCTCGTCTTTGTGTTTTTCTGGGGTTCTACGGCATGACGAATCGTTTCTGTGTTGCACAGAAAGTTCCCTCTGAGACACAGACGTCAGGGCCCCTCCTCTCTGGCTGGTCCGGCCCCTCCGGGCCCTCCTGGCTCACAGCCCAGCTCCAGGCCCCAAAGAATGTGGGATGGGCCCCGCGGTGGCAACGTGTCCGATTCGCGTCCCGGCCTGAATGAGGCCGAGGCCGAGATGGAGGAGGGAGACGCACCCGTGGGCGTGCGCTTGAGGATCTGAACGATTGACCCGTTCCCCAGTCCTCCGAGCCTTTGGGAAGGACACACCTGCATACAGGTATCAACACCTGGCATTCTGCATCTTTCACTCTGTACTGTGGCAAGAAATGGGGGGGGATGGGGGTCGTTAGAAACGCACCCCAGTCCCAAGCGGAAGAAGCAAGTGGCTCTGGGCCGAGACCGCTGCTGTGCCCGGAGCAGGGCAGCTTGCTGAGGGCACCGCCATGCGGAAGGGAGAGCCCACAGGGCACGCCCCTTTAGGGAACAGAGCCGCAGAACAGATAGGGACCCTTCAGCCGACTGTGACCCGGGGGCCACCCAGCCAGAAGCGGCCCATTTTACAGGAGTGACCTTTGTACTGGGGACTGACGGGCATACCATGAACCAGAACACAACTTCAGCGTCCCTGCAGAGAAAGCGGAATTGTCACAAGGGAGGCCCAGGAGGCGGTTGCCAGGAACCTGACACGGGACCACAGGGCGGGAGCCCCTAAGCAAGAGGGGGGCTGCTGGGCTCCAGGCCCGCACTGTGCACACCGCTCCCTGAGCGTCTCGCAACCAAGCGATGGATGACCTTAGATTTTGCGGAGTCAAAAGGTACACCCGGATTCCGGCTGTGCTGGGGGTCGGTGCCCCTCACCCTGCGCTGTTCAGGGATCAACTGTACTTGCTCTGCCAGATCAGTTTCTCCTCCTACATCACGAGAAGCTGCGAACTGGGACCGTTTTCCGCTCTCAGCGCTCAGGGAGGAGAGGGGCATGGCTGAGTGACGCACCGTCCGAGCCGTTCCGGCCAAACCACACACAGCTGGGGCCCCTTTGCACAGCTGCCCCGTTGGGCACACAAGCACCGCGACCATGTTCTCCTGCCTCCGACGCAACGCAGGTCCCTGACACCAAGCCCTCGCGGTCCCCGGTGGGGACACTCTGGACGATGACAGCTGGCTGCGCACGAGGCCCCTGCAGTCACTCAGTGGGAGGACCCCGCCCCAGAGCCCCCTTACCTCCAGTCTCGTCCGGTCCACGTCTTTGGGCAGTTTCACACGAATTCGGTTTGTGACGATGAGGGCGTCATAAGGGTAGACCTGGTGGGGGAGGAGAGCACAGGTTCACCCCAGGAAGCACAGGGGTGGGAGAGCGGAGCCCGGGCCAGGGTGGGGGACACACTTGCATCTGCATCGGACACATATCTCATAGGAAAAGCACAACAAAAGGAAATTTTAGGCCCTGGCCAGTTGGCTCAGTGGTAGAACGTCGGCCTGGTGTGTGGAAGTCCCGGTTCGATTCCCAGCCAGGGCACACAGGAGAAGCGCCCATCTGCTTCTCCACCCCTCCCCCTCTCCTTCCTCTCTGTCTCTCTCTTCCCCTCCTGCAGCCAAGGCTCCATTGGAGCAAAGATGGCCCGGGCGCTGGGGATGGCTCCTTGGCCTCTGCCTCAGGTGCTAGAATGGCTCTGGTCGCAACAGAGCGACGCCCCAGAGGGGCAGAGCGTCGCCCCCTGGTGGGCGTGCCGGGTGGATCCCAGTCGGGCGAATGCCGGAGTCTGTCTCTCTGCCTCCCCGCTTCTCACTTCAGAAAAATACAAAAAAAAAAAAAAAAAAAAGGAACTTTTAACCTGGGCAGGAGTGGCAGGAAGAGGTCAGCGGTCAGTGCGGGCGGCGGCCCCTCTTACCTTGTATTCTGTAAGAGAAAGAGGAGAGACCACAGTGGCCAGTTAGAAAGCACAGGGACTCGTCCTGACGGTGGGAGCAATCCCTTCTGGGACGCCCCCCACGCCCGGCGGTCAGCGGCGCCATGCTGCTCCCCTGCCCCCCCCCCCGCAGCTGTCCTGGGGCCAGGGCGGGGAGTGGGGGACTCTCTGGTCTCAGTGAGAAGCCAGGAGCAGGAGGCGGTCAGGGGGCTGGAGCCAGGCTGGGAGCTGGACGCGGCACTGTGTCCCTGCGGCACTGTCTCTCCTGGTGGGCCGGCCGCCCGGGAAGCTGCTCGCCTCAGTCTACCCCCCGCAACGTGGGCGTCGGGCGGATGTCTCAGGGGTGTGTGGAGACCGGCAGCCTCACTGGGGTCTAAGCCCCCAGCTTCTTACTTTCCTGCTTCCTTCACCCTTTAGTTCCAACTTCTAAATGGCTGAGCTCTGTCCACTGGTGTCGGAGAGTTCTCCCTCCTGACTAGAAGCATCTTATTAAAAAATAACCTGGTACGGACAGCGGCCTCCGTGAGCACGCCCAGCCCACACCAGCAGGACCTGTGGACCCCGGGCGGCAAGCCTGCCTCCGGAGAGTCCCTGGCAGAGGGCCTGGGCGAGGGGGCCGGTCCCTGCGTTTTTCACTGTGACACGTGGGATTCTGGACGTGCCACTTGTGAGCCTGGGGACTTGGAGAGCCACTTCGACATCCCACGCTCTGCCCCGCAGTGCCAACCAGCCCACGAGAGCGAGCCACCCCTCCACCCCAGGCGGGACAAGGGAGCCCTGTGCAGGCCCAGGGCCCGCTCAGAGCTGGCAGAGCCCTCAGGCAGGCACCTGCCATGTGACCAGCGTCACTGCCAACACCCTGGCGGGCAGCCCTCCTGGTTGAAGTCCACAAGGCAAGCACCCAGCTTCGCCGCTGGGCTCTGACCCAGGAGCCTTCTCCTGTGACGCTCCTGCTTTATGTCACCAAATTTCACTGGGGGTGGGGGTGGGCTGGCCTGTGCCCTGACAGGGGACAGCTACTCCCAGTGACCAGGGGAACAGACAAGTCCAGGTGGGAGCTGATGGGAGGGGGGGGGTGTCTTGGGCCAACTGGTCCCCGAGGGAAGGGCGGGAAATGAGCACCCCAGGCCCCTCAGGCCAGGAGGCTGGAGCCTGCTGCCAGCTGGCCCTGGGGGGTGGTGATGGTGGTTTCAGAATGAGGTTTGTGGGGACGCATTGGTGACCCCTGCCCCAGGCAGAGACCTCAGGGGTCCCGGCTCCTTGTACCTCGCGTGCCCCAGCTGGCATCCGGGTCTGCTCCACAAGGGGCCAGATTGGCGTTCTGGAAGAGAAAGAGAAAGGGCAGCAGGAGGCCGGCTGCAGGGGCAGGTGGGCAGGGGGGCGCATCGGGCCACCGTGGCTGGACGCGCTCGCTCTGGATTCCTGCACGCGCCCCTGCCTGTCCGGGCAGTTCCTACCGAACCGCCTTTAAATTCGCTCCAGTGCCCGGTTCCTGCGCTCTGCAGTGGGCACGGACCCCAGGGGCTGGCTCAGCACGCGGGCTGTTCCATGGAGCCTCTGCCCCCCAGGCCCCGCCGTCCCGAGGTGCTCGGTGGCTGGTGTCTGTACAGCCCCCCAGTACAGAGCCCAGCGTGTTGTGAGCACTCCACACAGAGCGTCTGGGACCAGTGCCACCACTCAGAGGGTGCCACCATGCCGAGGGGACGTGGGCCCGAGAGCCCTGCCACCTGCCTCAGGGGCCTCCCTTGCCTGTCCAGCACGGGCCTCGGCGTTGCCGTTTTAGCGCATGACGACCACTCCTGTCCGGAATTTCCTCTCCTTTCCGCCCTCCTGCCAACGTCGTCACCCTGCAGAGCTCCAGGGAGGTCCCTGCCTGGTCGGCAAACACGGAGCCCGGCCGGGGTCCAGCTCCCGCACCTGGGCGCAGGTGCGACTCGGGCCAGGGCTCTGGGCCAGCACTTCCGAAACCGGGTGCGGGAGCTCAGTTTCAGAGGCGGGCGTGCCGTCTGCCGTAGGTAGAAGGGGCGGTGATCCTCGTCACCCCGGGATGGCGTCTCGGGGAAAAGTGCTCTCAGCTCTGACTTCCTGCCGAGGCGGGGGGTGGGGAGCCCCCAGTCCTAGCGAGCGAGTGTGGGGTCTGGAAAGGCCCCGGAGAGCAGCCTGGCCCAAGTCCCTCACCCCCCGCAGGGAAGCCGAGGGGCGCAGAGGGGTGAGCCCGCCGCTCAGTGCAGGGCTGGGGCCAGTCTTGACTTAAATGTGTCATATTCAGTTCGTCGGTGGCTTTGTCTGCATTAATTTTTATTTTTAAGAACATTGCGTTCACACATCATTTATCTTGTCTGCAGAGTCTTGGCAGGTGCCTCACTGGCCTGAACTAGCCCCAGCCCAGGAGTCCCCAGCTCAGGGTCCGCTTCTGCCCGGTGACTCTCTGTGACAGAATAATGCTCCATCGTTTCAAGAACACTTTTTTTTTTTTTTGAGACATTTTCTTAGGACACTGACAAGCACCCCCAGGTGCACCTGTAAGGTCGGTCAGGGGACCTCCTCCTGGAACAGAGCAGGGCACCCCCACCAGCCGCTTGCCCCTCCCTCCCGTCTGTGATACAGAAGGGAAATGCCGCCCCCTAGTGACCACTGTCCTGCATCACAGGCCGTCAAAACTGGCCACCATGGCCACCTTGGGCAGTTGGAGACCCACTTCCTACAGGCAACACCGGCTTCCTCTGCTCTGCCAGGCTCTCTGAGACGACGGAGCCTCCCAGGAGGGAGGGAGGGGTATCGTCTGGGCAGAGAGGGGAAGCAGAGGGTCAGCCCAGCGCAGGGACAGAGCCGTTTCCTGGTCTTCTAGGTGCCAAGTGGGGCTGGGGTCTTGAAGACCTCCCTGGTGCAAGGGAACCTTGGGTTGTTGCTCTATGTGTGGGCTGGCAGGACAGCTCAGAGGTCAAGGGAACCCCATGAAGGCTGTAGGGACCAAGAGGCACACCCCTGGTCGACTGCCCTGCAGAGCCCCGACAGAGGGCCACCGAATGTAAAAGCAGCACATTGTTCACCTCTCCCATTGGTTGGGTGTTACTACGCACCGCCTGCTCCACAACCCCACCCTCTAACCTCCGCTGTGACCCGAGGAGGTGGGCGTTGTTATTATGATACCATTTCATAGACAAGGCTCAGAGAAGCTGAGCACCTTGCCCAAGATCACGCAGCGAAGACAGGGTCCTATAAAAATAAAACAGTTCACTCACGTGTTTTACTTTTCAAAAGTGATACCAGAGTGACTAAGAGTAGGAGTGAACTTGTGGCCGTGTGCCACGGGCCACGGGCTTTTTCTCCCTAACGCTCACACTGGATTGGGCCGCTCCGCTCCGCAGCCCCCGATCTGGAGGTCGGGAGCGGGAGGGAGGTGCCTCTATAATAATTACTCACGTGGGGACCACTCTGTAGAACTTATGATGTCTCACAACCGCAACGTCTTCTGTCCTCACAATGATCTTAAGAGGTAAGGACAATTTTTTTTTAAAGACTAGGAAACAGAGAGTCGGGAAGTGTATTCATCTTGCTCAACCACACATCCCGTCAGCGGCAGAGCTGGGATTTGAACTTGGGGCCCTCTGATGCTCTTTCCAGCACAGCAGCTGGAGACGATCAGACCTCCTCACTTTGCTAAGGTTTCCCGTCGTCCTGTGCATGAACGTTTTGTGGGCACGCGGGAACCTGATTCAAAAGACACCCGTGTTTCTCACGCGCCTTTCGGACGGAGTTTGCTGCCTGCGTTCTTCCATTTTTTTCTGCGTGCTTTTCCTTACTTTTCATTAGATCCCTATGTTTGACCTCAACAGCGTCATATTCAAATCACCTGCCGTGTGTTACCAAGCCTGGAGTATTTAAACTTCTCAGTGTTGCACCTGCTTGATACATTGTGCCCCCTACCCCCCCCCCCCTTTATACTGTTGCTTCTAGTCTGACATTTGGCTTCTAGGTGGGAGGATTCAGTCTACTCATCATGAGTGTCATGGCTTTTCAGGATGGGGACTCCTTCCAGAAGCTATCACCAAGCACCAGGGCCTGTTGGTGGCCAGTGGCCCTCCTCTGAAAAACAGGCCGGGTGGCACACGTCCCCAGCAGACCAACAGCAGGTGGTTACTTCTCTGCTTACTCCCTGGAGAGCGTTGAGCGCCCGGCAGGCTGGTTATTGGGACATTTTAAGGAGCTCGGGGCAAACAGGGATGGCCCCTTGTAACAGGTCCACCTCCGAGCAAGAACAGGAACAGCTGTGCCTCCCCGAGGACCCGACCCCATTGCTCCCCCGGACAACGAGGAGGTCCACACGCTGTGCCCTCCCCACCGGGAAGCTCAGAGCTAAGCTCCCACAGTTTTCTGATACAATGTTCTTTTGTTTGACTTTGGTATAATTGTTCTGCTACAGTTTCCTCCTCTCCTCCCTTGTGGCTGTGTTCATGGGTTTTTGGTCACACTGCATCTAAGCTTGGGCTTTAAGACACCAAAGGAATCCTTTCTGGAAGCGAAAACAAACCAAGAAACAATGTAATACATGACTTGGGAGCTCTGCAGGCTGGCGGCCTCAGTGGTGAACAGCCCCCCGTTCTGGGACCTGTGGGGCAAAGGGCAGCGGCTGGGCACGGAGCACAGATGGGGAAAAGGGCTGGTTATTGGCAGAGAACTATCTAGCCTTCCCACTGAGGAACAGGCATGGAATTACATAAGAGTCTGAGAGAGGGGGAGGGGGGAGAGAAACATGTCAGGGAGAAAAGAGCCCAAAGCGAAGTCACCAGTACTGTGCACCGATATCGCACAGAAGCAATGTGAAAGCAGAATCTCCCGGTGGCGGTGACTCCTGCCTCCAGACTCCCTGGCACACGCAGGACACACGGGCTCCCTGACACTCCGCTCACACACACACTTAGGCTAGCAGGACATTCAGAGGGGAGCTCTGCATCCCGTAAAATGTCAGCCTCTGCTCTCTGTTCTGGAGAGGGGACGAGGACTGTGTCCCCACCCACGGGTCTGGACCAGCTGTTCCCAAACCCTGTGAGGGGGTGGAGGCCAAAGCCAGGTGCTGGGAGGCCTCCACCCAGCCTGGGAGGCAAGAGAGGTCTCCCGGGAGGAAGCAGAGGCAGGGACCACTGAGGCAAGAGTAGAAACACGAGGAGTCTTCTCTTCACTTCCTTACGCAGGGGAGGGGAAGCCGCAGGGCTGGGCTGGACTCGGGTGCCAGGACACCTTGGTGTGGACACCGGTCCGTGACCACCTGCCCTCACCAACCCCAGAGTCAGAGAGCAGCTGTTCCAGTGAGCAGAGCACATTCCGGCCACTTCCCCCACTGCCCTCAGGTCCCGACACTGAGCTTCCTGGGGCGGTGAGCGTCCAGTGGACATCGGTCCTACGTCCTCATCCCTCCCACTCCATGAGGACACAAAGGGTGGACAAACCCACGGAAGGAAACTGGAGCAAGCAGGCGGCATGCACGACCCGACTCGGCCATTCCGGACAAGCGGGGGCAGCTAGTGTGGTGGCCGGGTCTGGGAGTCCAGCCGTGTGAGGCGTCTGGGCCCGGGGCAGACACAGCAGCACATCCCACAGAGCTCCAGGCAGACAGAGAAGCCGAGAGGACGCCTGCAGCTCTGGGGACACGTCCCTGTTCTTAGCCGTGTCCCGGGGCCCTGGGCCCTGGCTACAGACCCTCCTGGGGGAGGCGGGGGCTGTCCCCTGTGCTACACTGGTGGAGAATGCTGCGGCGCAGCAGGTGGGGGACAGTGTCGAGTGGCTTCTCCTGCGGCTGCACTGCCTTGGTTTATGGACAGGTGTCCTCAGTGGGAAGAGGCTCCCGGGGGCTATGTGTGTGCGCACGCGCGCGTGTGTGTACATGAGTGTGTGTGTGTGTTTGTGGTCGTGGGGGCTCTGATGTCATCACACCCGCCCCACCCGAGGAGCTCTCGCTGGAGACCTCGTTACGCTGTGGATGGAGGGACAGAAACGGACAACTCTTCATCAGGGTCTTGCCCCACCCACGGGCCACCACCCAGGCACTGGAGTATCTGGGCTGTCCTTGGATGTCCTGAGATTGGGACAACCCACGGTCCAACCAGCCTTCAGCCAGAGCCACTACTACACTGTGGGTGATCACAGGTGCCAACGGCCCCCCGTGTGGGGACGAGGTAATGGTGACGAGAGGGAGGGGCCACCAGCTTTCCAGAAGGAAGTGGATCCCTTGCTCCCATTCTAAGGTCCGTGTTAGGCTCTGGGTCATGTGAAGAAGGAGGTGGCTGGCCCCCGTCTCCCTGCTCTTATGCAGGGAGGGCTCCCTGGGGTTGGGGGCCGAGCGGGACGGAGGAAGGGTGCTGCCCGGTTCTGTCTGGCCCTGTCTGGAGGATCGGCAGTGTGCCCCCCTGGGGACACAGCAGGCAGAAGCAGGCCGGTGAGCGGGGTCCCTGGGGCCCTCTACCGGCTGTGTGGTCAGGAAGGTGGGGAACCGGGGTTGCCGTGAGGGAGGTTAGTGCACCACGTGCTGAGGAGCGGGGTACCTACCCGGAGGTCCAAGCCATTCTTTCCATGTCCTGGGAGAGGGTCAGATTTGGAATAGGGGAACCCTGAAACAGACACAGCACAGCTCTGTCACACACGTGGGCAGGCAGGCCCGGCCCAGCGCGGAGGAGAGGCAGGACTGGGAGCCGGCAGGGGACATGGTGACACGGTGACACGGGAGGGCCCCTGGGGATCACGCCCTGCCTCGGGCGTGACCCCGGTCCCCAGGGACTGAGGAGGAAGCCAGGAAGGTGGGGACGCCCCCGAGCCCGCCCACAACACCAGGAACACCACGGAGCCTGACCCCG
This sequence comes from Saccopteryx bilineata, assembly GCF_036850765.1. Classification (NCBI taxonomy): domain Eukaryota; kingdom Metazoa; phylum Chordata; class Mammalia; order Chiroptera; family Emballonuridae; genus Saccopteryx; species Saccopteryx bilineata. The sequence goes on from NC_089494.1 coordinate 263,236,151, forward strand.
CCCGGGCGCACCTGCGTTCTCTGACATCTGGGGGTGGGTGATGGTTGGGGGGTCAGGCTGCGGCATCCTGAGCCCAAAGGGCAAATGCAGGCCCACCACCGATCAAGGGGCCTGGAGACCACTTAGTTTTGTTTTTTTTTTTCTTGTTAACATACTGAGCTGTTTGGAATTGGGGAATTTCACATTAAAATCCTAATGTCTAGCTTCTCTCCAAGTCTGAAAAGTGGCCTCCTGCCTTGGTGTCTGGGGGGCCCCTCCTGGATACACCTGCTTCCTAATTCACACCTGGAGCCTGGCACACCTGGGGATGCGAGACTGTTCGTTGGGTGAGGAATTGGGGGGACCCTCGGCTGAGACAGAGGAGCAACTCGGCAGCCAAAGATGCCAGAGCCGCGGTTCCCAGAGCTGGCCCCCCGGGCAGCAGCCTCTGCCTCAGCTGGAGACCCGTCAGCAAGGCCGATTCTCAGCCCCCGCTCCGGGATCTACTGCTTCCGAGTGCTGGGGCCCACGGAGACTGGGCACCACTGCCCGAGGGTCCGGAGAACAGCGATGCCCTCGCCTCTGCCCTTAACGGCCCCAAGCCTGTGGCTCTCCCGCTGCACGCAGTGTGGTCGCCTCCCTCCCACAGCCAGCGTCTGACCACCTCCCCCGACGGGCAGAGACCCACTTCCACCCAGTCCCCTCTGTCCTCCTACTTTGTGACATCTCAGGCATTCCTTCCACCCCCGTGAGCACCCCGTGGTAGGATCATTTTCGCATCAGCCATCAACTACGATGTAAGGAATTCCTACAACACGAGCTCATCCGTTTCCTACGCTTACCCCTCTTTTTTTTTTTTTTTTTTTACCCATTCTGACATTCTTCTGTTATTATTGTCTTTCTGTTTGGGGAACTTCCTTTGGCCAATCGCAACTGCTGGAGAACACTTCTCTCAGTGGTCCTCTGTCTGGGAATGTCGCTCTCTCCCAGTCATTCCTGAAGACACACCTTCACCCGCTGAGCGCTCACACCCAGAGCAACTTTCCAGCAGCGCCCTGTCCTGCCGGCCTCCAGGGCTTCTGGCGAGCAGTCGGCGGCCGTTGGAATCGCTGTTCCCCTATAGAAAATCTCATCTTTTTCTGCTTTCGAGATTTTTTCCCTCTCTGTCTTTAGATTTCTGAAGTTTAATTATGACATGTCTTGGAGTGGATGACTTTGGATTTATCCTACTTTGAGGGGTCAGTTTCCCTTAAATCTGCAGGTTTAGGTCTCTTGTCGAATTTAATGAGTTTGGAGCCATTATTTCTCTGAAGACTTTCTCGGACCACTCTGTTCTCTCCTTGGGGGACACCCATGACATCAGTATTGTCCCCCTCCCCACCCCAGACGCTGAGGCTCTGTCCTCTCTGTCACTCAGATTCTCTAATGCTCGCCTCTGACATTCTCTCTATTCTGTTATTGGACCCATCCAGTGAAGGTTGGTTTGGTTGTGGTTCTTTTTGGTTATTTTATTTTTTGGGTCTGTCCTTTCCGTTTGGTTATTTTTTATATAAGTTATATTTCTCTGGTGAGGTTTTTTTTTTCTTTTCAGCTGTTTCAAGAGTATTTGTAATTGTCTGTTGAAGCGGGTTTGTGGCGGTTGCCTTAAACACCCTTACCCAGTCACTCTGACATTGGCCCTGCTGGGTGCCGGTATCTGGTGGTCTTTTTTTCATTCAGGGAGTCATCTTCACGGCTCTTGGTGTGGAGATGAATTCTCTATTGTTTCTGAAGATTATGGAGACTCTGGGTCCTAGTTACACCTCCTATTTAGCTGGCTGCCACCCTGTTTAGGGTTAACACACAGGGCCTGGCTTTATTATGGGCCGAGGTTCTGACGAAAATGTTGTCTTCAAAGTGCTCTTCTGATGTTCGGAGCCCACCCGGTGTTGCTGGTGTCCCCACGAGGGAGTGACATGCGCTTCCTGGGTTGCTCTGTGCCCTGCGGTGGGGCGGGAGACAGAGGCCATGGGTGGAGTGTCTCCCCAGGCCCACGCTCCAGGCTGCTGGGTGCCGGCGTGCCTCCCGCTCCACGCCTGCCACTGTGGCTGCTGTGGCATGTAGTCACCCGGGCCGCTGCGTGGGAGGTGGGAGACAGGGGCTCCTGTTTTTCAAGGTCCCTAGCCAAGTCCTCCTTCTGTTCCTCCTTCAGAGTCCTGTGGTTGTTTGCCGTACTGTTTCTGGATTTCTCCACTTAGCACATGTCCGCTAAGTACATGAACAGCAAGGAGAGGAGTCTGCCATCTCTCAGCCCCCAGGCTGCTGTCCAGACCCATTAAAGTGGGCCTCCCGTGGGGGGGGGGGACCAGCCGTCTGTTGAGTTCAGAGGTCCCAGGGACCCCAGTGCAGCCAGGGTGGGAACCATTGGTGTAACAAGGCTCTTCATACGTTCAGAGATTTCACTTGACCCTCGCGGGCCTGGACATCACAGGGGAGCCCCTTCTGGGACGAGGAAGCTGAGGCCCGATGAGGTTAAGGGGCCTGGACACGGTCGAGTGGTTACTCGCGAAGTGGGTGAGACCAGAGCCCAGGCTCCTGTCCGGGCAGCTCTGCCCTGGTGGAGTTCTGCAGGAGTGGAGCCTGCCAGGTCGATGTCCGTGTGAGTGCACCAGTGAGGGGGGGCACATGGGGAGACGGCCAGCGTGCTGGGCCTGGGACGAGGCGTCTCAGCAGGCTCTGTGCATGCTGCACGCCCACCCACTCCCCATGTCCAAGCTCAGCCTAACCCGGCTTCCCTGCCACCTCCTCCCAGAAGCCCACGTGTGGCAACTGCACCCTCAGCTCCCACCAGGACCGCGGCTGAGACCCTGAGCACACGGTCTCCTCGGGTCTGCATCTCTTCTGGGCGGGCTGGTCAGGGGTCGGAGGACCAGTTGGATGTACAAGGAGAGGTCCAGGACATGCAGGTGGACGGCTGTTCCAGGTGCTGCTGGGGACGTGTGGTCACCTCACAGCACCCAGAGGTGCTGGTGGTAACTGACCCGTCGGCCAGTCCCCGGGCAGGTCCCAGTCAGTTTCACCCGCACCGTGACTGGTTTTCTGTTCACCGATGCATGGATATGGAACTTTGCAGCTGAGCGTCCCTGCGTGGGCTTGGGTCCCCTCGCTGGGCCTTGGTGTCCCCATCTGAGGAAGGAAGAGGCTGGAACCCCCCCCATTCCTGAGTGACTTTGAACGGGAGGTCCCTTGGATGGTCTGAGCTTCAGGCTTCAGAAACAAGCAAGAGGGCTGCTGAGGACTCACTGTGGTCAGCCAGGCTTGTGGACTGGACCCTCCTCGGCCATGACATCCCATAGGGCCCAGGCCAGAGGATGCTGGGGTGCTCACACGTGAGCCCCAGATCCCCACTCTTACAGATGAGGTGACTGGAAACGCAGAGAAGTCTGCTCCCCATGCCCAAGGTCACACAGCAAGTGACAAGCTAGGACTCAATCCCGAGCGGACCAACACCCAGATCCAACGGCTCCCGCTGATCCTCACGTGATCGCGTGGACACTGTTACTGCCCCGTGTTAGCTGCGGCCACCTCACTCCTCCTGCCCCCCGCAGAGCAGCGCTGAGCCCCACAAAGGGGGGAAGGTGCCCCTCCGGGAAGACCCGACAAGCACTCACTGAGAAGCCACTATGTGCACGTGGGGGGGGTCCACACTGGACCCTGCTCCCCAGGAGCCGATGAGGACACAGAGCTGTCCACGGGGGGTGGGGAGTGTCTCGGGACCCCATGGCAGAGTTGGCATGGGACAGAGGGGACCCTGAGAGGTGGGACTTGAGACCCTGGCTCTTTACCATGACTACGTGAGGAACTGGTGCCCCGCGTGGGCTGTGCCCCTGCCCACAGAACCAGAGACCACACACTGCCTGGCTCCTGCGCTCACGGGCAAGCCAGCTGGGCGCAGCGCAGCACAGGGACTTTTGCTAAAAGCAGAGTCCCCAGGGCACCTCAGTGAACGGCAGTGGGCTCTGCCTGGGGGTGCTCTACCCCGCACCTGGGCTGGGGCTGGTCTCTACTGGTGAGGGCCAGCAGTGGTTCTGCCTGGCCAAGGTCTCCTCCCCGATGTCCGGAGCCTCCACCACTCGGGGACCGCACACAGGCAGGGGACGGAAGGCACTCTGTCCACCCAGCGGGAGGCCGCATTTTTGTACGAGGACCAGGCCGTGTTTCTCTCCGGGAGTTTCCGCACCTGGGAACCCACTGGTCCTTGTCGGACAGCCCAGGACCGCTGGACCTAAGCCCTCCAGCCCCCCCACCCAAGGCCCTGCCCTCCCTGCCCTTCCTGACTAACTGCGCTGCTGGCTGTGCCCGCCCCCTTCCGGCTTTCTGGGGACCACTCCACTGCGCGGCGCTCTCTCTCCCTCCGATGCCCCGTCACTCCCTCCCTCTCCCTCCCTCCTCCAGCCTTCTGCCCAGCTGGGGCAGGGAGGGGGCAGGGAGCCCCAGGCTGGAGCAGAACGGTGACAGCTTATCCACCTCGGCCCTTTTGGGAAAGTAACACAGACTCAGGAACATGGTTTATCTGCACCCCTGTTTCATCTGAAGCCCGGCTGCCGTGACTCAGGGCCCACAGGAATGAGGACCCTCGGGGCCCTGCCCCTGGTCCAGATCTCCTCTGAGCCCCCAGTCCATCTGTCCACCTCCGAGCAGCCCCGCCTGGATGGCTCAGGCTCCAACAGCAGGAAGAGCCCACCTCCTTCTTCTGGGTCTCTGAATAAAGGTGCCTCTGCCCGCCTGAGCCAGAGCAACCCCATGTCACCTCGCCCCCTCCCCACCCTCCTGACTGCTCACACACCGTCCAGCCATTCAGGCTGTGCAAGGGACCCATGCTGCTAATCTGGACACCCCGATCCCTTTCACTTTGGCAGCCTCTGTCAGTCCTCTGTGAAGCTGACCACCTGTGTTTCAAACATCTAAACCCGACCACCGCGTGTCCCTGCTCACAGCCCTGTGGTGCCAACCGTCCCCAGTCGGGCAGAGAAGAAACTGTCTCCGGCCGGCTGCTCCTCCTCCCCATGGCTTCCTGCCTCCCTGGGACCACCCGCCTATTGCCCCTGTTCTTTGTGCTGCTTACAAGCCCTCTCCCAAGACCCCCACCTCAAAATACCCCCCCCCGGCACCCTTCTCTAGAGCCGTCCCCCAGGATGGGTGATGGTAAGAGCCTTCTCTTCCCCTGCACAGTCTTGCTGAGACCGTCGTCATGAGGTCAGGCCTCTGTTGAGGACCCACTAGGACCGTCCCTCATGCTGAGGTCAGTCTGGAGTCCCCTCAAAGACAACAAAGCCTTGTGCGACCCCGCCTGTCCCGGCCTTCACCCCTAGCAGGGTCCCCTGACATCCCACAAGCCCCCTTCGCGAGGAGTGCCTTCCCGGGGTCGGCACTGTGCACTCCACACCCCTCAGGTCCCGCTCAGCGGTCACCGTCCTTCCCCAGGGCTTTACTCCACCCTGCCCGCGGCCCCTCCTCGCCTTCTGACCGGCACAGCCGGGGACAACGGACTTTTCCACCGTGTCCGAGTCCCTCCCCGCCCAAGGCCGGCTCCTCCGGGCGGGGCCCTGTCCGCTCTGGCCTCTGCCTTCCCCCAGCACCTGCAGGGCGCCGGAGTCCACATGGCGCTCACAGAATGGCTATGGGCAGTCGGGCGGTCATGCCCTCGCCGGCCTGTGGTAAAAGGGGCAAATGACATAGACGCCCTTCCAGTTCTGACGACTCTGCCCCTGGTGGCCACGCACACGCCAGGCACGTTGCCCATCCCGCCCAATGTTCCCACGAGATGGGCAGCGACTCAGAGCGCCTCTCTCTCTCAACCGCAAACTAAGAAAAGCGAGAGCCGTTCCTTCTCACCTTGCTACTCCAGAGGGATAAACAGGAGCAGCAGAAAGGCCACTCCCGAGCAAGCCTCAGACCCGCCCTCCTTCACTGACAGGGAGGACTGCTGGGACAGAGGTGCTGGCACCTCCCCCTCACACCCACTGGACACTAGGAGGCACCAGGGACTTAGTCGCCAGGCAAGGGTGGGCAACAGGTGAACACAGCCATGTCCCACCACACATGGGACTCCACGGGGAGGGACAGACAGGTGACACACACCAAAGCCACAGGCAGGGTTGGGGCACAGCTGCCCATGCTGGGACCGCCCATCGGTGCAACCTCGACTCTCACCTTGATCCCCAAGCCTCACCCCCACTCCTCTCCTGTGCTGGGGTTTTAGGGAAGAACCTAGCGTCCTTTCCAAGGATTACTGAGTCCCCTGGGCAGGGCTGGCAGCTGGTCAGGGGGTTGTCAGGCACGGACTCACTGCTGACCACCCAGAGGGGACATGGGAACCTCAGAAGAGTATAAAGTATAAACCTCAAGGCCTCTTGTAACAAAAATACTAGCACCATCCCTGTCCTGTGCAGATGCCAGGCTCATTGCTCATACAGCCTACGGCGCGCCCAGCCCAGAGAACGCCTTGTGCGGTGCAGGGAGGACGATGAACAGCGGTCTATCATCAACACGCGACAGGAAGCCCTCTTTGCCGAGGTCAGCAGTGCTGGTTGGGAACCGCTGCTCCTGGGGAGAGGGATGTCACCCTGGTTGGTCACTGCTGCTCCATCCACTGCTTCCCTGCTGGGGACCAGGCCAGGCCAGATCCACCGCCACCCCTGCGCTGCCTCGCACCACATCCAGCGCGCAGTAGGTGCTCAATCAGCGTTCACAGACAGACGGATGGATGACTGCATGATGATGGTTTAGTCCCAGGTGAAACGATGGTGTTGTAAGTGGGATGAGGCGCCGTCTGGTCCCCAGGAGCCGGGGTTCTGCCCCTTGGAGGACCCTGGCAGGCGGCGGCGAGAGGCACCTGTGCTGCGCCGGCCGTGTCTCTGCCTCTCCCTGCTGCCCGCACGCTCCTCCGGGCGGGGGCGTCTCCTCAGTCTCCCCCTGTGAGCCCCACACAGCGTCGGGCACAGAGTGGGTGCTCAGTAAAGACCCATTGACTCTAATGCATCTCAATTCAACAAACATTTATTGAGTGCCCGCTGCGTTGAACGTCACAACCCTGCCTACCCAGGGGCGCCGCTGCCAGAGGCTGCCAGGATGCAGGCGGGGCGTGCCCTGCTGCATGCAAACGTGGTGCTGCGTGCAAACAGTTCACAGCTGTTTGCACAGGGAACTGGTGTCAATGAACTCCGTCTGGGGGGGGAGGGCTCTAGGAACCCCGAGAAGAGGTGGATGGCCCTCTGTGAGTGCAGCCCCTGTTGCCCAAATTTCCCCAGAGGCTGGCAGAGAGCAAGACACGGCTGACCCAGGTGGCCGGCAGCCTGGGTCCTCACTGCTACCTTCGTGCACATCGGGAAGCCAGGCAGAGTCCCCAGGGCAGAAACAAAGTCACCGCTGCAAAGGCTGGACACAGGGATCTCCCACTCAGAGAACCGGCTTCGGAACCCCCGCAGAAAGTGAGCAGACGGCAGAATCATCATCGGTGTCCTCACAAGCAAGCGTCAGTGTGGGGAAGCGTGCGCGTGCGCACACACACACACGCATACACACACACGCACATACTCTATGTCGGTTCTCTGGAGGAATCACCCCAGTCAGGTCACGGGCTACAGCACAGGCCATCGACTCCTGTGCGGGAAGTGACTGCACTTCCCCCCTGTGGTGGCACAAGCAGGTGTGACGAGGCAGCAAGGGGCCCTTGCAGGTGTGTGGCAGGCCGATCGAAACAGCTGGCACGGCCTGTGGGCCTCAGAGGGTCGACCACCCATGGGACACCTCAGATCACCCCAGGGCACCTTGCTGGTGAGGAAGCAGATGAAGGTGAAGGTGCCACACGCACGGACCACAGGGCAGGTCAGCAGCCCAGGGAGGTGCCCACTCCTCCCTCAGCCTGGGCCACGGGCAGGCCAGGGACTTCTGTGGGAACCCCTGGGGGCAGCAGCTGGCCTCCCCAGAGGAGAGTGGGGGAGGCGAAGGGCATGCCACCACCCGGCAGAGGAAGGTCACCCACCACCCAGCAAGGGAAGGGCTGAAAGCAGAGAAGACCACCCTGAGACCCCCGGATAATCTCCCAGGAGCTCTGAGCCTGGGGGGGGCTGAGGCCTCGATGCCCCCCAGGTCTGGGAGGGCCTCCGTGGAGCTACAGAGCTGGGCCGCAGGGCTCCCCGCCTCCCAAACAGAACCGCCAGGAAGGAGGAGCCCACGTGGAAAGGCTCATGGTCTGCGCCACTGGCCTGGGGCCCGGGTGCACGCCCTGCACTGGGGTCCAAGAACAAGGAGGGAGCAGAGGACCAGCTGCTATTGTCTGGTCAGCAGTTTGCCCACTGGTTCTCCAGTGACCAGCCCCGTCCGCCTCAACCTGCCTGTTAGTGGACGGGCAGCTGCCATGCCCCTCCCAGACCCGCTCCCGGGTAGACACGCTGCCATCTGGACAAGTCCCTCTGGGGGATGCTGCGGGCGTGACCTTCCCAAGGTGGCATCAGCCCTGTGTACCGGCTCTGAGCCCCCAGCATTTAGACAGCTGTACCCTGGAAGGGACAGAGGCACGGTGGCCTACAGACATCTGCTCACACAGACCACACACAGAGGCACGGTGGCCTACGGACATGTGCTCACACAGACCACACACAGAGGCACGGTGGCCTACGGACATGTGCTCACACAGACCACACACAGAGGCACGGTGGCCTACGGACATGTGCTCACACAGACCACACACAGAGGCACGGTGGCCTACGGACATCTGCTCACACAGACCACACACAGAGGCACGGTGGCCTACGGACATGTGCTCACACAGACCACACACAGAGGCACGGTGGCCTACGGACATGTGCTCACACAGACCACACACAGAGGCACGGTGGCCTACAGACATGTGCTCACACAGACCACACACAGAGGCACGGTGGCCTACGGACATGTGCTCACACAGACCACACACAGAGGCACGGTGGCCTACGGACATCTGCTCACACAGACCACACACAGAACAGCCACCTTCCCTTTGCACGGGCTGTTCCTCAACAAGGACCAGCGCCAAGATCTTTTTTCTCCTCCCCCATCGGAATGCTTCGCCTTCCATTTGTAAGGACAGTTTTACAACACGAGGATGACGATGGAGATGACAGACAATCTGCATGCTGAGCACCTACTGTGGGCCAGGCAGAGTACGGGCGGCGTGCACAGGTCCCCTCTGTTGGGGCTCTTAACGACCCAGCCAGGCCGGCAGCAACGGGCGTGACGCCGTGGTCCCGCGGCCGGTCGTGGCGAGTGGGGATCTGAACTCGGGTCCGTCTCAGGCAGAGCCGGCATCTCTCATCCTGTGTTCTCTCGCCCACACCCATCCCTGCTTGATCTCCGCACCTTCCAAGCTAAGCCTCAGGCTTGCCCTAGAAAAACACCTTCGGTCCCCTGGGACCCAAAGACCACGCCGGGGTCCCTGACCGCGTGCGGCTGCTGCTGTCCTGTAACCGACGGCCCCGAGAAGCGAGAACCACCCTCTGGACTTGGTCCCACGTCTGCCGATGGTGCCTAACCGGGCTTCACGACATTGTCCCCGTCTCCTGCGCTCCCCGAGGCTACAAAGTCCCAACTCTCGGTCCCTTGCTCGGGACAAGCACAGGGCACAGGACAATGCCGTCGTCCACTCCGAGTCTGGACTCGCCGCCTGGACCGTGCTCACGTCTGCTCCGGAGGGAAATGGGCCCCCACGTCCAGCCTGGCAGCCCAGGACGCCCATTCCTGACTCAGCTCTCTGCCCTCCCGCCGGCTCTGGAGTGTTCTAGTGGACCGACCGGCTGGCGCAGCCCACAAGCCATGCATCAGCTAATGAGTGTCCTCGAGGGGGTCAGCAAGCAGAGGCCTACCTCCTGCCCGGTATACATATATATATATACTTTTTTTCTTAACGAGCAAGGCTTAGATCTGGGGGATTGGCTTAAAGCCGTGGGGCCCCTTTGCTGCGCGGTCTGCAGGCCACATGGACAGCTCCTCGGTCAAAAGAACCACTCACGTGAGTAAAAGTCTCCGGGCACTGTCTGGAGAGGGTCTCTATCGGTCCCACTACTGTGGGACAGAGATTGGTTGTCCAGGTCTGGAGAGTTAGTCCTAGTGTCTGCGTCCCCCTTCAGAATCAGCCAGCTGGCCTTCTGCTGGGGAAAGAGAAAAAGCAAATCCAAAAACAGGCACGTGAATTCCGAGGTCATCTGCCGCGGCAACTGCTCCCATTTTACAGATGGGGAAACTGAGGCTCGGGGAGGGTCCAGGGACCAAACGGCTTCACCCGGGGAGAGCCAGGAGAGCCAGCCTTGGGCTCTTGCTGCACACACCTACCTTCCCTAAGGACAAGAAAGGGGGCCGCAGCTCCCGAGGAAGCAAGACTGAACCCCCCCTCGTGTGCAACAACAGTGGGGGGGGGTGGGGGGGCACGGCCGTGTCCATTCCTCGGGCATCACCCCCGGTGGGCACGGCCCCAGAGCCTGGGAGTGTGCCTCCGGCCCCAACTGGAAACGCCTGCCAAGCCGTTCCAGGACAACTGTCTCAGAGAAGACACAGTGGCTCTCTCTCCTCTCGTTCCAGACATCCCCGTTACAGAACCATAACCAGGACGCCCGGGCACGCCGTGAGGACCTGGCCAGTGGCTGGGCTGGTTGCACAGGGAAGAGGGAGGCTGCAGGGAAAGGGCCACCCCCACTCTTGAACGTGGCCCCTGCCGCATGCGGGGCCTCGTGGGACCCTCTAAGGAGCGGAACCCAAGGGGAGGAGCCAGAGGTTTCGAGTAGGACAAGTTCCCACGGGAGCACATTTCTTGGTGCACAAGCTTGTTCTAAACCAGACTTGCCCCCCCCACCCCCCAACACACATTACCTTCCTGTTGTCCTGGTCGAAACTCCCGTCCTCCCCGTCCAATCGCCTCGAGGCTGGAAGGGAAACATCGATTTGTCACGGCCACACGCTGCTTCTCCCGGGCTTTCACGCCACAGCTCCCACTGCACAGTGACGCTCAGAAAATGGAAAAAACCCAGAGAACAGGTTCGCCAGTACGGGCGCCTGTAAGGGGCTGAGGGGCCAGGCAGGCTGGAGAAGGCTCCCCCCACGAACACTCCGGGGAGTGGCCGGGCGAGTGTCCTTGCACAAGACAGTCCCTGAGCCGAGGGCGGGCGGGGGAGGTGATGCCCAGCCCCCACCCTGCCCCCTGTCAGCCCCCACGCAGAGACCGGGCCGTGCTTGCAGAGGCAGCCACTTGGCACTGCGAAGAGCACGCTCTCTGCCTCCCAGGGTTAACCCCCAGGTGAGCGGAGGTCACTGTGGTCCGGCCTGTCCCATGCCGAGCTCCCCCGGGAGCTGCGTGGACATGGCTGCCTGTCACCACACTGCCCACGTCACAGATCAGAGCACTGGAGCTCAGAGAGAGCAATGCTGTGCCTTTCTCAAGCTCACGGGTCAGCGGGTGGCAGAGCTGGGCCTCCGAGCCCAGGCGATCTGACTCCTGGGTCCTTCCTCTGACGCCCCACCTCACTGTATGCTGCCCACAAACCACAGAATGGTCAGTGGGTAATGCCGCTGGAAACGGTCCATGAAGGGCAGTAAAGAGGGCACAACGTCCACCCCGAGATGGCTGCAACGGGACAGACAGCAAGCGCATTCCTGTCCCCAGAATGCCCCGTGGAGCGGGCGTGTCTCGTGCTGCCCACTGGCCTTTGGGGAGGAGGCCGTCACCCTGCTGAACTAACCTGATCTCCTAACCAAGACCGATCAAACAAGGCGGCATTCCGTTCGGCCCGTGAGGACCTGCCCCGTGCAGCCCGCACTCAGACACCGACCACATGCATGGAGCCATGAAAGGAAACCCCGGGGGCCTCCCGCCCGCCAGGGAGACCGCGGCCATCGTAAGGACGCACCCGGTGGCTCCTTACCTGCAGCCTGCGGAGGGCTCGGACCTTCTAGCCTTTTGGAGCACCCTGCCTTGTGCACCACCAAGGACAAGACAGACATCAGGCCCGAGAGCTGGGAGACTGGGGACTGGGCTACAGGACCTTGACAAGATAAGGCCACAGCTGAAGACCAGACTGGACAGGCTAACGGGCCGTTACTCCCGACAGCTCCGTGTCTCCTTCTTCCAGGAGGGACCGCGCTGTCCAGTGTGCAGACAAAAGGCCCTGCCCTCTCCGCTCCCAGAGGCAAGTTAACTACGTGCCTGAGTGAGGAGCCTGGTGATGGAGGGAGGTCGAGGGGATGGGGTGCCCAGAGGGGGACGTGTGCCCATCAGCTGGGCTCCCCTGTTGCCCAGACAACGGCACTCGAGAGTGGAGCCCTGGTCCCGGCCATGTGTCAGCTGTGGCTCCTGGTGGCTGCCCAGCGAGACCTGAGGACACTCAGGCCAGCGGTGCTTTGGGGCTCTGGGAACAACTGCCGCTGTCCAGCCCAGGGAAGTGCGTGGGCCGCGTTCCTGAACGGCCGCAGGGGACCCAATGGACCACCACACGGGGGATAACTTGCAAGTGCAAAAACCACAAAGGGCCCTTTGGGATACGAAATCCCTGTCCTTGGGAGTCCAGCCCACGGGACCACCGGCCACCCTGGGTTTGAGGACTTCACACAGCCGAGGACGGCAGGTTGGGCCAGACATTCTAGATGCAGGGCTCAAAAAAAATAAAATAAAAAATAAAAATAAAAAACAGCCCTGCTCTCTGGCGAGGGGGCAGGCCGCCAAAGTTTAGCAAATGCCCCTGCAGACCCTGCCAGCTCTTAACCAGACTCAGGCCGAGGCCCCTTAGTGCCCACATGTGCCAGCCCGAAAATCACACGACCGTCCCCTGAGAAACGAGAGTCCAGACAGGAAATACGGGAACCCTCCCAGCACTCTGTATGATTTGTGGCCTGCTCTGTTTTAACAGCTCCAAGACTCAGTTTCCCTGATCTGCAAAGTGGGTACATGACACCCTCCCTTGGAGTCGTGAGGGCCACTGGGCATAACCGGTGGCCGGTAACCAGGGAGCTCAGGTTTGAAGCCTTGGAATCATCCGGAGGCCGACTTGAGGCGGATCTGCGACCCGTGTTTCTGCCAGGAAGGGGGGAGGAGTCCCGGGAGTGGGTCTCCTGCAGCCACAAGGCAGCTCCGCCCGCCCGGGGAGCGCGCTGGGGGAAGGCTGCCTTCCACGCATGTCCCTCGGGAGCCTGTGACAGCGGGCCTAACTCTCCTCCCGGAAACAGAGCCCACCTTCCCTTCTTCCCATCCCAGGAGGCCCCCAGAACCAAAAGGAGTCTCAACCCCGCTACCCAGGAATCCCGGAGCCATGATCCTGAGAAGCAGTCACGCAGTAGGCCACACAGGGTCCCCTTTACTGTCTGGCCTGAGTGGGGGGCTCTGAGAGGCAGGAGGGTGGGAGTGAGTACCCCCACCCCACCGGAGGGCAGCTGGAGCGGATGAGATGCCCCCGGGCCAGGGCTCCACTCCCACGACCACCTGGTGGCCCGCGTCTGGTTACGGATGAAACAGAACGCTGGAGTATCAGTCCTGGCCCCTGTCTGGGGACCGTCAGCTTCCTGGGAGCCTGGGGAGGAACTCCCGTCCCTCTTGAATTCATTTTGAACGGTCTACACACGGGGCCAGCGTCACTCCCTGGAGGGGCTGGGGCCCCAGAGGTCCTGCGTTCTGCTCAGACCCTACACGGCCTCACTAAACCCTCCTCAAGGTGGCCTTGAGCCTTGCCGTTCAGAGGGGACGGGCTCTGAGGGGCGTGTGCTCTGTCTGGTGGCGGGCAGAAGATGACCAGCTGCGCCCCGAACCGTGTCTGCCTCGCACGGTGACTGCGGGTGACTGGCATTCAGAAAAACACCAGAAATGTCCCCAGCGGCACCAGAATTCTTGGTCCCTGGGTGGTTCTGGACAGCCCCCCTCCGACTGGGGAGGGCCGACTGCGCTGTCCCCTAGCCTGTCCTGTAGCTGACCCTGCTCCCCATCTGCTCCTGACTGCGTGGGGTGGGGGACTCTTTCTATCCTCCCCCTTTTTAAAAATTTTACTTTGGTTCCTTTTGTTTCCTTTCTTCTCTTATTCTTTTACTGAAAAAGCCGTTACATCGTAACCAAGTAGAGTTGGAACCGATGGAGTACAAGAAAACACTGCTGGGCCCTCCATGCTGTAAAATGAGGGTTGGAGAAGTCAGGGGTCAGGGGTCAGGGGCCAAGCAGACGCAGGGGTGGGCTTCAGCTCAGCCATGGACCGGTCCCTTCACCGCTCGGCCTGCCTGTCCTCACCCATAACCACACCGACCTCAGAGGGTGGAGATGACACGGGCCGCCCGCCCCGGGCCGGGCAGGCAGCACGCCCATGTGACGCCCATGACACCCACGTGACGCGGCCCCTGGCAGCGCGTGAGGGCCGATCGCCGCGTCCTGGGCACCCCCGAGCCCACCCGCCCGTCAGGCCTGGCCACCCTCGTGGCTGGAGGGAGACGACAAGAGCCCCAGGACAGACCAATGGACAGAAAAACCCTTCGGATAAGCTGCAACTGGAGGGTTGAACAAGTCGAGGAAAAAGCAATTTTTTTTTTTAGCTCTTTGACCGCATCATCTTAAACAAGAGAAACGGTCCAGGATCAACCTCAGGACACCCAGTTTGTTTGGAAACTAAAGCGACGACTTCTCCAGCCTGAGCCGATCTCCTCCCCTCTGGGGGGTGACTGGCGGGGGGGAAGGGGGCTTGGCACACGCACACGCGGGCATCACACACATGCATGCATGCTCACACCCGGGTTTCTGACAGGGCACACACCAAAGGGGCGGGGGTTCCGTAAAAACCCAAACGTCGGCGATGTATTGGCCATCCAGGCATCCGATACATCTGTCCCTTCCTGAGGACCCCCGTGGGGGACGTCCACACCCACCGCATGCTGGGTGAACCCTGGCCTGCAGTCGAGAGCTGCTCTATAAAATGTATTTCCTGAAAGAATCAAGGGGCCCCAATCCTGGAATGTTCAAAGGATCTGGGTTGTGGCTCGGGGTCTGGTCAAATAGGAGTTCACCTGCTTCGGACAGGAGTGGCGCTGATGCCCAGACTGACGACGATGACCCAGAGGTGAGCCCCGGTCGTAAGCTGTCACCACACAGCTCGGTTAAGGGGCCTCATGTCGGCAGCCCTGTCCTAGGTCCCGCTGGGGGCACACTACAGAGCAAGGCCACACACGACTTGCCCCCTGCCGCTCTCAACTCGGGGGCTGACCCCTCCACGCTGTGTACAGGTGACGCAGTTAAGGCTAACGCCAGGCCGGGTGACCGACCCCCCTGCAGGACGAGGACGGCAGGCAGGATGGACGGGCAGTGCTTCCTTCAGCTGGGCCTCAGTTTCCCCCACTCATTCGCGTGGGAGCCCCTCCCCCTCTGGCCCTCTGGGCTCCCCGCTTCCCAGGTTGGGAGGAGATGGTAAAAAGGCCATCCCCTCCTAGAAACCAGGGAGTTGTCATTCATCGTTTCCCCTGTCCTGGGGAGGGAAGGAAACAGACCACGGGGCTGCCACTGAGGAGAAATGTAAAAACCCCATGGTCTGCACGATCGCCCATTGACCGCCCAGCCAGGGAGCCACAGGAAGCACATGCATCCAGGGTTCCACCTGGGAGTGTCCGGCATGGGCTGCCGGACGGGGCTGCGTCCTGGGCACCTCTGAACAAGAACTTCAAGTGTGGGGATTCCTCCTCCCGTCTCCCTAGCGACCTGGTGACAACCCCCACCCCGTGCACAGCCCTTCACAGGGTCTAGGGTGTGCTTCTACGTCCATCTTCCTGTCGGTCCCCACGGGCAGCCTGGGGTGAGGGCAGGGTGGAGGGCTCCCTCCCGCTCTGCAGGTGAGGAAACAGAGGCTCGTGGTGGTGATGCCTTCAGATCACCCAGACATTTCATGAAGACAGAGGGGCCACCTGGAGTCCCCCACCTCCTGCTCCACGGCCCAGCGCCCTGCTCCCTGCCCACCGGCCCTGGAAGGCTCAGGTGGTCACCTCTGAGAGGGAGACCGGGGCGGGTGTGGGGCTGAGAGACGCTCTCTCCATTTCACACATCTGCAGCCCCTGTCTGCTGGTGCACAAACTCACTCCCACTGGAGGCTAGCCCGTCCACGCTCCCGTCAGAAGTTCTCACAGCCGGGACCTCAGCGCCCACGCAGGGACAAATGACCGGCTCTGCTGTGCTCCGTCTCCCACAGACAGGGATGGCTCCGGCCGTGGTCCGAGAAGCCCCCGACCCTCAGCACCTCGGCTGCGGTTAGTCTGACTGCTTCTTTCCAAGGAGCACCGTCAAGAGAGCCACCCAAGAGAGCCAGCTCTCGGTATCAACGCCGACCCCACGCCTAGCCGGCGGGCATCGGCCTCGGGTCTCTAACACACACACTACCCTTCCCTGGGTTTTATGAGGAGGGTCTCTACGTGTACTAGTTCGACTGCTGGGGCCTCTGCGGCCGCCCCAGTGAGCATCGGCACCAGCAGAGCAAGGGTTCAGAGCACAGGGGCCGACAGGCATGCAGGGGCCACACCACCGCGGAGGACACCGACTGTACCATGCTGTTTGTAGATAGGGGGTTTCCTATAGATGTTATCTTTTACGCCGGTGTCTGGGAAAGAAGAAAGAGAACAGGAAGAGAAAGCAGCGTGAGCAAGCAGCCCGTGGGGGCTTCCAGTCGACTGATTCCTGTCAGTGCCCACCAGTCTCCGGGCTCACAGTCTCCAGAAAGGACCTGGGACCCCACCAAGGACGGTTCCCCGGGCCCCCACAACCGCGGATGACCAAGCCCCGCCCAGCCCAGGGGCCACGCCCCCAGCTTGAAGGGGCAGAGGGAGTGGGTGGCCAGAGGCACGGGGCCCCACCCCTGTGGCCCCGACAGCGGCTTCTCCGCAGCCTACCCTGGAGGGCGGAGAGCGCGGGGCTTCGGGAGAAATGGGAAGTGTGGGATGTGCTGATTTCTAAAGCATCTCGGAATTGGTGGAGGGGCGGGGGGGGGGGGGGGGCGGGGGGGGGGCACGTGGAGAGGCTTGGGCATCACTCAACACGGGGGGGGGCGTGGAGAGGCTTGGGCATCACTCAACACGGGGGGGGCGTGGAGAGGCTTGGGCACCACTCAACACGGGGGGGGGCGTGGAGAGGCTTGGGCACCACTCAACACGGGGGGGGGCGTGGAGAGGCTTGGGCACCACTCAACACGAGGGGGGGGCGTGGAGAGGCTTGGGCACCACTCAACACGGGGGGGGGCGTGGAGAGGCTTGGGCATCACTCAACACGGGGGGGGGCGTGGAGAGGCTTGGGCACCACTCAACACGAGGGGGGGGCGTGGAGAGGCTTGGGCACCACTCAACACGGGGGGGGGCGTGGAGACGCTTGGGCACCACTCAACACGGGCAGAAGCCAGGCAGCCCCAGGGCGCGCCCCGTGCCTACCTGGGATGTGGAAATGGCGCGGAGCCTGCTGGTAGGTGGAGGGGGGCGGCTTGCTGTCGGACAGCACCGAGAGGCTGGGGGTGCTCCGGCCGCTTTCGCTGCCTCCAGACGGAAGAGCAGAGGCAGCGGGCAGAGGGGGAAGGGAAGCAAAGCAGAGTATTTCAAGCGTGAAGGCTTATTCCCAGCAGCGAGCCCCGTCTCCCCTGCCGGCGGGCCCCCGAGCCCCTGCCCGGGGCTGACATCTCCACCACGGACCCAGGACTTGTTAATCCAACC
Organism: Saccopteryx bilineata; assembly: GCF_036850765.1. Taxonomy (NCBI): domain Eukaryota; kingdom Metazoa; phylum Chordata; class Mammalia; order Chiroptera; family Emballonuridae; genus Saccopteryx; species Saccopteryx bilineata. The sequence goes on from NC_089494.1 coordinate 263,253,839, forward strand.
TCGCGCCCACCCTTCCCCTGGCGCGGTGGCAGAGGAACAGCGCCCCCGGGGGGCTGCAAGCCGGCTGGTCCCCTAGTTCCCGGGAAGGCTGGCCTGCCCACCCTGACAGGGCCCCGCTGTGCCTGGGCTGGGGGTACAGCAGGGCACTCTGCTGCTGGCTGGGGCCGGGGTTTAAATCCAGCGGGAGGCCCCCCCTTCCTGAGTACCCTTGTAGAAAAATACCCTGTTGGGGTTTTTTTTTTGAGAAGCCACAATAGGATTAAAGTGCTAGAATAAAATCTGTCCTGAAAAGCCGCTGAGAGGAATGTCAGTGCGACAGCAGGACCTGTCGGAATCCAGCGCTGCGTTCTTCCTGGAGCTGGTGTTTTGTTTTTTTGTGGGTTTCCTTGGCAAATTGAACGGAAAGAACCCTGATCCTGGCTCCCGTGTCTTATCCCATCTGGATTTGGGATTTCTGTCTTGCAGACGAGGTTGGATTATCAAGTCACACATGTAGATGGCTATCGTCCCCCGGGGGCGAGCTGCCCCCAGCCCTGTGTTTCAGAAATGAGGTGACACACAGAACGCAGCGGCACTGGACACTGTGCGTGAGGAGGCGAGCGGTGCGCTTCAGGAGACACTCTTAAGACACGACCCGGGTCCTCTCCCATCAGCCTCAGGAAACCTCGCGCCACACTCAGGGACAGCCTGGCATGGGCAAGGGCCCCCATGACCTCAGACAACCCCTTGGAGCACAGCTGTTCAGAGCCACTGGACCCAAGGTGATGGGGCCGCACGTCCACTGCGAGTGGATGCTGTGCAGACCTCGAGGTGGCCCGGCCAGGGATCGCGTGGCCTGCTGACGAGGAAGGTGCCCGCTCAGGGCGAGCTCTTCCCCAGACGGGGCGCCCGCAGAGGTGGGGGTTCAGCTCCAGCCAGCCACACCCGGAGCCCACACCGGGCTGAGGTCTCAGCAGGGGCTGCTGATGGGCGTTGAGCCTCTTCCTGGGCCTGGGAGCCAATTTCGCCCGTCGGCACCAACGGGGCTTCAGACAGAGGGCTGCCCATCACCCCCATGGCGTGCACCCCGCTTTTCCCTCAGCTGCCCTCCAGCAGAGCGTGGAGCCTTGCAGAGCCTGTCCAGACGCCTGCACTGCCCTGGGCCGCAGGGGCCTCCAGGCTGTGCCGAGCCCCGGAGAGACGACACCCCACCTGCACAGACCCGTCCTATCACTCTGTGTGTGATGGATCCCTCCCCGAGGACTCTGACAAGTTCACCTGCTCGGACCGCTCACCCGGGGTCGTCCCTACGCTCCTGTGTTCTTGCCACAGCCTGTTGAATCTGGGGGACCTCACAGGGCCCGTTTCTCTCTGCCTAGAATTCATGGTCCCTCGTCCACCACGCTGCCCAGCCTCACAGCCTCTAACATGCCACAGGCCTCCTGTCCCCCCGTCACCAAGCCCACAGTGCCGTGTCCTCTGTATCTCACAAGCTGGGTTCTGTATGTGCGCGTGACACATTTATCTAAGGAGATCCCATGGCTTTCCTCCGGTGCTTAGGGGCCTAACACCCGGAGGGGCAGCTGGGGACACTGACCTGGTGGCCCTATGGGTCCATTTTGCCTACTTTACACCTGCCTTCCAGGGGCCTTTACACCAGTCATCAAACTGCCCAGGTCTCGGTCCCAACCCAAGACGACGCTTTCCTCCCCTCCCCCCTCCTGGCCTCCGCTGCCCCCACCTCCCCGTCTGGAACCCGCATTCCAATACTCCCCACTTGTCCAAACCCTTCCCGGGTCATGGCTCAGGTACAAGCCTTTCTGGGGGACACAGGCCACCCATGCCCATTCACCCCCTGCCCGTTCACTGTGTCGCCTCGTCGTAATAAAATGCACCACTGACCCTGACCCCGCGTGGGGGCCACTTGGGGCGCTGTGCCCGTGCCGGCTCTCAGAACATCCATGACAGTCCTGTGGGGCACATGCCACCATGGCCGCCTTCTGCAGGAGGGACGGACAGGGTTGGGAGGGTGCAGGGGGCCGGCGCCCGGGGGCGGCTCTGGTTACTGCTCTGGGGACTGGCCTCTTCCACGGGCCTCCTTCGATGTCAAAGTCCACACTGCTGCCATCACCATGGATACGAGGAAGTGGGAGGAGCCTGGCTGTGTAGGGACCCTGAGAAGGCACAGACGGTGTCCCTTCTGGTGAGGCTCATGGCTTCTGCCGGAGGTGGTTCAGGAGCGGGCCGGCTTCTGACGTCTGCTGGGGAGGGGGCAGCGCCCCGTGAGGGGGTCAAGAGGACAGGGAGGGTGCCAGCTTGTGCATGGGAAGACCCCGCCTTTGAAAAGCCACCTGCTTCTTTTACTTCAAGCAGAGAACTTCCTGGAAGGTCGCTCCGGGCAGTGCAGAGGTCCTGCGTCCTGGTGTCCAGGCCCCTACAGGTGACACCGCTCGTCACTATGAGCACTGCCGCGCTCCGGGCAGTGCAGAGGTCCTGCGTCCTGGTGTCCAGGCCCCTACAGGTGACACCGCTCGTCACTATGAGCACTGCCGTGGTAGCATTCGGTAAATGCCACCCTCAGCTCGTATTCCGCACATTCTAGCTCACGGCCTGTTCCTGTCCCAGCATCCCACTGGGGCACCACGTCCCCTTCTGTCACCACGGCTCCCTGGCCCCCTCCGGGCGGTGACAGCTTCTCAGACTCTCCTTCTTTCCTCATGACCCTGGCAGCTTTGAGACATCCTGTCGGTGTTCTGTTCAGCGTCCCTTGGCTGGGATTTGTCTGACATTTTTTCCCCGTGATTAGACGGAGGTTACGGCTCCTGGGAGGACCACAGAGAAGCGCCCTTCTCACCCCATCGGTTAAGGCAACACACATGGTGTCCCATGACCTGCCACTGTGATGCTGACCTGGTGCCCTGCCCAGGGTTGTGGTGGTGGCCAGGTTTCTCTACTGTCCTGCTGCGCTCTGCGCCCTTCCACACCGTCCTGTAGGGAGGCGGTTGCCGAGGACAGCCCACAACTGAGGAGGCCTTCCCCAGGGGCGGGGGTGGATGCCCGGCCCCCTGGCCAGCTGAGAGCGGGCAGGTGACCTGGGCATGGCTGACCACCGGTGCCCACAGGCTGGGATGCCCTGGAGCCCGTTGACTGAGTGAGAGGCACCAGGAGAAGAGCTCAGGCTCGGTCTCCTCTGGGGTGAGTTCTGGGAGGAGGCTGTGCCCTCCTGATCATGGACAGCCCTGGAAGTCTGGCAGGGGACAGAGCCAGGGGGCCGGGCTCCCCTACATTCTACATTAGAGAGGAGGGTGGGGGCTTCATCTGATTTCTGAACAAAGGGAACTGTTGGCTGAAACAGCCAGGAGGGAACCAGGCAGAGACCAGCCATGGCGGCAGCAAGACCCACCACAGGGCCAGTGCCCGTGCCCACCCAGCAGAGGGCACGGGCATGGGGCTTTCTGCCTCTGGGGGCACCCCTGAGTGGGCTACAGCAGAGGCAGTTTCTGAACTGCATTCTGGTGGGTGGGTAGGGACCTGTCTGTAGCAGGTAGAGCCCTGCTGGTCCCACCGAAAGAACAGGGCTGCCTCCCCCCCCCCCCCCGTCTCCTTCCCTGACCCTCTCTTGTGTCTAAGGATGGGGCGCTCCGGTGGGGGCTGCCCTAGGCTGAGGCCCCCTTCTGGCCTTGCCTCACCCTGGAGAGGTGAGAACTAGAGGGTGGAGACTCAGAGGGGCAGAGCAGAGGCCACAGGGCCTGCTCTGGCTCCAGACCCCAGCGGGACAAGTCTCGGCCACAGGGCCTGCTCTGGCTCCAGACCCCAGCGGGACAAGTCTCGGCCACAGGGCTGCCCAGCACAGCTCACGGGGGGGGGGGGGGGGGGGGGGGCGCCAGAGAGCAAGGCTGGAGCAGCCAGGACAGTGAGTGTCCCTGCCCCCCCCCCCAGCTGTAACAGCCCCACCCAGAGCAGGGCCATGTCAGGCGGGAGGGAGGCTGGACGTGAGGCCTTGGACTTTCGAGCAAAGGAAACTTGCCTCGGAGTCCAGCTCCCTCTGGTTTGAGGGGAGCACTCTGTCTGCCGCTGGGGGGGACCACACACTTAGGTGCCGCACGGATGCCTGCAGCAGGGCCCGCCAGCGGCTTCACACTCCAGCGTGTGCCACTTCAGGCTGTCCTGCTTCTTGAAAGAGTCAGTGGGCCCAGCAGAGACCATGCGTGGTAGGGCTAGGTCGACGGGAAGGAGGCATGGAGGTCCCCAGGGTTTGGGGCTCTCTTCTCAGTGGACCCAATGAGATCACAAAAAGCAAGTGATGATGACGGATATTAAGAGAGCCAAGGAGGCCGTCCAATGACCATCAGATGACAGAGTGATCCAGCTGAGGCTGCCGGCCTCCTGGTCCCTTCGGGACAGAAGATTCTGCCTGAGATGCTCTCAGCAGCTGCAGGAACGGGGACTTGACCTTGTCTCTTGGGGAATCGGCAAGAACATCCCTGCTGCTTCCGCTCATGCTGACTCTTCCTGTGGTGTATCAGTCAGCTAGGGCTGCGTAACAAACACCACGGACCGGGGGCTGAGGCAACAAACAGTTCTCACAGCTCTGGAGGCGGGAAGTCTGGCAGGATTCAGTTCCCGGTGAGAGCGCCTTTCCTGGCTGTGGACAGCCTCCCTGTCTTCACACGGACCTTCCTCTGAGCACATGCAGTGACTGAGAGGTCTCCTGGTGTCTTTCCTCTGCCTACGAGACCACCAATCCTGTGGGACTAGGGCCCCCCACCTTTATGACTCCATGTGACCCTAATAACCTTCTAAAGACCCTTTTCTGAATGCAGCCACATTGGGATTTAGGATTTATTTCAACATATAAATGTTGGGGGGAGCAGAATTCAGTCCGTAGTGTATGGGAAAACGGGAGTTTGGCCCTCTTCCTAGTGGGATTCACACACACCCTTCTGTGCAGGGATGTGGACAGCGGGCGGGTCTGTACCCTGGGAAGAGGCAAGAGTTGAAGCCATGCGTGGGGTGCACCCTGCCCAGGCCCCCTGCACCCAGGCTGCGGACAAGTCACCGCTCTGTTCAGGCCTTAGCTTTCGGTCCCTGCGCCCGCGGAGCCGACCGTGGGAAACAACACGGGATGATGTCGGTCCCAGGGCAGGCGAGGACCGGTCCTGATCTCCCCTGCAGCCCCTACCCCACCCCTCACCGCTCACGCTTTTCCGTAACAGCCACACACCCACAGGCACAGAACTGGACTCACAAGACACAGGGCGGGGAGCACGGACGTGAGACACGGGGCTCGGGAAGCCATGCGGCGACACAGACACGAGACACACGCGTGCGGTGGACGCCCGCCAGCGCCCCAGCCCGCAGCACTGCGCGCCTTACCTCGGAAGTAGGGGATGTAATGATGTCTGAACACGGAGGTAGGGCTTGGGTGTTGGGACAGGGACAGGCAGCTACTGGTACCAACACTCACAGTACCAGCTGCGGGGCAACAGAGAGCGAGTCAGAGTCCGCCGGCTCGCGGCCACGGAACCACAAACATCCCTGGGCCCCTTCGCTAGGAACATGTCTGCCTCCTCTCCCCAAGAAGGCACACCTTTCGGGGGGGGGCTCACCAAACAGGTTTTACACCCGTCTGCTCCAGACCCAGAGTGAGGGAGACGGGCCCTCAGGGGACAGGAGCTGCCAGTGCCCTGAGCCCCCCTGTCACCCCGCCTGGGGGCTCCGTGGGACCAAGGACACAGGTGGAGAGCAGCTGGCTGGACGGGGGGTGTGCCCAGACTGTCACCTGACCACCAAACGGCCTTGTCTGTGCTCATCACAGGTCTGGGCTCTCTGGGGTTACCTCCCCGCTGGGACCGGTCCACCAGCCCAGGTGACCCAGAGTACAGTGGTCACGGGTCAGCAGAGGGGCCCTCGGACAGGACAAGGGCCTTTCGTTCCCTGAACCTGGACTGCCTGCTCCCTTGCGCCCTCCCTCCCTCGTCCACGTGCTCACCCACTTCCGGGACCCCCACCCTCGGGCGGATGCACCAGGCACATGGCAGGGAGCCCACGAAAGTAACTGCGTATGAATGAGTTCCGATTTTTCCACGTGGGCTGAGCAGTAAGAGCTGCAGCCCGTGGGGAGGGGGGCGTGGTGGAGCCGTTTGACAGCCGGCCGAGGAGGAGCAAGCGGCGTGGAAAAATCCCCCAAAAAGGCAGCGCCCTTTTTGAGTGTGGAGCGTCCCGTGGCTCTGCCATGCGGAGGGCGACGAGGGATCTGGCAGCTAAGGGACAGCAGCGCACAGCTGGGCACCAGGCAGGGGATGGGGCGGGACGGGAGAGAGGACCCTCCATGGGGCTCCCCCTGCTCCGAGCGGCCTGGCAGGGGGCCTCTTGCCAACTTTCCCGTGGGTCCTTAGGGCCAGCGACCCAGCTCCAGGCGACGTGTCCATGGAGAGTGACTCTATTTTCTGGCCTTTGATTTTTTTTTTTTGCCTTCGCACCTCAGACCTTCCCAGACCCGCGGGAGCTCCGCAGAGCTAACGGACTCCTGCCTACCGTCCGCGCTTCCGTCTTCCCGAGGTCTCGTTGGCTAAAACGGCAATGACACCAGCTAGGTTCTAGGTGCTCGGGGTCTGCCTCGTGGCCTCAGAGCGGACACACCGGCCGCCTCTGCGGTCAGCCTCCACCTCCCCACCCCATGAGGGCCTTTTCCTCTCGTCACTGCACGATGGCTTCTCTGTCACCCACGGCGCCCCTCCCCCGCCACACACACCCGTCCATCAATTTTCTGGTTGTGGATAAGAGACAGATTCATAGCAGAAAAGGCACCAAGAAATACAGCTTCACTGGGGGGGTGGGGTCAAAGAGGCCGGGGAAGCCGAGTACCTGGCCGGCTGTAGTGCTGGGGCGACCGCGAGGTGGGGGTGTAGCGCCCAAGGCTGACGGACCCCGTGGAGCTCGGGCTGGAGGTCCGGCACTGCTTGTAGGAGCGGTCGTCCTGGTCCCCCTGGGAGGGAAGACAGCCTGGTGAACAAGAGCCAGGGCCCAGCCCGCCCTCTCCCACCCCCCCACTCTCCTCCCGCCTTCGCTTTCCTGACCTAAGAGCCGGACTCAACACAACCCCAGGACAGAGTCGTCTCCCCTGCCAGGCACGGGGTGGAGGCGTCACATGGGGGCTTGGCTTTGGTGCTGACACTCCTGTGGGCCTGAGCATGGTCCCCGTGCCCACCAGGTACCAGAGAGCAGGGTCCACCCCACCCCTCCGACAGCCCCTCCTGCCGCTGCGGCTCCCACACCAGTGGGGAAGGCACCCACTCCCCCTTCACCCCTCAGCTCCCCCCTCATTCCCAATCTTTCCCAGCACCCAAGGCTCCTTGGCACACAGTGTGAGCACCACTGTGCTCTCCCAGCCTTGCTGCCCCCCCCCGGCGTGGGAGGTGGGAGGGCACTGGTTGAGTCAGACCCACGAGCACTGACAATGCAGACTCCACTCAAGCAGGACGAGCAACCATTCGGAGCAGTCGGAGCGGGCGGGCGGCAGGCGGCGTGAGATGGCACGGTGGACAGGAGGGGGAAGAGCAGTGCGGGGCCCCCCACAGCTTAGCACGCTGCCCTGAGTCATGACACAGCTCAGCCCAGGGTCCCGCCATGGGGGGGCAGGCAGGGGGGACGCTGCAGTTTGGCCCTGGAGGCCGGCAGGGGGGGGGCAGGCGGGGGGACACGGGGGCAAGCGGGGGGGACACGGGGGGCAGGCGGGGGGGGACGCTGCTGCTTGGCCCTCGAGGCCGGCATGGGGGGGGCAGGCGGGGGGACACAGGGGGGCAAGCGGGGGGGACACGGGGGGCAGGCGGGGGGGGACGCTGCTGCTTGGCCCTCGAGGCCGGCACGGGGGGGGGGGACAGGCCGGCACGGGGGGGAGCGAGGCAAGAGTCGGTCTGGCACTCACGGCTCCCACGCCTTTCCAAATCCACCGGCTACCTCCCTCCTAGGGCACACTCTTCAGCCAAACTGACCAGGCCACTGTCCCTAAAGCCAGCCGTGCACCCCGCTCCACACTTGGCTCCAGCCAGGCCTCGTGGAGGCACTGCCCCTGCAGTCCCTGTGTGTGCTGCACCCAGAGCCCTGTGGCCTGTCCCGGCCGCGGAGACGGGCCCCGTCCTGGTCAGCTAGAGCCTTTCTGTGTATGCCCTCCATCCTGGGCTCCCTCCGCACGGCCTGTTGGCCCGTTGACGCCCACAGGGTCCTGTCTCCTCGCCCAGCCTGTCTGCGGGGCTTGCGTGCCATGTGCACGATTGGGTTGTTGAATTCCTGGACCGAGGAGTCTGATGCCCAAGCAGACTGGAGTCTGGTTGGCAGTGATCGACATCCCTGACTGGTTCTGAGCAACGGGAAGAGAGTGGGCCGCTCATCACCAAAGCTGTGTGGTGGAGACATGCTTCCGGAATGTCTGTCTGCAAGGACTTCCCACATGTCCCGCTTGGAGGCGCAGGAGGTGGGCTCTGGGCCACCCCAGGCTCCTGGACTTCCTCTCTAAGGGAGCCGTGGTGCAGACCTCGGGAGCCCCGTGCCCCAGGTGCCCGCATCGGCGGGTCCACAGACACACCAGGGAGGCATGCAAGTGAGACGTGATTATGAAAATAACCAATGCCCAGGAGGGCGCCCCAGCCAGGGAGCACCACGGCCCGGGCACCGCGGTCAGGAGCCACGGAGGCCCTCCTGGGGGCGGCAGGTGGCTCTGTTCATAATCTGGGGGTGGCACTGTGAGCACGCGGGCTGGGGCGGCAGGTGGCACTGTGAGCACGCGGGCTGGGGCGGCAGGTGGCACTGTGAGCATGCGGGCTGGGGGCGGCAGGTGGTTCTGTTCATAACCCGGGGGTGGCACTGTGAGCACACAGGCTGGGGGCGGCAGGTGGCACTGTGAGCACGCGGGCTGGGGCGGCAGGTGGCTCTGTTCATAACCCAGGGGTGGCACTGTGAGCATGCGAGCTGGGGGTGGCAGGAGGTTATGTTCATAACCCGGGGGTGGCACTGTGAGCACGCGGGCTGGGGGTGGCAGGAGGTTATGTTCATAACCCGGGGGTGGCACTGTGAGCACGCGGGCTGGGGCGGCAGGTGGCTCTGTTCATAACCCAGGGGTGGCACTGTGAGCATGCGAGCTGGGGGTGGCAGGAGGTTATGTTCATAACCCGGGGGTGGCACTGTGAGCATGCGGGCTGGGGGCGGCAGGTGGTTATGTTCATAACCCGGGGGTGGCACTGTGAGCACACAGGCTGGGGTGGCAGGTGGCTCTGTTCATAACCCAGGGGTGGCACTGTGAGCATGCGAGCTGGGGGTGGCAGGAGGTTATGTTCATAACCCGGGGGTGGCACTGTGAGCACGCGGGCTGGGGGTGGCAGGAGGTTATGTTCATAACCCGGGGGTGGCACTGTGAGCACGCGGGCTGGGGCGGCAGGTGGCTCTGTTCATAACCCGGGGGTGGCACTGTGAGCATGCGGGCTGGGGGTGGCAGGAGGTTATGTTCATAACCCGGGGGTGGCACTGTGAGCACGCGGGCTGGGGGTGGCAGGAGGTTATGTTCATAACCCGGGGGTGGCACTGTGAGCACGCGGGCTGGGGAGGCAGGTGGCACTGGGAGCACGCAGGTTGGGGCGGCAGGAGGTTATGTTCATAACCCGGGGGTGGCACTGTGAGCACGCGGGCTGGGGGTGGCAGGAGGTTATGTTCATAACCCGGGGGTGGCACTGTGAGCACGCGGGCTGGGGTGGCAGGTGGCTCTGTTCATAACCCAGGGGTGGCACTGTGAGCACGCGGGCTGGGGGTGGCAGGAGGTTATGTTCATAACCCGGGGGTGGCACTGTGAGCACGCGGGCTGGGGGTGGCAGGAGGTTATGTTCATAACCCGGGGGTGGCACTGTGAGCACGCGGGCTGGGGCGGCGGGGGCAGCAGTTACCTCCGTCGGTGTTGGCGAGAGCAACTGCGGTGACTGTGGACGCAACACAGAGCAGCCTGTCAGCACCTCAGCACCAGCGGCCGCGTGTGGGAGAGACGACACACGGCACAGATGCAGACACGCACATGCACACGCACAGGCACACGCACACGTGACAGGCCCTCCTCCACCCGGGAGAGGAACCCAGCATGGGACTCCCCGGACTCTCTTACGGGAGAAACAGGGTCAACGGCACCCCGAGAAAGAGGCTCCCGGGACGCTAACTGGTGCCCGTCCTGGAGCCTGTCCGCACTGCTCTCCCAGGAAGACATTTTTCCAAAAGGAAGACTGTTGGCTCAGGGCATGGGGCAGCAACATGCTGGGGCCCAAGGGTCCAGGTGAGGTCCGGCTCTGCCAGGGAGCAGTGACCAGCCTCCCCAGCGGGACGCCTCCGGTCAGGACAGGTGAGCACCGTCTGCTCCACAGACGTTTGCTACGGGAGATGGTGGCCAAGCCACCTGACCTCTCCGGCCCTCTTCCAGGGCCTCCAGCAGAACACAGACCGGACACTGGACCACGCGGGCACCTGCCCAGCTCAGGCATGTGGCGGGTGGGGGCAGGTGAAGACCCCCACCTTCATGCCCTGCTCACTGGCCTCTCTTCCTGGCACTTACCACCTGGGGGGTCCCATATGTCCCCTGGGGCAGCAGCCAGGCAGCAGGGATACCTGCTGGCCTCTGAGCAAGGGAAGCAGGGCCCTCCTCACGCTCCCTGGCCTCCCCTCGAGCTCCATGGCTGTGCCAGCCACTGGGACAGCAGCTGGTGCCGGGGGCTCAGCAGGGCCAGGCTGGGCTCGAGTGCACCACCCCCTCCAGCATGGCACCCCCCGGAACCCCAGCCTCACTGCCCAAGAGGCCCTGGCTGGACACTCAAACAGGCGGCGGCGGGGACACGTGTGGCGGGCCTGTGCTCTCCGCGGCCACCCACCGGCGAGCGGCACACACGCGCTCAGACCGACGGCCGGCAGAGGCTCCCGTCACACGGAAACCTCAAAACCACCACAAGAAAATCGGAAGCCAACAGCGCCCGCACCACGTGGAAGAGGCAGCTGCTCCGAGACGTCACCAGCAGAGGACGCCGCCCACAGGGACGCTGCCCACAGGGACGTCGCCCACAGGGACGCCGCCCACAGGGACGTCACGGGTCACCCGGCTTGTGGAAGTCATGGGCCCGAGGACCAGGCCACCATGGCTGGTGGGGGTGGAAGCAAGGCCCGGAATGTTCTGGACGCAGGAGAACTGTCATTTCATACATCATGGAAACCCTCCCAAGCTGCAGAGATGATGGGGTCTCCCGGTCCCTGTCACCTCCCTAAATGCCAGCATGCTTCCCGCTCTCCGCCTCACGCGAGGGGCTTTTCGACGCCGTGCCCCGCGCGCCACGTGTCGCCTGCCCGGCCGTGTCTGGGGCAGGGGCCCTGGGGACACGCACAGCTCGCCGCAGGGCAGCAGAGAAGGCCCAGCGTCACGAGCGCCGTGGGGACAGCGTGAGGGGACGGTGTGAGGGGACAGCGTGAGGGGACGCACCGCGCTGGGGATGCACCGCGCTGGGGGACGCACCTCGCTGCAGCTCTGCCGGTCCCCCGCCGAGTGGCTGATGTAGGGCGCGTAGGAGATCATGTCCGGGCGGTCGATGTTGTAGATGGCCTTGCTCTTGGGAAGGGCAGCCAGGTCCCTGTAGTCGAGAATCTCGTCGCCCAGCTTGGCCTGCCAGGGGAGAGCAGAGGGGCGCAGTGGGGCCCGCATGCCGGGGGGCACAGCCGGGGGAGGGGGTGCCGAGCTGGGCCCAGACCCCCTGCGGGCAGACCTGGACCGGGGGCGGGAGGCCTCACGATCATGTGGGCCTGGGTCCCTGTGCCTACGAAGTAGGAGAGAAGGCCCACAGGATGGATGGCCTTCTCTGGGGGCCAAAGAGGTGCAGCCTGGGTGTGCCTGACATGGGGCCAGAGGACCGTGACACGTGGTCCGTGGCCTTAAAGTACATACATCTCTGTGTGCATACAAATACATACACATACACAAACACAAATGTATGCATACACATGTACACATGGACATAGGCACATGCATCTATGCACACATGAAATACATGGACACGTGCACACAAACACACACCCATGTGGAATGCAAGTAGGTACTATAACTACAAACACACCAATATGTGTGCACATGCACACACATACACACATGTACTCATACACACATGTACACAGACACACACATTCTCCTGAACAAAAATGGATACACAACGTATATTATCCTTAGCACACGATCCTAGGAACGCGTTAGGAACACCGTCCACAACACGCACAGGTCTGCGTGGTATTCACTAGGCCCGCCCGGCCAGCCCCACGTGTGCCCCAGCGGGTTTGTTCAGGCCAGCCCTGGCGCCTGGCCGTGCGGACGATGTCACTCACACCCTTGTCAGCGGCAGCTGCCAGCACCGCTTTGTGCCCTTGTCACTACATGACTGGGGCGTGGCTGGGTCAAGCTTTGTCCACGTGGCAGAAAGGCTCCGGGTCAGCCTCCAGGAGTCAGCACCATCCCTGAGGCAGGGAAGGCAGCGCGGACACCGGGCGAGGGCACCCCAGCCTCCAGGACTCGCTCAGCCGTGACCCCAGACCCCCACCTCTCCCCACTGTCGGAAGAATCCAGCTTACATAAATCACGCGGCTGGGAGACCCGGAGGTGCTGGATGCAGGCATGGAGACGATGCTCTCTGAGGACATCCTGGTCTCCTGGGAGAGGAGGAGACGGGGAGACGGGAAACAGAACATGTCAGCGTGAGGACCCTCCAGAGGTCACTGTCACTGTCACAGTCACACGGCAACAAGAGGCCAGCTCACAGACAGTTTTTCCGTTGGCAGGTTAGAAGAATTCTTAAAATAAACAGGCAGGCTTGGACAGATAACTGGAAACGAATCGGACAGACATGCGGGTGACGTGGGCTACAGCAAAGCAGGGACGCTCTCCGTGCCGACGGTCGACGGTCGGCAAGCTTTCCTGGTGCCGAAATGGTCTGTTCTCTGGAGGACAAGAGCGAGCAGCCTGACCAGGCGGTGGCGCAGTGGACAGAGCGTCGGACTGGGACACAGAGGACCCAGGTTAGAAACCCTGAGGTCACCAGCTTGAGCACGGGCTCATCTGGTTTGAGCAAAGCTCACCAACTTGGACCCAAGGTCACTGGCTCGAGCAAGGGGTCACTCAGTCTGCTGTAGCCCCCCACCCCCTGTCAAGGCACATGTGGAAAAGCAGTCAATGAACAACTAAGGTGCCGCAGTGAAGAGATGCTTCTCATCTCTCTCCCTTCCTGCCTGTCCCTATCTGTCCCTCTCTCTGTCTCTCTGTCTCTGTCACACACACACAAAAGAGTGAGCAGCGGGGTTCCAAAGGGTTCTGAGTCCCAGAGGCAGACACCGTCTCGGACCCAGAATCGTGCTGCTCAGAGAAGTTATTTTCCACCCAGATTCCGGGCCGCATGGCGGCTCATCCCCCCAGCCCGGGCTCTGCTGTCGGACCTCGGGACGGTCTCATGACCTAAAGCCCCGTCTCCAGGCCAAGTCACTCCTGCGCCCTCCACGCCCCTCAGACAGCCACCCCACGCCTTCCTCAGCGCCAGCAGCCCAGGCACAACCCTGTGTTTGATCCTGCACCCCAGACACGCCTTGAACACAGCCAGCCCTCCTGAGGCCACCACGGCCACTCTCACCGCTGAGCCCTCGGGCTTGGCCCGGGGCCTCTCTGTGGTCCTCACCCGTAGAATCCGCCCCTTGAGTGCCCTGCCCCCTTCCCCGACCACACCTCCTGCTTCCCGGAGGTGACGGCTGCCCTGGCCGTCTATCTCCTCCCTGACCCTTCTCCTTCTCTGGCCCCCACCCCCAGCATGCTCCTGTGTCCATCCCCAGCTGCAGGGCGCCACCCGGCATCTCCACCCACCTGGGCCCAGCCCTGCCCCTGCCTGGACCACCCCCATCTCGCTTCCCCACGCTCCCGGTCTAAATGGAACCCATCTCCGTGAAGGGGCTCCCAGCCAGGAACTCGAACCCCCTCTCCCCATACACAGCACCTGCCACCTCCCCTCTTGTCTCCTAAGCAGGCCCCTCTGCACCCCTGCCACGCTGTCCACTCAGTGGTCCACGCCCACGGTACTGCCAGCGCCCGGCAGGGGTCCCGTTTCAGGCTGAACGGCGTCCCTCAAACTCCAAGGTGGAAGTCTGGCCTCCTGGTACCCCAGAACACGACTGGATTTGGAGATAAGAGCTAATTAGGTTAAAATGGGCTTTTAGGGCGGGTCCTGATCCGACATGCCCGGAGTCCTGATTAGAAGAGATGAGGACACAGACAGACACAGAGGGACAACCGTGTGAGGACACGAGGGGACGGCCAAGGAGCGAGGCCTCAGGAGAAGCCAGCGGGGCCGACGCCTGGACCTCGGACTTCCAGCCTCCAGGAATGAGAGGACTGGACCTCTGCTGTTGAAGCCACCAGTCCGGGGTGCTGCCATGGCAGCCCCAGGACATTAGCACAGGCTGTGGAGCCGTCCTCTCCCCGGTGGAGGACTCCCAGCTCCGCCTATGCTCAGCACGACAGCAGCGAGGCCGGGACAGCAGCAGGACCAGATGGCAGGCACACAGCCCTGTGAGGCTCAGGGGTGGCACCGGGCACACCCTGAGTGCAGACCAGCTTCTGCACCCAGAAGGGAGAGAGGAGTCAGAGGGCCCGATGCCGCCCCCAGGGGCTGCGGTCTCCCCACAGAGCTCAGCCCGAACCCACAGCGCAGTGCCCAGCCTTTGGCCACTCCCAAGGTCAGACATAACCTCACGTGCTGCTCAGCAAGGGGATGGTGTCCCCAGAGGCAGGGAACACGGGCCTGTCCCCTTGCCGCCCTGTGGGAGCCCAGGCCACTGGCCACAGATGATGTGCATGTGCGTTTCACACACTGGAAGGAACCCTTTGGGTCTCAGCTTCCTTCCCTGCGCAGTGCACGGGCCTCCCTGCAGCTCTGTTCTGGGGGTTCAGAGAGACGGCCTGTGAGGAGCTAGGGGTCTCGGCTTCCTTCCCTGCGCAGTGCACGGGCCTCCCGCAGGCTCTGTTCTGGGGGTTCAGAGAGACGGCCTGTGAGGAGCTAGGGGTCTCGGCTTCCTTCCCTGCGCAGTGCACGGGCCTCCCTGCAGCTCTGTTCTGGGGGTTCAGAGAGACGGCCTGCGAGGAGCTGGGTTCGGAGACCACCTCACTTCCATTTCGGGGCAGGGCAGGCCCACGACAGGAAGCCCCCAAACGAACACTGGGGGTTTGGAGAGAAAGTCCCCCCAGCTGGCTGCAGCAGTGGTGGCCAAGGTGCTGTCCTCATGCCCCCAGAGAATATTTCCTGGCACCGGGGTGGGAGGTGGGGGCGCACGGGTCACGTGGGCACTGCCGTGACCAGGGTGCTCGGGCCGAGCGCGCGGCCGCCGGGCTCTGTTTGCTCTACACGGTCAGGGCTGTCCCGAGCCAGCGGCTTCCAGGGCCCGGTGCCCGGTGCCCAGCCTGGGGAAAGGGGGCAGGAGCGGAGCACCCCTCCGGTCACTGAGCCCAGACAGCAAGGGAGCTGAGTGCTGGCTATTCCCACAGGCAGATGCGGGAGACGGGGTCTCCTCTCACTTTCTGCCCTGACTCCAGCTCGCCCAGGGGAGCCTCACGATTAAACCCAACACCCGTTGTGTTCTCAGGCCTGTGTGCACCTGCAGTGTCAGAAGGGGTGGAGAGCTCGCCCTGCCCCGCCCCCACTGCGTAGCCTGGCCCCCCGGAAGCACCGTCAACAACAGTGTCTGGGGCGCCTGGTTCTCCTTAAGGTCACACACAAGTCTCCCTGACACCGTGTGAGGGGACTGACACCTGCTCGTCTCCATGCAAAAGTGGGGCTGAGGCTCAGAGAGGGCGAGTGACTTGCCCAAGGTCACACAGCTGGGCGGGCAGAGGCACAGCTGGACTCCAATGGCAGGAAAGGAGCTTGCTCCCAGGGGTCCCTGACACCCCCCCCCCGGGGCCTGGCACAGGGAGGCACTTGTTAGAAGACTGCTGAGCACACCCCCAAGATGGGTGACTTAGCTCTCATGTGGATTACCAGGTAACTGGTGCCACCTTGACCTGGGGCCAGTTTCAGAGAGTTAACGAGGCCCACGCCATCTCTGTTGCATTTCTCAGAGGCTGATGGTCCTTTGGAGCCGACCCCACAGAGCTGACCGGGTCTGTCTGGTTCATGGTCATTAACGGGCTCTCTCTTTCTGCTACCAGGCCAGAGTGGCCAGCTGGCTGGAGAACTGTCTCCAAGGGCCCCGAGTGCCCAGGGAGAATCATGTAGGCCTGCCCCGTCCACTCACTGCCCGAACCCACCCTGGCTGGCCCGGGCCCCAGAGGTCATGCTCATTCCTCGGCCAGACAGAGAGGCTCTGAGGGGCTGGGTGGGGGTGGAACATGGGGAGGGTGACGCGAGGGACAGGCAGGGACAAGAAGGGCATGACCAGGACCCTGTCCCAGGGCAGGGAGGGGCAGGTGCCAAGCCCCCCCAGCCCCGGGGCCCAGTGCTGGGGGGGGGGCAGCTCTTCTCAGGCGGCAGCCTCTGCCCCACATGTTCCCAAACAGCCCAGGAAGCCACCCGGCTGTGCAACCCCGGGCAGCGGCCCCTTCCTCCTTCCCTGTCCCTCTTGCATCCAGAGAGCCCTCCTCCCGTTGGGCCAGCAGCCACGGTCATCACCGGCTGGCCTCTAGGCAGGGAGCAGAGGCTGCCCAGAGCTGGGGTCCCTGCAGGCCCAGTGGTCAGCTCAGCCGCCGGGCCCAGAATCCAGGAGCGGTGCCGGTTACATTGACCTGTCCTTGAGAGGGCCTGCTATGGTCCTGGGTCCCCCTTTCCAGCCCCAGTCAGTCTCACCGTGGACATGCCCATGCACACGTGTGGCCTGGGGACCTCTCGGCACACGAGTCCCTTTGACAGGCCTTGGTTTTGCCCTGGTGTTGGGATGGAGGGGTCCACAGACAAAAGTCAGGCTCTGGTCACTTCAGGGTCATGGGATTGTGGCTCTGGGAGGACAGGGACGTTGCCTGGTTCATCTCTGAGGACTGGGCGGCTCAGGGGCAGTTTGTAGAGCGAATCGGCCATGTGAGAGGATGACGGACAGTCACAGGAGCCACCACTCACTGTGACCCTGGCCATGCACGTGACAAGTTGTGACTGCCAGTCTGTAACTGTGGGAGGCACAGTAACACCCCCATGATGCTCACGTCCTAACTCCCAGACCCTGCGACTGTGACTGTGTGCGGCCAAAGGGACTTTGCAGACGGGGTTGAGGAGCTTGTTCTGGGTTCTCGGGTGACCCCATGTAACCACAGGGTCCTTAGGAGAGACGGGCAGTGGTCTGAGTGACATGGGGCCCTCTAGACACCGAGAAGGACGGGAATGGATTCTCCCTGGAGCCTCGGGAGGGCACAGCCCTGGTGGCCGGGTTAAACTTCTGACCGCCAGCCCTGCCAGGTGGTCTGTCTGTGGTTTCTGAGCCTCTGCGTCTGAGGTCATCTGCTATAGTGCCACAGGAAACAGTGAAGTCACCAGCGTCCTCCCCCGGCCTCTGCGCCCCTGGAGCGGGGAGGACGGCTGTCAGGTGGCTCTGCCCCCTTGCCCACACGGCCTGGGCACTGGCTCAGGCACTGGCAGTACTCAGCTGGCAGTGGGTCAGGGCCTGGTGTAGGGAAGGGGGGAGGGAGGAGGAGACGGGTGGGCTGTCCTCATCCCAAATCCCAGTGTCTGTAATTCTAGTGACATTTCTGAGAATTCGGTCTCTACGGTGATGACCGTCTGGGGACCCACTAACTTCGAAGTTGTCCCCAAAGGTAGCAGCCATCAGTATCCACTGAACAAATGAAGAGGCCAGAGGGTCAGGAGGCCCGGGAGGCCCTGCCCCTCCTGGCACTGTCCCTCAGAGCTACCTGGACACCCGCTGGCCCCGCGGCCCCTGCCCCACAGCCGGCAGCAGCTGGTCAGCCTCCCCCTCCCTGCACGACCCTCACGCACGCACGGGGAGGCTGCGGCCCAGGGAGCAGTGAACTCCACCCACCTTGTTCTTGTCTTCCGTCCTGGCAGCTTGTCGACAGGCTGGGTGCCAGATGGAGGAACCTGGGGACAGATTCCCAAGAGGGGAGTGGTTAGTGTCACCTCCCCGGGGGGAGCTGGTGGCCCACACGTGGACGTCTGCTTGTCCGCTACCTCTGAGGGGACCCTGGGCGCCTTCTGTGCGGAGTCTGTGCTGCTCCTGGGACCTCCCCCTGGGGACACGCAGCCCATTGCGGGACGTGACATGAGCGAGCAAAGCCGCCACCGTCAGTGCTCCCACAGAGGGCAGCCTGCACAGGACAGGGTCCCTCGGAATCTGGGAGGCACCTCGCCCAGCGGGGCAGCCAGAGGAGGCTGCTGAGAGGGGTTGCTGAGGGCCTTCAGGTTCAGGGGCGGAGGGAAGAGAGGGGCTGCCGGTGTGACCTGTCCCTGCCCCTCCTTCCTGGGGGGGGGACAGTAGCCCGCCAACCGTGGGAACCGCCGGGCTGGTGCTGGGGTGGGAACCAGCCGGGAGGCAGGCAGGGGGACCCTCAGGTGAGGAGGGAGGAGCAGGGCCGAGAACTGGGGGCCGGGCACGAGGCCCCCACCCCAAGCTTGACCCATCACTGATCCACTTGGCCCCTGAGCCTTCACCTGCCTCGGTTTCCTCACCTGCCAGCTCTGCCCGGCCACCCACATCAATACCTCCACCAAAGTCACCCAGGACCCCTGCCCCGTGTGTGCAGAGAGGCCAACAACAGCCCGACTGGGTCAGCAGGAGATTCTAATAAAACTGAGTAGAGCCGCAAGGGGGCTGTGGGCGGTTGCGCACACACACACACACACATATACACATGCACACACATACACACACATACACACATGCACACACATACACATACACATACACACATACACATACATACACACACATACACACATACACATGCGCACACATACACACATACACATACACACACATGCACACATACACATACACACATACACACAAACATACACACATACACATACACACACATACACACATGCACACACATACACACATACACATACACACATACACACACATACACATGCACACACATACACACATACACACATACACACATACACATACACACAAACATACACACATACACATACACACATACACACATGCACACACATACACATACACACATACACACACATACACACATACACATGCACACACATACACACATACACACATACACACATACACATACACACAAACATACACACATACACATACACACATACACACATGCACACACATACACACATACACATACACACACATACACACACACACGTTTTATCGGCACGACAGGCAGCACCCCCTGCACCCCCTGCACTCCCGTCCTTCGGGCCCAGAGCACCTGCATCCCCCTGGGGCCTCCCTGAACCTCAGCCGACCCCTCCCCGCTGAGCCCTACCCCCTCTTGTGTCCTCTGCCTGGGGCTGTGTCTGGGTGTTTGTCCCACCAGGGCCATGCCTGCGTGAAGGTGGGGCCGTGTCTGTCACACTCCTCGGGTCCCCAAACAAGCCGCCCAGGGGCCTGGCACACGCTGGGCTACGTGTGTGTGGAAGGAGGCGGTGACACCCCTTTCCTGCTCACAAAGCCTTCGGGTCGTATGAACCAGTGAACGGACGACCCCGATTCCCCCCAGCAGAGCTCCGCATCAGCCCAGAGCTCCCAGGAAGACCACGATTTAGGGGAGGGGGAGGCGTGGGGGAGAGGGGGTGTGTCTAAGTAAAGCACTTATTTAAAACAAATGGTTGACAATGACAATGGGAACAGATGTTCCTCGTAGGACATGAAGGAAGCCTAACGAAGTACATGCACATGATATGAAAATTAAAAGCATCTCTCCCCGCCCCCCCCCCCCCGCTGGCTGGGCTGCCTCAGGACACACGCGCCCCTTAAACGGAGGGGGGACGGTGTTGAGCACACACAGTTCTTGCGATGCCGGCTCTGGGGTGTCCTGAACATTCCCCCGAACAAGTAGATACCGCGGGCGTGGCGTGAAGGGCCCTGTGTCGCTCCACCATGCCGGCCAATGAGAACGCATCCACCTGCTGCCCTCGGCTGGCGCCGCAGGGGCGCTGCCGAGTGACCTGGCGCGGGAGCACCGTGTCCACCTGCCACACGCCTCCTGTCCTCAGGGGCCTCCGAGGTTGTGGGCAATTTTTATGATCCCGATGTGTCAATGACAATTTCCGTTTTCGCCCCGCCAGCCGGCTCAGAGTCCTGTTTCCTAGCGTGCTCGTGACATGGGGCCGTGCCCGCCCTCCTGGTCTCTGTCAGCTCCTCCTCATTATTGTAGTCAGATAATGATGGGAGCCCACCTCCCTGCCCTGTGTTTAGGGGGAAGATCGATGGCTGGGAGGTTGCCCCGGGGGAGGGGTAACCTCCGGGGGAGAGGCGCCTGTCGCATCATCCCAGAAGGCCGTGGGGCTCGCTGGGACGCCTGCTCTTCAGAGCTTTAGTGCACAAGGGTCACCTGTCACATAAGATGTGCACGGAGCCCCAACATCCAGGTGGACCTGGCACCTCGGGGTGTCCAGGCAGGGTGGGGCAGAGCCCCCAGTGAGGTCCCTGGCCCTGGCACTACCATGGTCCGTGGCTCGAAGCTCAGACACCTAGAGCTGGTTGGACCCCCTCATCTGACCGACTGGGACATCTGAGGTAGGGAGAGGGGACGGTGCTGGCTTCAACGTCCCCCAAAAACCACAACAGAACCCGCTTCAGAAAGGGGGTGCCAGCCTCAGCCCACAGCCGTGAACGGCATTGTTGTTCCCTGCAGCTGGTCCCCCGTGATGGTGAACCCCTGTCCCCACGCCCCTGTCCCTGCAGCACTGTGCTTGGTGTCAGGAGACCCTGAAAGCGCTATTCACGGCAGGGGCCAGCACCGCAGGCAGGGCCGCCCCACCCCGCAGACAGCCTGGCACTGCTGGTCGGGGCGCAAAGAACCCCTTTCACGGGCTCTGCAGCGGAGACTCAAGAACAAGAGGGGACACTGGGGACGAGGCCATCCTAGCTGACATCACCCCATGAGGTTCAGCCTCAGAAAGGGAGGCCTGTCTGGCACACAGCCCCAAGACAACGTTGATGATGTCATCAAACAGCCCGTCGGCTGGACGGCGCTCGGCTCCCCGGCCGGCCTGGCCCTGCTCAGCTGCCCCTGGTCACTGGAGACAGAGAGCGCATTGAAGAAACTGCTGAAGAGACCAGTCTCCAGCCCTGGCTCGGCGGCTCAGTGGATAGAGCATAATCCCGGCACTCAGAGGTTGCGGGTTCAATCCCCGGTCGGGGCACGTAGGAGAAGCAATCAACGAGCGCACAGCTAAGTGGAACTCAGTGAAACGCGTTGATGCTTCTCTCCCTCTCTCTTTACCTTCCCCCCTTTCTTCTCCCCTCTTCTCCTCTTCAAAAAAAAAAAAAAGAGATTGGTCTTGACATCACCCACCCTCCCCAGGGCCCGATGGGGAGGGTCCCAGCAGCAGCATTTGGTCCCTCTCCCCGTCCCCAGGTCCTGTGGGCTCTGCCTGCCACGGTCACCACTGCCCCAGGTCCTGTGGGCTCTGCCTGCCACAGTCACCACTGCCCCAGGTCCTGTGGGCTCTGCCTGCCACGGTCACCACTGCCCCAGGTCCTGTGGGCTCTGCCTGCCACGGTCACCACTGCCCCAGGTCCTGTGGGCTCTGCCTGCCACGGTCACCACTGCCCCAGCACAGCACAGCCTGCGGCCCCACTGCGCCCGCCCTCTCAGAAGGCCTGCTGCAGCCCTGCCCCAGCCCCCTGCTGTGCCCGTGCTGGGAGTTCCTAACTCTCCAGAGAGCCCCGGGACCCCCTGGCTCACACCCAGCTCACAGGACGGGCCCAGGAGATGTCGGCCTCCTGCCCTCGGGGACGGAGCGCGGTTCTGCTCCTTACCTTGGAGATACATCTCCTCGCCTTCCGCGAACATGCAGCCGCACCTCACGCACAGCGCGCACGCGGGGTGGTAGTGCTTCTCCCCCGCCTGTGAGGACAGAGCAGAGCAGAGAGGCCTTTACTGCGGGGGGCGCCGCAGGGAGCCCACACAGCCCGGGTGCCCTGCGAGCCCAGGGCGCTGTGCGTGAGAGCTGGCGCTGCCCGCCGGGGACACGTCTGCCAGCGGAGGCCGCCTGGCCACAGCGCGGGTGTCACAAGCTCCCGGCTCAGGGCTTGTGGGACAGCCTTCCCCGCAAGGCAGAGGGGCCAGGTCCCACTCCCCTCTGTATCTGGGGAGGACAGGAGGAGGAAGAGGAGGAGGAGGAGGAGGAGGAGGAGGAGGAGAAATTGGAGGGGGGGGGCACAAAGCTAACATTATTTCCCCTGGGGGACAGGGAAGGAGGGGAAAAATGATTTCGTAGTTTTCTGATGTATTACGCGGTGCTCGATTTTCTCAATTAGCATTTATTAGCTTTATAATTCTTTTAAAAAACTCCATGAAATTAGATTAGACTGTTAACACTGGAATAGCCTAATTACACTCGCTGGTTTGGCCTGCATTCTTTTTTTTTTTTTTTTTTTTGTATTTTTTTTTTTTCTGAAGCTGGAAACGGGGAGAGACAGTCAGACAGACTCCCGCATGCGCCCGACCGGGATCCACCCGGCACGCCCACCAGGGGCGACGCTCTGCCCACCAGGGGGTGATGCTCTGCCCCTCTGGGGCATCGCTCTGCTGTGACCAGAGCCACTCCAGCGCCTGGGACAGAGGCCAAGGAGCCATCCCCAGCGCCCGGGCCATCTTTGTTCCAATGGAGCCTTTGGCCTGCATTCTACATGGTGCCAAAAAGAAGACAACCTCACATCATCCCGAAATACTGTGTTCGGCATTACTTTGTAGGGACTGTCTCTCAGCCCGAGGGGGAGGGGGAGGGGCTGCAGCTTGTTGCTGAATGGGGGTGCCGACCCCCACGCTTCACTCCTTCCTAAAACAGGGAGAAGTCTGATCACCAGCTCCTGACTCTGCAGGCGGAAGCATCACATTCCTGAGTAAGGAAGTAACAGGGTGGAACTTCATCACGAGCGTCTGTCTCATGCTTCTTACCCTTACCCACCCGCGCCTTCGGTGGACACCGGGCCCCAGGTGACCCCTGGCTGTTGGGGGGAAGAACCCAGGGCGGCCTGGAGCAGAAGCCAGGCACACCAGAGCGGGGTCCACCTTTACGGAACTGGCTACAGGAATCTACACTACTCGAGTCAGGGTGGCTGCCCTCGGGGTGGGGGGCCCGGGGCATCGGGGGCTGGCACGTCCTCTCTTGCTCTGAGTGCCGGTGACGTGGGTGTCCAGTTTGAGAAAATTCATCATCAAGTCGCACGTGCTGGCTTCGCGCACGCCTCCGTGGGTGAAACGTGCCCAGTCAAAGAGTTCCCCCACGAAACGGATCAGCGACCTAACAGAAGAGCTGAAAGTATAAAACTCTTAGAAGAACACATGGGCGGGGGGGGGCACATCCTCAGGACCCCAGGTTCGGCAGCGGTTCTCGGGCAGGACACCAAAAGCACCAGCAGCAACTAAACTGGTGACTTGAACCTTAGAAAGGACACACTCTTGTGCCACAAAAGGGTCGACCTATAGAATCAGGAGAAAATGTCTGCAAATCCCGGCTCGGATACGGGCTTGTATTCAGAACACAAAGAAGTCTTACAGCCCAAGAACAAAATGACAAACAGTCCCAGTTAAAATGAAAAAAAAAAAAAAAATGGGTCAAGGACGGAAACACTTGCAAAGAAGACGTCCACGTGGCCGGGAAGCCCACGGAATGTGTCCAGCGTCCCTGTGGCTGAGGAAATGCACATCGGACCCCAACGCGATGGCACTCCACAGCCCCTGGGGTGACGGTCGTTACAACAAAGCAGGACACACGGGGAAGTCACAGTGCTGGAGAGAAGGGTGTCGGCCTGCGCCTTCCCGGAGACCAGGCGGCCCCTCCGCCTGCTCCCTGGGCTCCACCCGGCGGAGGGGGTGCCCGTGTCCCCCAGCCTGCTCCCCGCTGCTCAGGGTGCGTTCGCCACCCAAGGGGAAGCTTCCGTTTCCTCTGTGAATCTGACCGAAAGTGAACCCAGGTCTTACAAGACCCCATCGCCAGAGTGCCGCCATCACAGGGAATTTACCAAGGAGCGAAGGAACAGCTTCTGTGGGCGTGAGGGGGCCGCAGCTGGCACGGTCCCCAGAGGGGGGGTTTGCAGACTAAGACCCTCCAGGGGCCGCCTGCCCCTGAAAAGAAGAGCCCACTTCTCACCACACCGGCTCCCTGCCCAGCAGCCCCTCCCAGAGCCCCTGACCTCACCCCTACCTACCCTTCCCCATCGCTGACCCGCCCGCATCCACCGGCCTCCGCCTGCGACACACCCCCTCTCCTAGGGCTCTCTCTGCCAGGCTGGCAGGGCTCTCTGCTCGCTCTCTCCTTCTCCTCTGTCTCACCATCTAGCTCCACCCAGGGCGTGAGCTTCAGGAGGACAGAGCGCTGTCCCCTCCTCCAGGCCCCCCGGGCCTCGGAGCAGAGCCACATGCGGAGGTGGTGGGAGCAGGGACACGGGTCCACTGGGCTCGGTGCGTTTGGGAAGAGATGACCGATCCCCCCTTCAGGTGTTCACACGCACGCCCACGTCCCAAGGCTCTGAGAAGCCCGTGGACGTCTGCTCCTACCCCTGCCCGTACCCCAGGCCCAGCTGACTGGGGAGCCCCGTGCTGCCCGGCTGACACGTCAGAGACCAGTATCTGATCAGGACCCCGGGCAGTGACTCCCTGGAGCCTGCAGAAGCCGGGGGTGAGGACAGGCACGTCGGTGCGTGTGCGTGTGCGTGTGCGTGTGTGTCTCTGTGTCTCCGTGTGTCTCCGTGTCTCCGTGTGTCTCCGTGTCTCCGTGTGTCCCTGTGTCTCCGTGTGTCCCTGTGTCTCCGTGTCTCCGTGTGTCCCTGTGTCTCCGTGTGTCTCTGTGTCTCCGTGTGTCCCTGTGTCTCCGTGTGTCCCTGTGTCTCCGTGTGTCCCTGTGTCTCCGTGTCTCTGTGTCTCCGTGTGTCCCTGTGTCTCCGTGTCCCTGTGTCTCCGTGTGTCCCTGTGTCTCCGTGTCTCTGTGTCTCCGTGTGTCCCTGTGTCCCTGTGTCTCCGTGTGTCCCTGTGTCTCTGTGTCTCCGTGTGTCCCTGTGTCTCTGTGTCTCCGTGTGTCCCTGTGTCTCCGTGTCTCTGTGTCTCCGTGTGTCCCTGTGTCTCCGTGTCTCTGTGTCTCCGTGTCTCTGTGTCTCCGTGTGTCCCTGTGTCTCCGTGTCTCTGTGTCTCCGTGTGTCCCTGTGTCTCCGTGTGTCCCTGTGTCTCCGTGTCTCTGTGTCTCCGTGTGTCCCTGTGTCTCTGTGTCTCCGTGTGTCCCTGTGTCTCCGTGTCCCTGTGTCTCCGTGTGTCCCTGTGTCTCCGTGTGTCCCTGTGTCTCCGTGTCCCTGTGTCTCCGTGTGTCCCTGTGTCTCCGTGTCCCTGTGTCTCCGTGTGTCTCTGTGTCTCCGTGTGTCCCTGTGTCTCCGTGTGTCTCTGTGTCTCCGTGTGTCCCTGTGTCTCCGTGTCTCCGTGTCTCCGTGTGTCCCCGTGTCTCCGTGTGTCCCCGTGTCTCCGTGTGTCCCCGTGTCTCCGTGTGTCTCCGTGTCTCCGTGTGTCCCTGTGTCTCCGTGTGTCTCTGTGTCTCCGTGTGTCCCCGTGTCTCCGTGTGTCTCCGTGTCTCCGTGTGTCCCTGTGTCTCCGTGTGTCCCTGTGTCTCCGTGTGTCCCTGTGTCTCCGTGTCCCTGTGTCTCCGTGTGTCCCTGTGTCTCCGTGTGTCCCTGTGTCTCCGTGTGTCTCTGTGTCTCCGTGTGTCCCCGTGTCTCCGTGTGTCTCCGTGTCTCCGTGTGTCCCTGTGTCTCCGTGTGTCCCTGTGTCTCCGTGTGTCCCTGTGTCTCCGTGTCCCTGTGTCTCCGTGTGTCTCTGTGTCTCCGTGTGTCTCTGTGTCTCCGTGTGTCCCTGTGTCTCCGTGTCTCCGTGTCTCCGTGTGTCCCTGTGTCTCCGTGTGTCCCCGTGTCTCCGTGTGTCCCCGTGTCTCCGTGTGTCTCCGTGTCTCCGTGTGTCCCTGTGTCTCCGTGTGTCCCTGTGTCTCCGTGTCCCTGTGTCTCCGTGTGTCCCTGTGTCTCCGTGTGTCTCTGTGTCTCCGTGTGTCTCTGTGTCTCCGTGTGTCCCTGTGTCTCCGTGTCTCCGTGTGTCCCCGTGTCTCCGTGTGTCCCCGTGTCTCCGTGTGTCCCCGTGTCTCCGTGTGTCTCCGTGTCTCCGTGTGTCCCTGTGTCTCCGTGTGTCTCTGTGTCTCCGTGTGTCCCTGTGTCTCCGTGTGTCCCTGTGTCTCCGTGTGTCTCTGTGTGCACAGTCTGACAGGGTGGCTTCTACATGGTGACAGTAGTGAGTCTGGGGGTTGGCATTCATCGCAGATGATTTTTTTTGGTTTATTTTGTGATAAACAAGTGTTCCTCCCGAGTGTGTTATATATTTAAATAAGCACATTAATTTGTTTTGCTTTTATTTTTTTTAAAAAGCAGTTGGGGCCATCTGGAGGTTGACTTTGCCTCCGTCCTTTCGTTTACTTGGAAGAGACGGCTTATTTTCTTCCAGATACAGGTGTCCGTGCCCATGAGGGTGCGTGCAGAGCCCCAGCGGAACGGAGCAGGAGCCCAGGCCCAGCGGCCCGCGTCACAGAAGACAGGGTCCTGGACATAAATGCTTAGCTGGACGCCGGACCCAGGGCGGGAGTGGGCTGGGAGGTCCCCTCTCCGACTGGGTCTCCTGCAGGCACCTGCCACCACCACCTCCATGAAGGCAGCCCCCTGCCCCGGGTGGGGACACTGTAAGTGTTCAGGAAGGATCTGTCAGGTGAGCAGTGGATTGAGAAAGGAAGAGTAAGAAGGAAGAGAAGAGGAAAGGCGGGTGGATGGATGGAGGGAGGCAGGGAGGAAGGCAGGGAGGAAGGAAGGAAGGAAGGAAGGGAGGGAGGGAGGGAGGGAGGGAGGGAGGGAGGGAGGGAGGAAGGAAGGAAGGAAGGAAGGAAGGAAGGAAGGAAGGAAGGAAGGAAGGAAGACGGACGGAAGGAAGGAAGGAAGGAAGGAAGGGAGGGAGGAATTAGTGGTCCCAGAGGGACCTTGCCTTCCTTGCTGTCGCCATGGGGACAGCAGGCTGCACAGGGCAGGAGAGACTCAGACAGCAGCGCCTCACGGGCTGAGGGCTGAGGAGGGCCAGGCTGAGCGAGCAGCGTCCCATTCCTGCCCCGCCCCCTCCACCTGCGCAGGGAGCCGTGCAGCTAATCACTGAGAACAAAACCGAGAACGAGGCAGGTGTGCGGGGACGAGGTGAGGACCAGGTCCGAGCCAGGGACGCCCCCTCGCTCAGCGCCCCCTGCCCCTTCCCAAACGCTGGTCTAGTGGGTCTGGCTGTACGGCTGTCCCTGACATGTCACTGGTCACTTCGCAGCTCTCTCCCCGGGACAACTCTGACCCCAGGAGCCAGCAGCTCTGTGGCGGGGCTGCTCCAACCCCCAGCCCCTCCCAGGCACCCCCAGGACCCCCAGAGCTCCTCTACCCGCACCCCAGCAGGGAACAGGCTCAACCAGAGAAGACACCTGAGAGGAGGCCCGCGGGACCTGGGGGACACGGGACAGCACTCCCCACACGGAGAGACTGGGGGAGAGACTGGGGGAGGGAGAGCCACCCTGCCAGCAGAGCACACTTCACAGGCGGGCGGGCAGGCGCCAGCGCTAAGATGGCACTCTGCCTGTGCTGGCAGACCAGACGCAGCACAGACCGGCTCCTGCTGCTCGCGAGCACAGGGCTGGCTGCTCTGCCGCTCGGCTCCACAGAGGAGGGCTGGGGCAAGGACAGCATCTCCACAGAGCAGGGCTGGGGCAAGGACAGCCTCTCAGGGGCACAACGGGAGGAGGGGAGACAGGTGCCCTGGGGGGTCTCGTATCTGGCTGATCTGTCTCTGCCCCCTGCAAACCCTCCCCCTGCAGCCCAGCAGGGGGCCTCTGGTCTCCCCCACCAGCCCTGGGAAGTGACTGGCCCGTCTTCCTACCTGCAGAGGGTCCTGGTGCCAGGGAACCAGTCCGCTTGGCCGGCCCCACGGCCCCTCTCCAGGGCCCGCTCCTGGGTCAGGCCCGCTGGACAGACGTGTGACAGGGAGGAGGGCGGCCCTCGCCCTTCAGCAAGGGGTCCAGTCTGTCCTCCTCTTGTTCAGGTCCTGCCACCTGCCGCCTCCCAGAGCCCACCGCCCGCCCAGCCGGGCGCGGCACACTCTGGGCAGGCTCGGTGGTGCCACCGTGGCGGCGGCTCTCCTTCTGCGGAGCCGGCTCGAGCTTGTCTCCGCCCGCCCTCGCCCTGGGCCGCCTCGCCCCCTGCGGAGGGCGCTCAGAGCTCTGCGGAGCCACTGCCGCTGCCGCTGCCGACTCAGCCAGCCTGGCTCCCTCCCGGCAGAGGCGGAAACAAAAGCATTCATCTTCCCTGGAAGGCCCTGATCCTCCACGCAGACTGGGGGAAAGCCCAGACCTGTTTTCCTCGTCCCTGCTGTCAAGAAGGTCCTTCCTGATCAACCCGACTGCACTGGAGGGGCCTCACGGGCACCGAGCCCCCAGCTGTGCGCCCGGCCCAGCATCCGACATCAGGGGTGCTTACTCTGCAGACAGGGTCACCTTCCCCCTCGCCCCGATCCATCAGGAGAGGCTGGCGAATTGCTGCCACCCCCACCAGTTACCACGGGGCTGGCACTGAGCTGGGGGGGGCAGGGGGTTCATGGGCCGTGACCCTGGACACCCAGCTGTGACTGAAGCCTTCGGCTGACGAGTGTGGCACCCGCTCAGGGTCTCAAGAAGCCGGGCAGGCAGGGGGTTTGGGCAGGTCGGCCCCTTCGCCCCCACACACACACACTCGGGGTGCAGGGGCCACTGCCCACGGTTGTCAGGAAGCCAGCCAGGCTGGGCTCACACACCTGTGGCACCCACAGCTCAGCCCGCCTGAGCCTCAGAGGCACCCCACTTTGGACCGTCAGTCCTCACACTGTGGCACAACGCTAAGGCCGAAACGTGAGCGATGTCCCTGCACTGGGAGAGGCCACGGGGTCGTGGCAAAGGACAGAATGGGCACCAGGAAGCCTGGGCAGCCTGGGTCAAGCCCCACGCTCCCCCTGTGGGTGACGTCCAGCTGGTGGCAGGTGTGCGGCACACGATGGTGGCACTGTCCAGGGGCACGGGGTGCGAGGACTGCAGGCATGTGTCTGGGTGAGGGGGTGGGTCTTTCCAGAATCCGGGTGACCTGATAGAACTTTGCAGCCACCTGCATTTCCCAGGAGGGACAAACTGAGTCAGCCAGGTGCCAGAGGTTCAGGGAGGGGAGAGGCAGGGCGTGGAGGCCCCGAGGGCAGGGAGGGGTCGGTGAGGGGCCGGGAGGGGGCCTCGGGTCCAGTCTCTAGTGACAGGTGTGTGGAGGGCAGGCCCCGGGGGCTGGGAGTCAGGGGACAGCACTGTGCAGCCACTGGGCTGGGAGGGGAGGGGGGAGGGGAGGCCAGAGATCCCGGGGAGCTCGGGCCGTCCTGCCCTGTATGTCGTCCCCCCAGGAGAGGACAGGTCCTGGGGGGGGCAGCCCAGCAGAGAGGGCCGGGTCTGCAACGGTGTTCTGGGGAACGGCGAGAAACGGGGTCTGCACTATGGGGCAGTGGGGAAAGTGGGCCCCGTCCGGGCTCCCCCAAAGCGCTGGGTGCTGCGGCAGGGGTGGCAGACTCCCACCGAGCCAGCAGTGTGGCCAGGGCCCCGCGAGGAGAGAGGTGAGGGAGACCGTGGAGGGAGGACGGCCAGGTGAGAGGTCACAGCGAGGACCAGGAGCGGCTGCACCATTCTCCGCCCTCAGAGGGTGTGGCGTAAACTGGGAGTTGGGATCACCTCCCTGCACCACCCCCCCCCCCCGCAAACAATTCCAGGACAGGATGCCAACAAGCTCATCCCACAACCTGCGGGTACGAGTCAGGAGAGAAGCATGCGGCCCCCCAGGTATGAATGGGCCAAGTTCACAAAGCGTAACTGAAACACTAGAACTACGATCAGCTAAAAATGACCCAGAAAGACCCAGCCTCACCAGGGGTGGAGGGAGGCGAGCTAGGGCGAGGCCCCACGTTGTCACCTCTCAGACTGGCTCAGGATTCCATAAAGATCACACTCCCACTGGGAGGCGGGGAGCATTGTATTCTGTTGATAAGGGGGTAAATTAGGCCTGACCTGTGGTGGCACCGTGGATAAAGCGTCAACCTGGAACGCTGAGGTCACTGGTTTGAAACCCCGGGCTTGCCCGGTCGAGGCACATACAAGAATCAATTACTACCAGTTGATGCTTCCAGCTATGACCCCCTCACCCCTTTCTCTCTTTCCTCTCTCTTAAAAAATAGTGTAAATTAGGATAATCTATCTGAAAAGCAATTTATAAGCACAAAGAACCCTTTAAGGGTTCATGGTGTCTGAATGAGTGTCTGCAGTCCTGTGACTTAATCTAAGGAAACGAGACTTGCAGTAAAGCCAGACGCCCGTCTGGGCGTGACTATTGCTGTGAGGACCGCAGGGCAGTGCTGCGTCCAGCCACGATGGCCCGCTGAGTCAGTTCTCCTCAGCCCTGCGCGCGGCACAGGGCGCAGCGTGGAAACGCTCTTGTGCGGAGAAGCCTGGGAAGCTCTGGGCTGAGTAGGAGCAGCCGACCCGCACGACCACACACACGGCATGGCTCCGGGCGAAGGAGATGTCAGAGCAGGGAGACATGGGGACAGAGAGGAGGTCCATGGTGGCCACGGGCTCCGGGCGAAGGAGATGTCAGAGCAGGGAGACGTGGGGACAGAGAGGAGGTCCATGGTGGCCATGGGCTCCGGGCGAAGGAGATGTCAGAGCAGGGAGACGTGGGGACAGAGAGGAGGTCTCCGGGCTCCGGGCGAAGGAGATGTCAGAGCAGGGAGACGTGGGGACAGAGAGGAGGTCCCCGGGCTCCGAGCACAGGAGATGTCAGAGCAGGGAGACGTGGGGGCAGAGAGGAGGTCCCCGGGCTCCGAGCACAGGAGATGTCAGAGCAGGGAGACGTGGGGACAGAGAGGAGGTCCCCGGGCTCCGAGCACAGGAGATGTCAGAGCAGGGAGACGTGGGGACAGAGAGGAGGTCCCCGGTGGCCACGGGCTCCAGGGGGTAGGGAGTAACAGCTGCAGGGGACAGGGTTCTGGAGAGGTGACAAAATGCTCTAAGATGGACTGTGGGGACGGCGGCCCAGTTCTGTGAAGACATGAACAGTCACTGAACCGCATTACTTAGAATGGTGAGTCATGTGGCACGTGAACAGTATCCCAATAAAGTTGTTACAAAACAAACAAACAAAACCCAAGGCCGGGCCCTGGCCGGTTGGCTCAATGGTAGAGCATCGGCCTGGCATGCAGGAGTCCCGGGTTCAATTCCTGGCCAGGGCACACAGGAGAAGCGCCCATCTGCTTCTCCACTCCTCCCCCTCTCCTTCCTCTCTGTCTCTCTCTTCCCCTCCCGCAGCTGAGGCTCCATTGGAGCAAAGATGGCCCGGGCGCTGAGGATGGCTCTGTGGCCTCTGCCTCAGGCGCTAGAGTGGCTCTGGTCGCAACAGAGCGACGTCCCAGAGGGGCAGAGCGTCGCCCCCTGGTGGGCAGAGCGTCGCCCCCTGGTGGGCGTGCCGGGTGGATCCCGGTCAGGTGCATGCGGGAGTCTGTCTGACTGTCTCTCCCTGTTTCCAGCTTCAGAAAAATACAAAAAAAAACAACAAAAACCCAAGGCCACCACTTCCCACGTACACACACATACAAGACCAGCTTCAGGGTTTTTGGGGAGCAGGGGAGCCCCGGACACACAATGGAGAGGGGGAGGAAGAAGAGGAAGAAGGAGGAAGAAGCTAGGTGTGGAGAGAATGGGGGGGGCGGGGGGCGAGAGGCTCGCCATCTTCAGCCCACCCCCGCACCACCACGAGCACCCAAGATGCACACATCTTGACCAGCTCAGCAGGAAGGTCAATTTACTTCGTGTTTAAAGAAAAGAGAAATGGTCCCGGCTGGTTAACTCAGTCGGTTACAGTGTCATCCCGAAACAACACCAAGGTTGGGGGTTCGATCCCCGGTCAGAGCACCGACAGGAAATGAACAACGAAGGCACAACCAAGTGGGAAAACAAACGAACGCGCTCGCTCTCTCTCTCTCTCTCTCTCTCTCCCTCCCTTTCTCTGTCTCTCTCCCTTTCTCTCTCTCTCTCTCTCTCTCTCTCTCCCTCCCTCCCTCCCTCTCTCTAAGGTCAATCACTCTTTTCAGAAAAGGGAAAGGTCCCGTCCCTGTAGAGATGATCTGCAGTCAGTTCAGCCCGGTGAGAACCCAGTGAAGGAGACCATGTGGACTGAGCCTCCCCCGAGCCCCGCCACCACTGCTCAGAATGCAGAGGGAGCCCAGGTGGTGGAACACGCCCGGAACGGAGAGGTGTTTGACGATGAGTACAGGATCAGATCGGTGGAGGAGGTCCAAGACATAAAAGAAAAAGAAAAAAAAGGAAAAAAAAAAAAAAGACAGCGACCCCCAGAGCAAACAGGCAAGCACATCTCGAGAGCCGGCGAGGAGTCTTCGGGAGGCCGGACAGAAAAATAGAGAAAAGGGTGGAGGTGCCTGTCCGGGGAAGAGGGCGTCGCTTTGCACCCGTCCTGACACTCCGCCGAGAGGAGCTGCTTCACTGCGCAGGCAGGTCACACACCCCGGTCGAAACTGTGCCAAGGTCGTCCTCTTCAAGGAACAAACAGCGTGACCACAGAAGAATCCCGCTCCCTAGCCTGTGCCCCAGGAAACGCCAGTGTTTCCTACGGAACTCGCAAAGGAATGCTGCTAAGCACAAACAAGAAACTGCTCTGGTTACTTTCTCTGCTGCTGCGCCTTGAAACTTGGTGCAACTTGTCAGTCCTCTTGTGTCTGGGTTGTGGCAGCAAAACCCTCCGAGACACTGTGGGTGGCACAGAGGGTCTCCGACCCGTCTTCTAGAAGATGGGGCAGTGGTGAGCTCAGATATCAGAACTTCTGTTCGAGACCGGTCCGCCTCTAGACGCCTCCTTCCCTCTCTCCCTCCTCTCTGTCTCTCCGGAGTGGTCCGGAGCCTTGCCTCTCGCTGGCAGGGCTTGGAGATGGGGCGCTTGCTACGGCCAGCCTTGCTTCTCTGCTAAGAAGATGCAGAAAAGCTCTTATCGATTTAAAGCATGTTGTGACCTGACTCCTGGGAGCGACCCAGGAGGGAGCAGCCCCGGTTGGTTGTTTCGTTTACTTGGTATCTAATCAAGGATCAAACTCGCGACATTGGCTTTGCTCGGGGTGCAGACAGAAGGAAGGGCGATCACAACCATTTCAAATCCCTCTTCCCCACGTGTTTTTTTTCTCCTAAGAAAATAAACATTTTACTGTTTTATGTAAATAAAAAAGACCCATGCTACAAAAAACCAAAACGGAAGAAAACAAAAGCACAGGAATCTGTTACAAAGTATATATGAGTTGAGAAAAATCAGGATATGAAGTTGTCCAAAATGGTCTGGTATCAGCTGTGATGACCTCGCAGGGAGAGAGAAAAGCCTGTAGGGAAACCGGCCCTAAAGGTCAGCGAACTAGGACGGTGTTCTGGGAGACGTCCCCTCCTCTGAGCCCTGCACACTGCGCACCTGCGCCTGTGTAATCGCATCCACCCTCAGGGGCCCCTGCGGGCGGAGGGCGGAGCCCCCACAGAGCCAGGGAGTTCCCACTGTGGGGAGGAGGGCCGGCACTGTGTGGGGGCGGGTGTGACCTCGCCTTGCCCCCGCCCCCTCCCCACCAGCCCCGGGTTGAGAGATTGGCAGGGAGGCCACACTGAGGCCCCTCGGAGCTCTGCGCCTGCGGCTTGGACGTCAAACGTAACTGTGGGAAAAGTAAATCCGGGTTCAATGAGGAATCCCAGCGGCGGAGCCTTCTGAACCGACGGGGTCTCCCGTGCACCAGCTGCAGGCAGAGCCGGAATCCTTGGAGATGCCAGGGGAATGCCTGTCCTCTGCCCCTCCCTCCCCGGCTGTCCTCCCGCCCAGACCTCCAGTCCAGCCTCAGCGCAGCTGAAGGGAGCTCTTGACAGTGCACATCAAATCCACACAGTCCGTCCCCGGGGGCGGGGGGAGCCTTGCAGCCTCAACCCCCAGCCCCTCCTCACCCCCAGAGGCAGCTTCTGGTGCCTTGGCCGGGTCTGCGCCTCCTCCCCTCCCAGTGCTCAGCCCCTCGCTCCTCCCTGAGGTCCTCTGGCCACCTGTGCGCTCCCTCAGGGACCAGGGGCCGGCCCTGGACGGTCCATCCCTCCGCCTGCCCCAGCCAGCACAGAGCTGAGGGAGGGACAGCAGGGTGAGGTGGAGGAGGGGCTGGCCCGGGCAGCGGTGGGTGGGGCTTGGTCCCAGTCCTCCCCAGGAGCTCCCTTACTGGACAGTCGCAGAAAATTGTATAACACGTGCTATTTCACGAGGGAGACGCCCACGTAACCACCACCCAGATCAAGAAGCACACGGGCAGCTCCCAGGAGAACCCGCCCGGTAAGTGCTCTGGGGCCTGGCCGGCAAGGGGACCGACCACTCTGCCCTCCCATGGGGGACACAGTCCTGCCTCCTTGTGCACTTGAAATGCTCCAGGCCTCAGACTCCCCATCTACACTCGAAGGGCTAGGCCCAGGACCTTCAGTCCTTCCCACTTCTCCAGCTCTATTAACTTTTAAAGGGCCCAGGACAGAGTGTCACACTCCAGGAGAGCTTCCTGGAGGAGGTGGCACTCGACTCCCAGCTGTCCTCTAGCAGAGCTGGGAGAACGAGGGGGCAAAGACTCTGGGTTCTGATTCTTGCACAAACACAGGGGCTGTTGGTCACCTTGAGGCCCCTTTTGGTTCCCGTGGGGCAGGCAGAGCCCGGCGTCCACCTGGAGCAGGACGTACCTCCAGCACGTGCCCCGTGATGTACTTCTCACAGCCGTCACAGCGGATGCCGAACTTGGCATGGTAGTCGGCCTCGCAGTAGGGGAGCCCGTCCCTGCAATGAGCCAGGCAGTCAGGATGGGCGGGGTCACCACAGCAACCCCCAAGACCCGACATCCCTCGCCTTCAAGAGGGGCCACGACAAATGGGGGCGAGCCCATTTCCTCCTCCTCCAAGTAACAGGAACACCCTGAGCGTTCATGGGGCGCTCACACCAGCCCCCACGAGAAACTACAATGATGGCCGCATTTCATGAATGGGGACACAGTGCTGCCCAGAGCGGGTGCCACGTGCCCAGTGGCAGAGTGAGGGGCCGGTGGCGCCTCCGGAAGTTGAGCCAAGGGAACAGAAGCCGCGTCTGGGAACCAAAAGATGTTTCCACAGACGTGACTCTTCCTTCGGGTCCACTCTGCCCCACGTCCCACACCCGGCGCGGGAAACGGCCAGACTGCTCCTCGGGAAGGCTTCTAGCTCCTTCCCAAATGGCTCTGGGCACCCTGCAAATTTATATGAGTCCCAAAGGGCATGTGGACAAAGGCGCCCGTGTCCAGGACCAGGTCTGAGGGACGCCACGACACCAGGGAGCGGGCGTGGTGAGTTGAGGGGAAACCGCGCTGCCCGGGTGGGGCAGCAGAGGTGTCGGCAGTGCAGGGAGGAGCAGGGGCCACGGGGAGGGGAGGGGAGGGGAGGAGAGGGGAGGGGAGGGGAGGGGAGGGGAGGAGAGGGGAGGGGAGGGGAGGGGGAGTGGGGGGGAGAGGGGGGGGGGGGGGGGGGGGGAGGGGAGGGGAGGGGAGGGGAGGGGGAGGGGAGGGGAGGGCCCGCCCACCGCACGCCTGTGTACGCCGTGCCTACTCCGTGCCAGGCGCAGCTGGTGGTGCCCAGGAATCAGTGATGAGTGCCCATCACATGGGCACGGGCCCTTGGCACAGGGCGGACTCGGGCACGTGGCGTAGACGCTGCGCCCACAGAAGGAGCTGTGAGACCAGAGCGGCGGGCAGGGTCGTGGGCGGGAGAAAATGCAGGCACAGCTGCTGCCTCCCCTGCCCCGGCCAGACGCTCACTTTATAGCCACAACGATTATTATGATTGACCTTCCCCAGGGCGCAAGACGCCTGGCAGAGGGGAGGGACCTGCTGTGGGGTGACAGGCCCCTGGGGCTGCAGTGACCGCCTCTGCTCACAGCCTCACGGGGGTGGAGGGTGAGGATGGAAACTGGGCGCCAGGGGCCACTCTCGACTGCGCTGACCTGGGGGCCCTGTGTGACTTCCCACACGGTGCATCTGCAGCAAACCCAGGAGATTCAAAGAAAACGTCTCCATGGCAACACCAACGCGCCCTCCTCCTCAATTCTGGGACAGTCTGGAGGCTGCTAAGTAGTGTGGGCTGGGCAGCCGCGTGCTCGGCTCCGGGTCCTAGGGGCTGGGGGTCCTGGGGGCTGGGCGTCCTGGGGGCTGGGGGTCCTGGGGGCTGGGCGTTTCACTTCCTTCTAACCGCTCTGTCCCCCAGGCTGCCTCTGAGTCACCCCGTCCGTCACTATGACGGAGACTCACCCTGCTGCACAGACAGCCTTCTGCTGAAAGCACTCTATCTTGAGGTCACTGTGGGGTCACGTGTACTTGAAAGAAAGAGTCCGGAGACTCAGCACAGCCTCCTGACAGAACCGAGCACAGAGTCACCTGGGAAACCAACGTGGGTGCACCCAGCAGCCTGACTCAGTTTCCCCCAGAGGGACGTGTGCTCGTGTGCGTGTGTGAGCTGGTGTGTGTGTGCGTGTGTGATTTTAGTTATCGACTTGAGAGAGAGAGGAGGGGAAGAAACGGGAAGCCATAGCAGTTGCTTCTCATATGTGCCCTGACCGGGCCAGCCCGGGGTTTAGAACCGGCGACCTCAGCGTTCCAGGCCAACGCTCTACCCACTGCGCCACCACAGGTCAGGCTACGGCAGAGCCTTTCTTTTTTTTTTTTTAATACAATCAGTTCCTGCGATGATTCTGTTCCCTCAGGGCATCAGAACGGGCACAGCGCTCCATGAAGTCGCTCAAAGAGCCCCTGACGTGCTCTGACCCCGAGAGACTGCTCATCGCACCTTTCCCTCTGCCCTCCGCAAGCCGGGGTCGGAGAGCGAGGATGGGGGGGAGGAGGCGCCCGGCCAGCCGTGGGGACAGACATGCCAGGTCCCAGCTCAGGGCACACAGCAGGAGGGCACCCTGCCCCACCCCACTCACTTGCTGATGTACTCGGCATTCAGCTCCTTCCCGCAGGTCTTGCACGTAAAGCAGCCCAGATGCCAGTGCTTGTCCAAAGCCACCAGGGACTGGCCGTTCTTTATTTCTGTGCCGCAGCCCCCGCAACCTGGAAGGTGAGAACCAGACTTCATCACCTAAGCTGAGAGCAGTGGGGGGGGGGGGACTCACCACTGTGTCCCCAGACACCACGAAAGCAGTTAAACTGTCCCTGTGTTAGTGGACAGAGGGGACAGTCCCGCCGGAGTGCTTGTGGGGCCCTGTCACACGACAGCTGGCGTGAGCAGGCACAGAACCGATCACAAAGTTCATTCCCGCGTGGCTGAGCACCGAGTGCACGCAGCCCAGGCAGGAGCTGGGGAGACAGGAGCTCCGCGGGCCAGAGGCGGGGCGTGGCAGGTGCAACCTCCAACGAGAGCCAGAACTGTCCCCAGAACTGCTGCTCAAGCTCTGGCTCTCCTAAGTGATCACACCGCTTAAATCCACATGCAGCTTCGGAAAATGACGGAAAAGCAGACTGGAGCTCCCAGATCCGGGGCCCTGAGGGAACGGGGTGGGGGGCTCTCCTCTCGCTCAGGACCCCGCGGCCGCACCGAGGCTGGCAGGGTACCGCTGGGAGAATGAGTGTGCGCAGACGTGAGCGAGCGAGCAGGCTGGGAGGATGAGTGCGCGCAGACGTGAGCGAGCAGGCTGGGAGGATGAGTGCGCGCAGACGTGAGCGAGCAGGCTGGGAGGATGAGTGCGCGCAGACGTGAGCGAGCAGGCTGGGAGGATGAGTGCGCGCAGACGTGAGCGAGCAGGCTGGGAGGATGAGTGCGCGCAGACGTGAGCGAGCAGGCTGGGAGGATGAGTGCGCGCAGACGTGAGCGAGCAGGCTGGGAGGATGAGTGCGCGCAGACGTGAGCGAGCAGGCTGGGAGGATGAGTGCGCGCAGACGTGAGTGAGCAGGCGGCAACCAGGGTGGGCAGGGAGGAGGTGTTTCGCTGGAGAAGTCGGTCGTGGGCAAGGGGCTGGCTCTGGGAGTCAGCAGGAGCCCTTCCTCTGTCCCAGGACACGTGGGCCTGACACGGGGACATTGCAGCGACCTCACACACGGGGCAGGATCCTGGCAGCTGCCGGTCCTGGAGTGCCAGGGCCCCTGCTCAGTGCCTGCTCCCCCGGGAGAGCCAAGCCCGCTGGGAAGAGCCAGGGCCCACCCCACTCACTCTCTGCCCGACCTCCGCAGGCCAGTGACGCTCCAGCTGATGTGCGTGCTTTTACGGGAATGACCACCTGCTTCTTCATGTAAGAACCATGTACTGAGCACCTACTGTATACACACCCTGGCCCGGCTCCTGGGATGTGGAGCCCCTGACCATAGAAGCCCAGAGTTCAATGCCCTTTGAACAGTTCTTCCAAAGGCTTCCCGATGGCCTGAGATTAACTCTGGGGAGCTAAGTGAGCTAGAGGGAGAAGTAGGCCAGGAGGGCTTCCTGGAAGAGGGAGACCAGAGCTGGGCTGAAAGCAGGATGGGAGTCAGATGTAAAAGCAGGAATGGCGCACAGGGTGGCGGGCACAGGCTCTGCCAAGGCTCAGCAGCACGAGCGCACCAGAGGTTCCTGCCTCGGCCCCTTCCTCCGCTCCTGTCCCCGCTCAGTGCCAGCCTGCCCCATGCCTGCTCCTATCCCCGCTCAGTGCCAGCCCTCCCCCTCGCCCCTCCCCCATGCCCCTCTGCGCCCACTCACTCCAGAGGCCCTGGGACGGGTGCGTGCTGCTGCCCACGGACTTGGGCAGGGAACACTTCTGGCACATGCATTCCTTTCCGTTGAAGGTCACTCGGTCCCCAGGTGGAAAAGGCAACCTGAAACAAGAGGACGATGATAAGCCAGGACCACCTCCTCCTGCTCTTCTCGGGGGCGGAGGGAGCCCCACCCAAGATCCACACCCTCACCTCCCCCACCCCTGGGACCTCACGGACGAGGGCGCCCAGGCCCAGGGGGGCAGGTCCCTCCATCCAGGGGCTGCGGTGTCCCTGTCCTGTGATCTCAGACTAGTCCCTGCCATCTGGGCTCCGGTCCCCCCCCCCACCAGCAGGTAGGACCACAGTCCCACAGGGGTGAGGGCGAGGGCAGTGCCCGGGGCTTGGCCCTTGGCACTCAACCAGAAGGTCCTCACCAGTGGCCTCCCCCGCGCTCCCCTGTCGCCTCTGACCCCACCGCCCCGGGTGCTTTGTTCCTATCAGCTCAACAACAACAGGCCCCTGACAGGCCCTGGGCCTCATTTCACAACGTGGGGATGGCTGTCCAAGTTGGTCATCGCTTGTTCTCTGTTGATGAGAACGCTGAAGTTCAGAGAGGATGCGTAACTGTCCCAGGGACACACAGCCAATGCAGGGCAGAGCTCGATCAGACCCAGACCCGCCTGGCTCCCGGCTTCCCTGCCTGGGCTTCGCAGGAGGCAACAGCAGGACACGCCCTGTAGACACCAGGGAACTAAACTTTGGGTCCCATTTTTATTTAAAAGTTTGGCCTTTTATTCACCATGGATTTTTTTGTATTCATTTCAATATCGCATTGAAGTATATTTTACCTTCATTGCTGAGTGTTTTGGCAGCCACTTAAATCCCGCACCCAAAGCAAGTGACCCGCTCACTGCACCCCGATCCCAGGCCCGAGGCAAGGGTGCAGCCCTGGGTGCCTGGGGCGAGGCTGCCTGAGGGGCAGAGGGCCGGCCCAACCCTTGCAGCCCCCTCCCCCCAATTCTCCTTCGGTGACTGAGAGATGGATCAGGTGGCTGCTGTTTGGTGAGCTGGGGCCAGGCCCCCTGTGGACAAGGGCCCAGAGCATGCCTGTGGGTCCTGACCACCTCCATCTCTGCCACCTGCTCCACTGAGCTCCCAGCAGCCACGGGCCAGTGCCTTCCTCAGCTCAGCACCCTGTGGACAGAACCACCTGGACCAGGATGTGCCCCTTCCTGGGGCTAAGCCTTTGTCATCTCTCCTCTGCCTTCCTCAGAGCTGGACAACACATACCAGGTACTCAACGGGTGATTGTTAAATGAACGAATGAGTGAGTGAGGGGCCAGGTGAGGGTCCCGAGCTCTTGCTGGCTCGCAGCCTTCCCAGCTGTCTGCTGTCCTGTGTTCAGCGCTGAGGTCTGCCTGTCTCCAGACCTCTCTCCAGCACACTGTCTTGCAGCCGGCTTGGTAATCCTGGGACAGAGCAGGAGTCCCTCACCTTCCCTGAATGTGTCTGAGCAAATCTCTGGCTGTGTAATCCAAAGCACATTACTCAGCCTTCCTGAGTTCCTGTCTCTCACCTAGAAAGTGGGACTAATAATACCTGTGTCACAGGGTTGTTACTCATCCAGCCATCCACCTATCTGTCCATCCATCCATCCGTCCATCCATTTACCTACCTATCCATCCATCCATGCATCCATCCATCTATCCATCCACCCACCCACCCATCCATCCATCATCCATGCATCCATCCATCTATCCATCCACCCACCCATTCATCCATCCATCTATCCACCCATCCATCCATCTATGTATCCATGCATCTATGTGTCCATGCATCCATCCATGTATCCATCATCCAGCCATCATTCATGCATCTGTGCATCCATCCATCTATCCATCCACCCACCCATCCATTCATCATCTATGCATCCATCCATCCATTATCCATGCATGCATCCATCCATCCGTGCATCTGTGCATCCGTGCATCCATGCATCCATCCATCTATCCATCCACCCATCCATCCATCATCCATGCATCCATCCATCCATCCATGCATCTGTGCATCCATGCATCCATGCATCCATCCATCCATCCATCCATCATCCATCCATCAATCTATCCATCAAACATACCATCTTGGACCCAGGAGGAGTTGAATAAATGGCAGCTGTCATTCACGAATTCAACATCATTGCAGTCCATTTTGACTAGTGGACACGCTCATGTAACCAACACTACAGACATGATGTGGGATATCCTGTCCACTGAACAAAGTCCCCTGGGATCACCTGCAATCACCCATCACCACCCTGGCCCAGGCAACCACAATGACATTCTGTTGCTATGGGTTAGCCTTGCCCTTCTGGAACGTCATTCATATAAATGGGACCCCACGGCACACAGTCCTGGACGTCCTGCTCAGCATCACGTCGGAGGTTCCTTCGTGTGGCTGCACACACCAGTAGTGTGTTCCTGTCTTCACTGCCCGATCGTGTTTCTTTGCGTGGATGAGCCAATCACAGGGTCCCCTCACTGCTGAGTGGCACCTGGATTCTTTCCAATGTGGGGCTGTGACAAGTACAGCTGCTAAAGTCGTTTGCTGGCAGTCTGTCTGCCGGATATGAGTGTTCATTTCTCTCGG
Organism: Saccopteryx bilineata; assembly: GCF_036850765.1. Taxonomy (NCBI): domain Eukaryota; kingdom Metazoa; phylum Chordata; class Mammalia; order Chiroptera; family Emballonuridae; genus Saccopteryx; species Saccopteryx bilineata. The sequence goes on from NC_089494.1 coordinate 263,295,561, forward strand.
TGAACCCTGAGGAGTGGAAGTACTGGGGTCATATACTAACCAGGTGTGTGTGGCAAGCTGGTTTCCATGGAGATTACTGTATACCACTTTGCGTTCCCACCAGGAATGCATGAGAGTTCCTTCTGCTTCACATCTTCGCCAACACTTGACACCATCCATCTCTTAGTTTCAGTCATGCTAGTGGCTCTGTAAAGCTACGTCAACATAATTCTAATCTGCATTTCCCTGGTGGCTAATCCAGCTTGCTTCATCTGTTTACTGGTCATTCATATGTATTCTTTTGTGCACTATCGGTTAAACTCTTCTGTCCATTTTTTACTGGGTTTTTCTTTTCTTTTCTTTTTTGTTTTCTTTTTATTGACTTTATATATTGTGGATCCCAGTCCTTCCTCAAATATATACTATCTACCAGCTGATGGCTTGCTTTCTGCATCTTCTTGGTGTCTTCTGACATTTTTCTTCTGGTTGCAGAATTTCCTGTAACTTTGTTGTAGGTGCAGAGCTGACTTCTGGCAACATATTCTCTTAAACTTGTGTGTGCCTACACAAGTCTTCATTTGTGTGTGTGTGTGTGTGTGTGTGTGACAGCTTTATTGACACTTTTATTCACGGATGCTTTAAAGTCCACGTACCATTCAAAGGTTGTCACTGTATCCAGAGTTGTACAACCATCCCCCAAACCAATCTGAAGATTTTTTTTATCACCCTCAAGAAGGAAGATCAAACCCTTAACAGTCTTGTCTTCATTTTTTTTTTTAATTTTTTTTTTTTTGCATTTTGCATTTTTCTGAAGCTGGAAACAGGGAGAGACAGTCAGACAGACTCCCGCATGCACCCGACCGGGATCCACCCGGCACACCCACCAGGAGCGACGCTCTGCCCACCAGGGGGCGATGCTCTGCCCATCCTGGGCGTCGCCATGTTGTGACCAGAGCCACTCTAGCGCCTGAGGCAGAGGCCACAGAGCCATCCCCAGCGCCCGGGCCATCTTTGCTCCAATGGAGCCTTGGCTGCGGGAGGGGAAGAGAGAGACAGAGAGGAAGGCGCAGCAGAGGAGTGGAGAAGCAAATGGGCGCTTCTCCTGTGTGCCCTGGCCAGGAATCGAACCTGGGGCCTCTGCACGCTAGGCCGACGCTCTACCGCTGAGCCAACAGGCCAGGGCTTGTCTTCATTTTTAAAAGTTTTTCTTTTTTTGGGGGGGGGGGGCTTGGTATAGAATTGTTTGATAGCTTTTTTCTTTCAGTTCTTTATAGGTGCTGTTCATTGTCTTCTGGTGCACCTAGTTTCAAATGAGAAGTCCATGGACATTCTCTTAGTCTATTGTCTATAACGTGTGTGTGTGTGTGTGTGTGTGTGTGTTTTTCTCTTGCTGCTTTTAAGATTTTCTTCCTACTTCTATACCTCATAAATTTGATTATGGTGGGCTTGGTAGGCTTTTGTTGTGTTTATTCTGAGATTTTTGGAAATATGAGTTTATAGTTTACATCACATCTGGACATTTTTCAGCCTTAATTTCCTCAAAAATTTCCATCTTCTCCCATCCCCTGGGTCTCCCCCTCCCAACCTCGAGGGACAGACAAATAACCCTATAGCCACAGATCACTGAATCTCTATTCAAATTTTTCAGTCCCCCCCCCCTTTGCCTTAGGGGAAAAGAGTCTATAGCTATGTCTTCAAGTTCACCAATATCTTCCTCTGCAAAAGCTAATCTGCTAATTCCTTCCAGGGAATTTTCATTTTGGAGATGGTAACATTCCTTGAACAACCTGAACACGTCCACAAGGCTGTGTCAGAGTCACCGCGAGTGTCGTCCTTGCTCCCGTTTCTGGGTCATTGTCACGGCTGCCGTCTCAGCTTCCGTCACATTTTTGTCTCCCTGTGAGCAGCAGCGTCTGACGGCCTGTGGAACGCCGTCAGGTTTACAGTGCCGAGCGCTGGGTTTTCTTTCCTTCCGGTAAAGAGTGTTGAGCTCGGCGTTGACAGGCAGCTTGGCGTGTTTGTGGGTCAGCCTGGTCTCTTTGAGGTTTCTCACTTGTACTTGGTCAGTGCAGGGTTGTCGTGGCCTGTGCCCAGGGTTTAGTCCCACCCGTAAGGCGCGGCGTGCCTGATGTGCCTACTGCATACCCTGCTGTGCAGCAAGGACTGTCCGTGCCGGGCAGAACTCAATCTCTTCCGGCCCTGGGACCTGCTGAGCTTACAGCAACTGGTCACCCTGGGAAATTCCTCTTTGCCTCACCCTGTGAAATTCCTCAACGTCGACTCGGCTCTGGTCAAAAACTGCACACCCCTCTCTGCAGCTCTCCAGAGCTTCCGTCCAGCCGCTCTCTGCATTCTGCATGCTGCTGCCCCTCGGATCACCATCACCTACCGGCAGGAACGCCACGCTCCAGAGGGTCCCCTCCTTGCACCAGGCAGCAGGTCGGGGCAGCCCTGGGGCCCCATCCCTTCATCTTCCTTCTCTCCGTCCTGAGCCGCCTGGGACCCAGTGCCTCGTTTTGTATATTTTCTCCCATTTCCCAGTTGTTTGTAGTGGATGGGTAGGTCCAGTCACCAGCATGACTGAGCTGTCCGGTCTCACTTTTAAAATAGCAGATTGTCCAGAGGTGATCTCTCAGGTCCACCGTGATTACGTCAGGCCTCAGCTCTGAGCGAAGTGCTCAGAAATCAAACATCGAGACAGTCCTCGGGGGAGCTCTGACCCACGCACGCCACACACACACATGCCGACTCTCCTGTTAGAAATGTTCCCTGTCATCGTCCCTCCCTCTCTCAACATCCCCTGTACCGAGCTTTCGTTTCTGTCTGGCTCACGTGTTGTAACTACAGACACTCCAAAAAGTCCCCGCTAAGCTGGGTGTGGTGAGACAGAGAGAACAGAGCAGAATAGACTCCGGGGGTTTTAGTCTTTGTTTTCCCGAAATGGAACACCCCCTCCCTCCCCGGGAGCAAGGAGCCTGTGGCTGTGCAGGGGAGAAGGCTGCCTCCCTGCTGTGCCCCCAGAGGTGCCAGGCAGAGAGGGGGGCCCGTGGGGCCTGTGCCCCCAGAGGTGCCAGGCAGAGAGGGAGCCCGTGGGGCCTGTGCCCCCAGAGGTGCCAGGCAGAGAGGGGAGCCCGTGGGCCTGTGCCCCCAGAGGTGCCAGGCAGAGAGGGGAGCCCGTGGGGCCTGTGCCCCCAGAGGTGCCAGGCAGAGAGGGGGCCCGTGGGGCCTGTGCCCCCAGAGGTGCCAGGCAGAGAGGGGAGCCCGTGGGCCTGTGCTCCCAGAGGTGCCAGGCAGAGAGGGGGCCTGTGCCCCCAGAGGTGCCAGGCAGAGAGGGGAGCCCGTGGGCCTGCTGCTGAGCGTTAGGATCTCAGTCTACCTCCAGCGCCAGTCACCACGCACCTGCTCTGCAGCCAGCCAGACCAGAGAGGGACGTGCGCCTGCTCTGCAGCCAGCCAGACCAGAGAGGGACCAGACCGACCCCCGCCCACACCGGGCTCACACCAGCTGCTCCATGGACACGTTGCTAGAGAAGTCGGGGTCCAGGAGAGCGTCGGTCCAGGGTGCGATGGCGTGGGGGTGGGGAGTGCACCCAGTGGGCAAGGCTCTGGGAAGCATGGGGGTGGGGAGTGCACCCAGTGGGCAAGGCTCTGGGAGGCCCCTCCCGCTGCACTGTGGTATTTCTGGGCCCGAGCCCTGTGGAGTATATGCTAATACGTGTCACCAGTGTCTGGCCCGCGTAGGCACGTAGAAAGCCTGGCTGAATGAGCAGATGGACAGAGAACTGGCCCCGGCTGGGAAGCTCCTCCCAGCCGGGCTAAGGAGCTTGGAGGCCACGGGGGGGGGGAGGGGCAAGGAGGACAGTGACAGGCAGAGGGGGGATGGGGACCCCAGCAACGGAGATCGCGACACGACCCCAGCAGACAGTTTTGAGGTCAGAGCAGGGACAGTGGCCAAGAGAATTCTGGGAAGGGAGGAGGCACCACGGAAGATGCCCATGCTTGGGGCTCGTGCACGTGGATTGAGTGGTGGTGCCACCCACCAATCGGGGACAGGGGGCGTGAGAACAGGACGTGCGGGTGGACGTGCAGAGGAGCGGCGTGGGTGGTGAGGAGGGGCTGCAGCGTGGACACCGCCGTCCCGACAGGAGAGACGGAATGTGTGGGGGCTGCGGACAAGGGGAGGAGGGGGTGCGGGGAGGCCGAGGAGGGCACGGGCGGGGGGGGGGGGCGGCCTTTCCGGAAGCCAGCGGAGGCCACGGGCCTGCAGCCTTGGTGCTGCTGCCTCTGTGCCCGGGGAAGGATCGGTCCTGTGCTTCGAGCAAGGGCGGAGGCCGCAGGGTCTGGGGCGGCGAGAGGGTGGGCAGTGGGGGGCGGCCATCCAGGTGCACCTGCCGGCCCTTGGCTGGGCCCTGCTTGCCCTCTGCCACTGTGCCCCCCAGGGAGGGCAGGGGGACGGAGGGGGAGGACCCCCCCCGGGCAGGCGCAGGAGCCTGGTGCCCCGCTCACCGGCAGACGGCGCACACGAAGCAGTCGGGGTGGTAGGTCTTGCCCAGCGCCGACACCACCTCGCCCTCGATGAACTGGTCGCAGCTGAAGCAGCGGGTGCCGTACAGCCTCTGGTAGTCCTGCGTGCAGATGTACTCGCCCTGGCGCACGAAGAAGCCGCCCTCGGCCAGGTCGCAGCCGCAGGCTAGGGGAGAGCACGCCAGGCAGGTGTTAGCAGGCAGGGACGCACCCCGAGCGGACCCACCCCAGACGGCCCCCCACCTGACACAGACGGGAGGCTCGGGTGGCTGACTGTGAGACCTTGGGTGGGGGGAGGGCCAGGCACAGGCTCCAGCTCCGGCCCCTCTGTGGAAGCTTCCAGAAAGGGGCACCGAGCTGGGAGGACACCAGTCTCCCTCCCTCACTCCGGGACCCCACCAGGGTGAAGCGCTGATGCTCACTGTCCCAGCGCAGAACTGAATGGATCAGAAAGGCACCCACTATGCGCTAGGCTCTGGTCTGGGTGGGGAGGTCCCATGTGGCAGATAACAGATGAATCCCTGTGGTCAGCCCCTCCTCAAGACCACTGTGAAGCTTCCTGCCCCTCCCCCACGCCATGTGGACAAGGCTGGACCCTCTGCAAGAGGGCGTGAGGCCTGAGACACTTGACCGTGAACCCTATTACCCCTGACCCTAACACACCCCTCCTGCCCCTGGAAGCGGCACTGCAGTGCCTGTGGAGGGCTGGGAGCACGCTGCCAGGGGGAGAACAGGACATCGGCCCTTGGGACAGCTGGCCACCAGGGCACCTGAGCCTTCACCCCACAAACTGCCCCTCCAGCCCCAGGGGCACGTGAAAGCCAGGCACGGCAGCAGAGGGAGCGCCCGGCCCGGCCCGCCCTCCCTGCCAGAGGCCCCCGGGAGGTCCCTGCAGCCCAGCACCTCGGCCAGGCCAGGCCCGGTCCTGGCGGGTCACAGGCGCCAGAGCCTTGAAAACCCGCCCAGCCCTCAGCGGTCACAGGCTCCAGAGCCTTGAAAACCCGCCCAGCCCTCAGCGGTCACAGGCTCCAGAGCCTTGAAAACCCGCCCAGCCCTCAGCGGTCACAGGCTCCAGAGCCTTGAAAACCCGCCCAGCCCTCAGCGGTCGCAGGCGCCAGAGCCTTGAAAACCCGCCCAGCCCTCAGCGGTCGCAGGCTCCAGAGCCTTGAGAACCCGCCCAGCCTCGCACGTTGCTGAGTCGACACCTACACGTTCTCACTGAACGTTCACGATGCCAGAGGACGGCACGTCTGGTGAGCTCTCAGTCCTGACGTTGTTCTGTTGGAGCCCGTCCAGCGGAATGTGGACGCTAAAGGGAGACCCCCATCACTCACAAAGCCCACCTCCCAGCGCTCGGCACGAGCAGGAACGCCACCTCACCCTGTTTTGCCTGGAGAGCGTGTTTGCACGCCCCTGCCCAGAGCTGTATGCACATCTCACGTATTTTAAAGATTAAAACACCTGTACTGTTCTCTGCAAATTCCCAAGTCAACATGGAAATCGATTTCCTAGCAATATCTGTGGTCACAAGGCTTCTCATATTTAACGAATTGTTCTGATTGGTCATTATCACAACTCAGTACAAAGCGATCGAAGCAACACACGGGTTACACGTTCTGGTAGGTTATTCAATGTACAACATAAAACCTTTCTCATGTAGCCCTTGATGATCGTATGGTGGTGACAGGGGAGTTCCTGGGGTCCCATCAGGGGGCCTGATTTCTGACCCGTTCCCTGCTTGGTGTTCTGGGAGTCTGAAGGACAAGGGGCCACCCAGCTGCCCTCCTCTACCCAGAAGGTCACGTCTCAAGAGAGCATCTGGGGAGGTCTGGAAACTGAACCCACGGGGTCTTGGGGTCCCCCAGAGTCCCCTCGACTCAGTCTGGTCAGCTGTGCCCCTCTCAGCGCCTGACGGTGCGCATCCCCCACCCGCCACCTGCCACCTGCCAGCTCAGGGTGGGGCGGTGGCCTCTCCTGGTCTCCCTGTCCCCTCCCCACACCCCAGGGAGCAGGAGCTGTGTGCCGGTGATGGTCACTGGAGCGGTTGGAAATCCTTCATTCCTCTTCTCCAAGGGCACGTTGGCTCCTCGGACAGGCAAGATGTCAGCTGAGCAGCTGCGGGCCCAGCTGTGGGCGCTGCCTGGACTCAGATCCCGGCTCTACCTGGGCCTGTGCTGTGTGACCCTGGGCAAGTTCCTGACCTCTCTGGGCCTCCTTGTCCCAACCGGAGCAGCGAGCCCTCCGCAAAGGTGGAAATGCAGCACAAAGGAGCTAGCGTGACGTACGCCCCGAATCGTGGGGGGGAACCCTGTCCAGGCTGTGCCTGTGCTGATGTCACTCACCCCAGAGGCCAGAGGCCAGGCCAGTTGGAAACCTCTTCACACCCTCCCAAGAGTGAAAACCTCCTCACACCCTCCCGAGAGTGAAAACCTCTTCACACCCTCCTGAGAGTGAAAACCTGTACGCCCCGAGTCGTGTAGAGGGACCCTGTCCAGGCTGTGCCCGTGCTGATGTCACTCACCCCAGAGGCCAGAGGCCAGGCCAGTTGGAAACCTCCTCACACCCTCCCGAGAGTGAAAACCTCCTCACACCCTCCCGAGAGTGAAAACCTCCTCACACCCTCCTGAGAGTGAAAACCTGTAGCTGAATCTGCCTCATGACACAGGCAGACAGATGTCCCCGACATGGGAAGAATGGGCTATCTGGGGCCTGACTGGGTCACTACTGTCCTTTTCTGCAAACCCCGCCTGTAACAATTAGGCCCTTGAGCAGGAGAATGTCCTGGGGACACCCTGACTGCACCTGGCTGTGTTTCTGTTCCTAGTAAGGGTGTGAGGGCGCTGACATTCCCTGGAGGACCCGGATGTGAAGGCGGACCTCGCGCCCCACCAGGACACACGAGTCCCCATCACGGAGTTGCCAGGACAGGGAAGGAGATGCCCTTCCCGCCACACCTGCCCCACGAGCCGGCCCGGCAGGGGCCACCTCGTCCCAGTTACACCGCTACCGATCGGACTGTGGCCGCCCACGTTCACAGAGGTCAGGGCCGGGCAGTCGAACCCAGACCTCTGCCTGCTACAAATAAAAGTCTAAGTTCACTCGTAACTTTACAACCCTAATCAAGACTGTGGCTTGTTGTTACATTCTATTTAGCCAATTGGATCAGCCCAGACTAACGGGGGTTGCAGGGGCAGCTGTGGGTGACCTGAGGGTCAGCCCTCGGCACTCACTGTGGTCACTTATGAGAAACGGTCAGGAGGGGCGGGCAGTGGTGGGATGGTGCTTCCTGGAAGAGCACTTGGCACTGACTCGAAAGAATGTGAAAACCGTTTTCACCCTTTGACCCAGTGATCTCTAGCCAGAGGAAGTGACCAGGACTACCCATGGATGGCCTGTCCCTCATGCTGGCTACAGCATCACAAATGGATCCTGTGGTAAATGATCACTGGGCTTCAGAGACAGGCAGCCCGGGTCGGAGTCCTCACGCCGGCTCTCCCGGCTGTGTGACCTTGGGTAGGTCACTTACCCTCTCTGAGCCTGAGTTCTCCTCTGTTAAATAGGGTTCACCATGCTCATCTGGCTCGGCTGTTGTAAGAAATCACAGAGGTGAGGTTTGGGGAAGCGATTAGCCAGGTGCTGGGCTAGAATCAACACGAATGTCCGGAAGCAGAGTGGGGGGCAGTCCGTGTGGGCCGTGCACGTAGGGGAGCACGGGCAGATGCCGAGACGCACGGTGAGGAGCTTATCCGATGGAGGCCGCGATCTTCGGTCCTCGAGGTGAACAGTTCAGGCTCAGACGTAGGCACACAGCACGGTGCTCAGTTAAGACAGTACAAAGGCCAACTTGCCGGGCTGCAAACCTCAATACTGACGGCAGTTCCCGGGGGCGATCGGGTGCTTCTGTGTGGGTGGGTGGGGGGCATTACCACACAAAGCAAAGCAGAGGAGCCCTGGCCGGTTGGCTCAGCGGTAGAGCGTCGGCCTAGCGTGCGGAGGACCCAGGTTCGATTCCCGGCCAGGGCACACAGGAGAAGCGCCCATTTGCTTCTCCACACCTCCGCCGCGCTTTCCTCTCTGTCTCTCTCTTCCCCTCCCGCAGCTAAGGCTCCATTGGAGCAAAGATGGCCCGGGCGCTGAGGATGGCTCTGTGGCTTCTGCCTCAGGCGCTAGAGTGGCTCTGGTTGCAACATGGCGACGCCCAGGATGGGCAGAGCATCGCCCCCTGGTGGGCAGAGCGTCGCCCCCTGGTGGGCGTGCCGGGTGGATCCCGGTCGGGCGCATGCGGGAGTCTGTCTGACTGTCTCTCCCCGTTTCCAGCTTCAGAAAAATGAAAAAAAAAAAAAAAGCAAAGCAGAGGATGCGGGGGTTTGCGTGTGGGTGGGTGGGGGGCATTACCACACAAAGCAAAGCAGAGGACGCGGGGGTTCGTGTGTTGCGTGGGAGAGAGCAGGCTCAGGGCGGGCAGGGCTGTATCGCCCAGGTCCATCCTGACCTCCGCCTCGGACACGCCACCTGAAATAACAGGCCACGTCATCGGAGAGTCCTTCCTGCCGAGATGTTCCACAGCTGTGCCCGCGGTCCCGGGTCCTGGCACGCCCTCAGGGGTCAGGCTGTGCAGAGCGACCTGTGCCCCGGCCGGGGGTGACACATCTGTCTGGAGCTCTGCTTTGTCCCCGAGGCCCTTGGTGGGTCTCCCATAAAGGCCCTGGGAACATCCCAGAAGGCGAGTGTGCAGGCATTTTTCACGGTGGCCTTGTGGACCCAGAGTGGCTCTGGGCCTGGCTCCCTGCAGTCTCCAGATGGAGGTGTCCCTGTGGGCACCCCGCCCACCGTCACCAGGTCACAGGAGGGCAGGTGGGCTCACCTGCAGTCTCCAGATGGAGGTGTCCCTGTGGACACCCCGCCCACCGTCACCAGGTCACAGGAGGGCAGGTGGGCTCACCTCCCCGACAGGCTGGCTCCCCTCCCTCCTGCCTCCTGGGCTCCTTCTACAGACCTGGATGTGCTCCGTACCCGCAGCTACGCTCTCCCTTCCCTCAGTCCTCGCTCAAAGGTCCCTCCTCCAGGAAGCCCTCCCTGATAACGCCCGACACCCCGAACCCCGCCTTTGTCTTGCTCCTTTCTTCCCTTCCCTAGCACTTTCCAGCACGTGCTAGAATGCACTTCTGCGTCCTGTCCAGTGCTGACCGTCTGTCTCCCCGCTCTGGGATGCCACCTCCACGGGGACAGGGATGTCTGTGTCGTTCATGGATGCACCCTCAGCACCCAGAGCACGCCCGCACAGAGTAGGTGCCCAGTAAATAGCGGCTGATGGAAACGAGGCTGACATGTGTCCAGGGTCCGCTGAGCTGGGGCAGCAGCGGTGGGATTGGAACGCAGAGCCTCAGGCATCACAGCCTCGGCGTGGGTCCGGATGATGATGCCATCTCGCTCATGGAGGTCCCCGGATAAACCGAGGCACGTCCAGCAAGTGCCACTGTGGCAGGATCAGAATCGGCACAACCGTCCTCTGCACCAGCAGACCTGCCCTGATTTACTGGCAACATGCCCCCCGGGGACGGACACAACCATCAGTCACCACCCTCCTGTTCCTCTTTGCCGGCGGGGTGGACAGATGACCCAGTTCTGGCCAATGAATCATTCTGGAGGTCAGCGGGGACCTCGGGGAAAGGGTTCTCCTCCCTGATCAAAAGGAGCGTCCTGCAGGGAGAGAGCCCCTCACGCCGTGCAACTCCCTTCCCCAGGGCTGAGTGTCACCCTGTGAGGATGCGATGCTTGGCGCTCCCGCAGCTACTCTGAGACCACGAGGGAGGCATGCTGCCGTGCACAGGCTGAGGGGGCGAGAGCATGGGGCGGGGGCGTGGAGAAAGAACCTGGCTCTCTGATGACCTTGTTGAGCCATCAAATTAACCGACTCTGGGGCGAGGGGCTACCCCCAGGCTTCCTGCGAAGGTGACAGGTGTCCCTGGGGTTAAGACCGCTGGGCTGGGCGTTCTTCTCCATTCCTCCAAAGGCACCTTCGCTGACTCATGACAGCCCACACGAAAGACTGACCCAGGACCAGGAAGTTCTCGAGCCGAACGCTCGCAGGAAGTCCCAGCCACTCAGTTCCTTCTTCTGCAGGTGAAGCAAGATGCCCCCCACGGGTTAATAACCAAAATTTATAAAGAACTCGTAAATCTCAACACCAGGAAGACAAACAATCCAATCCAAAAATGGGCAAAAGAGATGAATAGACACTTCTACAAAGAGGACATACAGATGGCCAACAGGCATATGAAAAAATGCTCAACATCACTAATCATTAGAGAAATGCAAATTAAAACCACAATGAGATACCACCTCACACCAGTCAGAATGGCGCTCATCAACAAAACAACACAGAATAAGTGCTGGCGAGGATGTGGAGAAAAGGGAACCCTCTTGCACTGCTGGTGGGAATGCAGACTGGTGCAGCCACTGTGGAAAACAGTATGGAGATTCCTCAAAAAACTGAAAATCAAACTGCCTTTTGACCCAGCTATCCCACTTTTAGGAATATACCCCAAGGACACCATAGAACGGCTCGAAAAGGAGAAATGCACCCCCATGTTTGTGGCAGCATTGTTCACAATAGCGAAGATCTGGAAACAGCCCAAGTGTCCGTCAGAGGACGAGTGGATTAAAAAGCTTTGGTATATATATACTATGGAATACTACTCAGCCATAAGAAATGATGACATCGGATCATTTACAACAACATGGATGGACCTTGATAACATTATACGGAGTGAAAGAAGTAAATCAGAAAAAAAACTAAGAACTACATGAATCCATACATAGAAGGGACATAAAAATGAGACTCAGAGACATGAACAAGAATGTGATGGCAACAGGGGTGGGGGGTGGGGGGATGGGGTGAAGAAGGAGAGAGGGGTTGGGGGAGGGGAGGGGCACAAAGAAAACCAGATAGAAGGTGACAGAAGACAATTTAACTTTGGGAGAGGGGTATACAGCACAATCAAATGTCAAAATAATCTAGAGATGTTTTCTCTCAACATATGTACCCTGATTTATCAATGTCACTGCATTAAATTTAATAAATAAATTTGAAAAAATAAAAAATAAATAAAAAAAGATGCCCCCCACGGAGGTGAACCTCAGAGGACGACGACGTGGCCGCCCCAGTGGCACTGTGGGGAGGGGACCCCCTGGGGCAGTCCCCACCTCCGATCAAACCCCGCGGGGTCAAACCAGGTGACGACTCAGTTCTAGGGGTCCCGGCCTTTTATTGTGCTGCCGAGACCTGCGCTTACAGGAGCCCTTTTAAATACAATGGGTGTTTCCTCCCTGTCTTCCAAAATAAGCTTTTTGGAAAGAGCCACCTCACGGATTGTGCTTTTCAGCAATGCAGCCAATGGGCCTTTCTGGAGAGGAGATTAAACCAGACAAACCCCGCGGTGGCCTGGGAGCCCTGGGGGAGGGGAAGGGACACTCCAGGCAGGGCGGGCGCCAACCAGGGCCACGGCCACCTTCTCCAGGGAACGGTCTCCTTGCGCGGGCACAGCCCCTTCATCCTGGAGCCCACAGGGCGGTGGGCGTGGCGTCACGAGCGCAGGCGCCCTGGTCTGGGGGGCACAGAGGGTCCCCATGCTCCCGGCACCACCTGTGGGGGCTCCTCTTCCCAGAACAGAGGCTTCCCAGGCTGTGCCCGCCTGGGGAATCTCCCTCGCCTCTCCCACCAGCCCCCAGGCCCCCTCCTGGGGTGCCCACATCCCCCTCGGCAGGACTCCGGCAGCTTCTGTGAGGGCAGCGGGAATGAGCCGGGCTGCTGACCCGTGGGGGACTCCTGGGTCCAGGAAATTCAGAGGCATCAAGGGACCCTCAGTGTTGTCCCTGACGGCCACCCGGCCCAGAGATGGAGCCACAGCACCTCTGAGGGCGGGAACGGGATTGGGGACCCAGGGCATGCCCACTCCTGCCAGGAATGGCACCGCCCCCACAGGGCCCAGAGGTGAACATCTCTGGTAGTGCCCACCACCTTCCCTCAGTCAAAGCCCCACCCCGCCACCAGCCACCCCAGCGTCTGCCACGCTGTGCTCGGACCCTCCAAGGCCACCAGACACCAGGGCCACCTCCGGACCCTCCCCGGGCGACGTAGAGGAATCATGGCCGGTGGCTCTCAAGATTTTTTTTTTCCCAAACAGCAGGACCACACGGTCTTCACAGGGTGCCTGCCGCTGACTGGGGGCTGCAGGCAGAGGTCCCGGGGTGGGGCTCACCTGCCGTCTCCCCCCCCACTCTGCTGCACTCAGCAGCCCCGCCCCGCCCCCCATGCACACACAGGCCTAGACCACACACCCTGGATAGCAGCGTGCTGGCCCTGCTCCCCGCAGAAGAAAATAGTGTCCCTAGCACGGCTAATACAATTCCCTCAAAACCGTGTACCCTGTGGGCTTGGGCTCCATGGCACGTGGCCTTGATCTGCCCACCCCTTCCCCCAAGTGCTCCTGCTCAGATATTTTTCATTTTTATGTATTTTTCTGAAGTATGAAGCAGGGAGACAGAGAGACAGAATCCCTCATGCGCCCCACTGGGATCCACCCGGCACGCCCACCAGGGGGCGATGCTCTGCCCGTCTGGGGCATCGCTCTGTTGCAACCAAAGCCATTCTAGCACCTGAGGCAGAGGCCATGGAGCCATCCTCAGCGCCCGGGACAACTTTGCTCCAATGGAGCCTTGGCTGGGGGAGGGGAAGAGATACAGAGAGAAGGAGAGAAGGGGAGAAGGGGAGGGGTGGAGAAGCAGATGGGCGCCTCTCCTGTGTGCCCTGGCCATTTATCGAACCTGGGACTTCCACACGCCGGGCCGACGCTCTACCACTGAGCCAACCGGCCAGGGCCTTCATGCTCATATTTTTAGGAAGCTAAATGTGAACACACGTGCTCACCAGAAGTGCGTTAACTTCAGCACAAGGAGGGAGGGAGGGGGCGGCTTGCGTGAACTGCCTGGATGGCGGGACGCTTCGCGGTTTTTTCTTTTATTTTTTTATTTTATCTCATCTCTTTGATTATTATTTGAATTTGGTATGTCACATTATTCTTATATAATCAGGGAAAATAAAGGGCCATTTTCTCTTGGGAAGGATGGTAATGTTCTCATCCTGCTCCGAGTGGGGGCCCCCGAGTGTGGCCGGTGCAGGCCCGTGGGCAGCACACAGTGGAGCGCACACCACCAACACTGGCCACTTGCTCTGGTTCTGGGGCCCCAGTGGCCACAGTTGCTCTGGCCCTGGATCTGAGGCCCCGGACACTGGGCGCACCGTGTGAGGACAGTCCTTGGTGCCTGGCCCCGTCCTCCATCCCGCCCCACGCGAGCGGATTCCTCTGTCACACTAGCGTGACACGGGCCCCACAGAAAAGGTCACATTGCTGTAAAAAGGCTCTGGACTCCGGACTCTCCCAGATTTCAGATCTGAGGGGCCCCCGCTGTGGCCACGCTGCTCTGGCCCCCGAGTCGCAGCAGGAGGCCCCTCGCATGCTTGCTCGCATGCACGTACACTCACCTTTGCACACGAAGCACTTGATGTGGAAATACTTGCTCTGGACGCGCAGCACCTCCCCCTTGCACACGTCCCCACAGGTGGTGCACAGGATGGCCGAGCCCGGCGGCTTCTCCAGTGCGCTGTGGGCGGCCTGCGGCTCCGACACTGTCGGGGGAAAGGAGCGGCATTAGTGGGCGGGCGGGCAGGCACAGGGGGCACTGACCGGCATTAGTGGGCAGGCGGGCAGGCACAGGGGGCGCTGACCGGCGTTAGTGGGCAGGCGGTCAGGCATAGGGGCGCTGACCGCAATGGTGCGAGGACCGGTGGGAATCGAATCACATGATCACCACCCCCCATGAGGGGCTCCTGCTCCCTGTCTCTGCAGGCACACCTGCAGTGACGGGCAGATCGCTACCCCCTCCCCAAGGGTGGCCTTTCCCCGGCAGCCTTGACCTGGCACGAGCCAGGCCCTCAGAACACCCCCCCACACACAGACCGCTGCCACTCCAGTGAGCTGGGCAGCCTAGTGCAGCCGGGAGACTGAGTCCTTTCAAATGCAGGCACTCTGGCCACCGTCCTTCTGTGAGCGTCCTCAGAGTCCCTCTGTGTCCGGGGACACTGCCCTGGATATCATGGCTGTCCTCCAGCCACAGCCTAAGATGTGTACGGAGGCATCGGAAACCCATGTAGGGACAGGTCAGGGTGGACGGTTAGGGGCTGCTGAGGTGGGGGGGGGGCACCGTGCCCTGCACCCTCCAAACGCACCGAGAGAGGCCAGCAGTGAGACGTGGGCCCAAAGAACGCCCTTCAAGGAGCTGCCGCCAGTGGTGCAGACAGTGAGCAGCAGTGACAACCCACAGGGCACAGCCAGGGCCGGGGGGGCCCGGGGCTGGGGACCAGCCCTCCCCCAGCGGAGTCACTTGCCACGCGAGGGGCATCTGGTTGGATGGCAGAGCTGCAGGCGGCACAAGGGCCTGCCAGGCAGAGCGCGCGGCCCACGCAGGGACCCCAGCGGGCTGGACCAAACGCATGAAATAATAAACTACCTTTCGGTATATCTTTTTTTATACTTAAAACGGTCATTAGGGCAGAGAACTGGTTGTTAAATTATTTGAATCCCACCACTGGACACCCCGTCTTGCTGCTGCCCCGGCAGCCGGCTCCAGGCTCCACCAGGACCCCTGGGCCCCAGGGTCTCCATCAGGAAGCTCCCCACCCACCCCTCTGCCCACCTTGGGGTCTCCCCAATGCAAGTGACAGCGGCCGGCCCCCTGCTACAGCCGGATCTGCGTGAAGAGCCGTTGCTTTTTCCTGTGGGCTCCTCGCTGAGCTCCACACCTGATGCCGCCCTCTGTTTTGATCTGGGTCCCCCTGACCCAAGGCTGAGACAAGGATGGGGCACCCAGGTGGCAAGAAGGGGTGAGGGGTTGGGGTGTGGCAGGGAGAAGGCGGAGTCACTGACAGGCACGTCACTGAGCTGGCTACCGCTGTGGGCCAGCGGGCCACCCCTCGGGGCCCTCCACGGAATCCTCCCTCATCGCCCACACGGTGCTTCAGAAGAAAGGGGCTGGGCACTGATCCTACCTCCTGCCCTCTGGGAGGGGGCACCCCAAAGGCAGAACCCCGTCCCCCCTTTCTGGGCTGCGTGGTGCCTGGGCTGGGTGAGTCCGGGGGTCAGCGGGAGCTCAAGGGACAGCAGCCAGGGGAGCTCCGGGGCACCTGAGTTGGGACGTCTGCAGGTGCGGGCGGCGGCCCACCTGGCTGCTGGAACCACAGGTGGGCCCAGTGGAGGTGGGCAGGCCCGGCCGACACCTGCCACGCTCCAGTCGGCATTTAGGCATATTCATACACACACACACACACACACAGATACACACATACACACACACACACAGATACACACACACACAGATACATACACACACAGACACACACACACACACACACACACCCCTGCTGAACACCAGCACTGACGGAGCACCAGGCCCGGCAGGTCTCCCGTCCCCACTGTGAAACTGAGGGGGCAGGTCCCAGACAGAGGACATTCCTCCAGCCGGTCCCCCCCAGACCCCCACTTCCCGACAGTCCCCAGTGTGGCCAGAGCAGGGCTCCTGTCCTCCCTGCAGTCCCTGCCCTCGGCTGGTGGCACAGAGGGACCAGGGCCAGGCCCGGGAGCAGGTCTTCCTGGAAGGAGGGCTCTGAGTGCCCCACAGGGAGTGGGGTGCCAGCTGTCTGGGGACGAGAAGCCGCCCTGCCCGGGGAAGCAGGTGCAGGAAGGGTGACAAGTGGCACCTGGCCTGGGGCCAGCCTGCCTCGCGTTCCCAGAGGAGCCAGGACACCGAGCAGCAGGCTGGTGGAGCTGGGCCTGCGCCCAGGAGTGATGGTGGCATTTCCAGCTCGGGGTTAATTGTCAAAAGCATTCGATGTCCCCTCCCCGTCCTTTTCAGTAGAATCACTGCAGGGACCACCACATCGATTATTTCACACACTTGATGGGAAGAGGCAGAAAGTGAGGGTGTCCCGGGCTTGCACTGAAGACGCCCAGGGAGGAAGAAGTGGTTGCGATCGAGGTCTGAAACCTCAGGCAGCGAGTGCCAGCTCACACTGCGCACAGCCCAGCTGCCCGGGGCTCACACGAGGCTGACGGACAACCGAGTCCCAGTCCGAGGTCAAGTCGAGATCGCAGGGGTGGGGGCAGAGACCGTCCACACGGTCACCTTCTCGTCTGTCTGTGAGGCACACAAAGGACAACATGCCATCGTCTCTCCACAAGTGCACGAGGCATGTCCTTACACTGCCGGAAACTGGCCCAAATCCAGTGTGAGGGAACCTCAAACCACCCCCACGGGTGGGCGGGGGGTACGGGGGTCAGTGTCAGAGTCCTGGGGCACTACAGGCTGCGAGGTCAGGTGCTGAGGGTGCAGCCCTAGACCCACCTCCGACACGCTGGGACCCAGAACTCCCAGACTGCCACCCTCAGCACACATCCCCTCTCCAGACCATGGACAAAAATGTGCCGACCCAGGGGCCAGCAAACCCTAAGTGTGCAATACACACAACAGCCATTTTCCCCGTTCAAGATCTCACAGCCTGAATCTCCAGCTCCCTGGTTACCAGAGCTATATTTGCGTTCCTGGGGAGCTGCTTTAAGTCACGGCTTTGTGGGAGGACCAGCTCCACCCACCTGGAGCATCCTTGAGGCTCCTGGGCCTCCGTGCCAGGGAGAGCCGTGTGCTGCCCTCTGGCGGTAGGAAGTAGACACTGCACCGGTGTCTTCTGCAGGTACCACCCGCGCAGGTAGGGGACCTCGCTAGCTCACCCCTGTCCCCCCACCTGCCCACTTGGCCCTGGGGTCACGTATGTGAATCTCGTTGATGTGTAGCATGGGTCTTCTACCCGCAAGATGGACTCAGTCCTCCTGCAGCTGCCCGGTTGAGGAGAGGCCAACCACGCACAAGGTGCTTTGCAAAGGGCACCGCTCCTCACGGCAGCCAGCAAAGTAAGTGTTGTCACTGCTGCCGCCGCCGTGTGAACCAGGCCCACAGAGGTGGCCCCGCTGGCACACGGCCGTGGCAAGGACGATCAGGGCCTGTGCGTGGCAATGCCCAGGGTTTCTTCCGTGCAGCCCCAGGGCAGCGATGGGCCGGTTCTGGCCACGGGTCATGTCTGTTGTGCGGATGTTACAAAAAAGAAGTGATGCTAAGGAAACTTAAATGCATGCTACTAAGAGACAGAAGGCAATCTGAAAAGGCTGCAGCCTGTAGGACTCCAACCACATGATGTTATAAAGAGGCGAAACTATGGAGACAGTGGGGAGATCAGCGGTTGTCACGGCTGGGAATGGGGAGGCAGGGGGGGTGAATGGGCAGAGCATGGGGACTTTTAGGGCAGTGAAACCAGTCTGCACGTGTCCTGTCATTTGACACATGTCCAAACTTACAGACTGTACAACAAACACCAAGAGTGAGCACTCTCCTCAACTTCAGTTAATAACAATGTACCAGGATGCATTGATAATAATGCACGAGAATGGGTTAATAACAATGTACCAGAATCGGTTAATAACAATGTACTAAGATGCATTGATAACAATGTACCAGAATCAGTTAATAACAATGTACTAAGATGCATTGATAACAATGTACCAGAATGGGTTAATAACAATGTACTAAGATGCATTGATAACAATGTAGCAGAATGGGTTAATAACAATGTACTAAGATGCATTGATAACAATGTAGCAGAATGGGTTAATAACAATGTACTAAGATGCATTGATAACAATGTAGCAGAATGGGTTAATAATGTATCAGAATGAGTTCATCAATCATAAGCACCACACCAATGCAGTATGCTAACAATGAGGAAACGGGTTTGAGGTGGGCATACAGGGGAACTCTCCGCTTTCTGTTCAATGTTTCTATAAACCAAAAACTGCTCTAAGAAAGAAAGTCTGTTAAAATTACTGAGAGAGAGAGAGCACGAGAGGGAGAAACTACCACACTCCCAGAACTATGCCCGAAACAGCAGGTCGTTTCATTATAATTTCAAGATTGGCTTTAATATTTGGTTTAACGAGTCCCTCACTGTGATAATAACACAAGACATACACTCAAGTGGTAAGGATCAATCACACAAGGGCTGTGACTATTTAATCCCTGTGACCATGAAACCCCAACACCGGGGAGCCCTGCTGGGAATCAAAATAATTATTATTATTGGGAACATCATAAGGCTCACACTCGCAATGGAGGGGCACAGTTTGCTCGCTGACTTGAGGGCCAGCCGACCTGGCAATCGCTGTGGTCCCTCCCCTGTGACTGACCCCACCAGGTGTGGGGGGTTCCTCTCTGCCACCAGGAGCAGGTCCTGGAGGAGCTGAGACACAGTTTGGGCCCACTGTCCAGGGGCCGCTGGGTGACCTTGGAGAGCTGACTGAACTCTGAGAAACCTGTCGTTACATCTGTGCAATGGAGCCTGGTCTCCCTCAGCACTGCTCAGAGTCCGTGGCATTAGAGAGAGCACCTGGTGGGCGCCTGGCAGGTGTGAACAACAGCTGAGCCCTCTCCAGGTCTCGACGGCACACCTGCAGCTCGGGCTCTCAGGAAGGGGAGCGGGCACACCCAGAGGTTCCCAGAGGGCAACAGCTTTGCTCACACGGTAGCCTCATCGGTTGCCTGGGACCTGCCTGCACGCTTTGGCCCAGCTTGGTGTGAGGGCAGGAAGGGTGCCTGAGAAGAGACAGCCCCTCTGATCCCAGCTGCACCCTCCACAGCTGTGTCCCCTTAGGCAGGTCTCGCATGACCTCAGGGAGTCTCAGTGTCCCCCTTTATAAAATGGGGACAAGTACTGCCAAACACAGGACCCTCGTGCAGATCAAATGAGAGGACACGTGTGAAGCTGGCGACCCAGCGGGGCGCCCACTGCATTGTGGGGGTGCAGGAGGCAGTCACTGCCACACGGGGGCTATGGGTGCTGCAGCTGCTCCCTCCAGACCTCTCCTGTGGTGACCGCCAGGTGGGCAGGGCTCTCCGCACCCCAGCCGTGCCCGGTTCTGATGCTCTGAGTGCTGCAGACCCAGCCCCAGCCCCAGGCCTCACTGGCCCTTGGCTAGGAAAGCAGGAATGGTGACTGAAGCCTTCACACTGCTGATGTCAGCGACCTCAAGCCTGGGCTCCATCGTCCCTCCTGCTGGGAGGACCCCCAGAACACTGGTGAGCATGTCAACGGCTTGTTGGGTTTTGTTGTAGTTGTTTTTGAGAGAGAGAGTCAGAGAGGGAGAGAGACAAGAAGGGAGAGAGATGAGAAGCATCAACGCATAGTTGCATCACTGTAGTTACTCACTGACGGCTTCTCACATGTACCTTGATGAAGGTGGGGGCTCCAGCTAAGGCAGCGACACCACGCTCACGCCGGTGACCCCACGCTCACGCCGGTGACCCCACGCTCACGCTGGTGTGCCTGCGCTCAGGCCGGCAACCTCCGGGTTTCAAACCTGGGACCCCAGGGTCCCGGGTCAACTCTCTATCCAGTGCGCCACCACCGGTCACACTTGTTGGTTTCTTTACTCTGCTAACTCGGACCTCAGAGTCCTCTGTCCAGCAAGCTGGGGGAGCACGAGTCCGATCCGTGTCCCCACCAAACTGCTTCTCACTCCTCATCCCTCCAGTGACACAGACCCGTCCACAGGGATTCACCAGCCTGCCATTCAGGACGCCACAGCCAAATCCCGACGTCTCCTCCGGTCATCAGAGCGGGAGCCAGCTGTCACCTCGCTCTCCCAGGTGACGTGATCCGTGCTCCAGCCGCAGAGCACCTGTCCCAACCTCTGCTGTGCCCTGAGCCACGGGAAAAGCACTACAACCCCGTGACTTCATTCTGAAGGCCAAGTGCACTCAACTCCAAACACTGAGAAAACAAAGCCACTCTTATCATTCATTCCTTCACTCACCCAAATGTCTGAGGACCTACTGTGTGCCCGGAATCTGTCCTGGCCCTGGGGGTGCCCCAGGGACAACGGACCCAGTGCTTCCCTGCACGTTCTCTCATTTGGCCCATTCCCCACCCCAGGGGAATGGCCTGTCACTCCACAGTGAGGACACTGAGGTGTGCAGATGGCTGAGGGCTCGCCTGAGGTCCCAGCTCAGGTGTGTCTGAGGCCCGGCTCACCCAAGCCACCTGCTTCTGCAAGTCCCAAGCCAGGCGCCTGATCAACAAACGGGACAAAGGAGCCTGTCTGTGGGCAGTGTGGGGGGCGGGTGTCCAACTGGCCACCAGGCCAGTGTGGTGGGCGGCAGGACAGGGGACACTTCCCAGACAGCAAAGCAGACGTCACCCGTGATCCTTGGGGATGTTCCCACCGTCTGTCCCCTCTTTTGTCAGCAACACACTTTAGTTCTGTCCTTTCTCCGAGGGGTCAGCGAGCGCTGCACCTGAGCAGGCGTTCCTGGCTTGGCCCACAGCGGCCCGTCCGGCTTGTCTCCCAGGGTTTGACCTGGAAGTAAATCCCTCGACGTCAGGTGGGGGAACCCCTGCCCCACCAGCAGGGGGATTCTGTAGAGCCTCCACTCTGCTGTTTGTATTGTGCAAACTTCACGGCATGTTCGACTGATGAATGAGCTATGAGACCACATGCATGTCCACTCCTGAGAACCCTGTACACCCAGAGCGGGTCCGGATACACTGCTGTCGCCTTGTCCAGGCCCTTCTGTGTAACCATGACGATGAGCAGGTAACGATGGAGGGGGAGGCACTGGGCTGTGGGCAGGTGCAGCTGGCAGATGCACTGTGTGTAGTCAGGGAGGGCTTTTAGGAGGAGGTGACATGTGGTGGGCAGACACCTTCTGGGACAGCAGCAAGGTCACGTCATGGTGCTCATTTCCATCACAGCACTGACCACACTGGGTGGCCCTTGTCCACTGGCTTGTCTGCCACCCCTGGCCTGAAGCCCAGGACCAGTGGTCAGGCCTGAGAAGCACGTCTCCCATTGGCAGGCTCTGGGTCGGAGAGCAGAGCTGAGGGCTCCGTCCTGAGCATCACACTCACACCGCGTGGCCGTGAGCACCTGTGCAGCCGTGTGCCCTCAAGCCTGGGCATTCCGGCCGGGCCGTCAGCGGCACAGGGCAGGCGCCCTGCACTCCCACACGTCCGGTCAGGCTGCCCCCTCACAGGGTCTGCGCCCACCCTCAGCACACTGCGCAGGTCGGGTCTGAGGCGGGAGTGGGTCACGTGTCGGAAGCCCCACCCTCAGCACACTGCGCAGGTCGGGTCCGAGGCGGGAGGGGGTCACGTGTCGGAAGCCCCACCCTCAGCACACTGCGCAGGTCGGGTCCGAGGCGGGAGGGGGTCACGTGTTGGAAGCCCCACCCTCAGCACACTGCGCAGGTCGGGTCCGAGGCGGGAGTGGGTCACGTGTCGGAAGCCCCACCCTCAGCACACTGCGCAGGTCGGGTCCGAGGCGGGAGGGGGTCACGTGTCGGAAGCCCCACCCTCAGCACACTGCGCAGGTCGGGTCCGAGGCGGGAGGGGGTCACGTGTCGGAAGCCCCACCCTCAGCACACTGCGCAGGTCGGGTCCGAGGCGGGAGGGGGTCACGTGTCGGAAGCCCCACCCTCAGCACACTGCGCAGGTCGGGTCCGAGGCGGGAGTGGGTCACGTGTCGGAAGCCCCACCCTCAGCACACTGCGCAGGTCGGGTCCGAGGCGGGAGTGGGTCACGTGTCGGAAGCCCCACCCTCAGCACACTGCGCAGGTCGGGTCCGAGGCGGGAGTGGGTCGCGTGTCGGAAGCCCCACCCTCAGCACACTGCGCAGGTCGGGTCCGAGGCGGGAGAGGGTCACGTGTCGGAAGCCCCACCCTCAGCACACTGCGCAGGTCGGGTCCGAGGCGGGAGTGGGTCACGTGTCGGAAGCCCCACCCTCAGCACACTGCGCAGGTCGGGTCTGAGGCGGGAGGGGGTCACGTGTAGGAAACCACACCAACCGCACGCGAGCACTTGTCTTTGAACCTACTGAGGGCGGATGCTAATTCGAACCCAGAACCTGGCGCTGGGACCTGGAGCTGCCCCTGGCCAGCCTTTCTCTCCACGACGGCCAGCCTGACCCGGCGAGCGGCCAGGGGGCCATGCCGCCGTCTGACCCTCAAGCACGTCCTCCATCCTGCGAGGACAGAATGGGGACGCCCCAGCCCCATCGAGCTCCGGCGGACACGGGTCTGAGGGTGAGGCCGACACTGTCCCGCCCCCAGCGGCTCACACATGAGGTGGAGATGGGGGACAGACTGGGGAACACCCCCCACCCGGAGTTCATCACAGCGACGCCCCGCGACCAGGCACAAGGACGTCCCTCCCGGGACCCGTACCTCCCCTGTCTCAGTAACAACATGATCAAAGCAACCTGCAGGGACCCGCTGGGGTGCCCCTCCCTGGGAAGATGCTCCCTCGCCACACCCGGAGTCACCTGCTACCCCGGAACTGACCCGCACCCCAGTAACCTCCTGGCAGTGACCTGCGGTCCTGGAAATGACTCATTACCTTGCAAGGGATTCGCTACCTCAGAGGTGACCTGCCCACCAGATGTGACCTGTGACCCTGGAAGTAACTCACTACCCGAGCCGTGACCTGCTGCCCCGGACAGGACCTTCCCCGGAGCGCCCCGGCCCTCTGCCGATTCCCCTCGAGCGCGGTCTCCGGTCTCCCCTGGGGAGCTGACTGCGCTTGTCTGGGTCCTTGACCGGCACCAAGGTCAGACTGCGACTCCCCAAGGTCAGCCATCGGCTCCGCTCTATCCCGAGGGCCTAAGAATTGGACGCGGGGCTTGAGCACAAGTCTGGGCAGACAGAGCTGCGCATGTGAGGACGCCTTACGCGGGCGTCCCGGGCTCCACGATGGGAGGACAGCGGAACCTCTCCAGCGGCAACCGACACGGCCAAGCTGGGTTAGCCGTCTTGAGTGCACCTTACACTTAGGGTGTTTTCAGCTGACAGTGGGCTTATCGGGAGGTGCCCCACGGCCAGTCGGGGAGCACCTGCTTTCTCTAGCCGGCCGACTGCCCCTGCGCCCGTGTCAGCCTGGGTCATGGCCTCCTGGGGTCCCGACCCCCTTGCCCAGCTCAGGGACGGCCCAGAGGGCGGCAGGAGTGGCTGCAGGTGGAGGAGCTGACCCTCCGATCGCTGCACTGAACGTCCTTCTCCCACTGTCCACTCCGAAGGAGTGGCAGGCTGCCCACCCCGGCAGCTCCGTGTGGCCCCCGGAGGCCCAGCACACAGCTCAGGGCCTGGCGCCTCGCGGGTGTGGGGTCGCTGGGGTGCGTCAGCCCACGTCACACAGAACTGCAGCCCTGCTGGACACGAGTCTGTGTCCCCTCCTGCAGCACGCACCGGCCGCACGCACACGGCTCGCCACGCGGCCTCCGCTCCTCCTGGAAGTCCATCCCCGCACCTGTCTCTCTGCTGGGAGGACGGTGACACGGCGGGGCTGACGCGTGGCGGGGCTCAGCAGGGGTGAGTGTGTGCATCTGGGGGGGGAGTGGGGGGCAGAGCTGGGAGACACATGGCGGTGAGCAGCCCCCCGGAAGAGCAGGCTGGCCGTGAGGCTCCGGGCAGACCTCAGCGCGAGCTGCTGACAATTCCTGGGACCTTCGGGCTTCGGGCAGCTGGGCCGGGCGCCCTCCCACCCGCCTCCCCGGAGTGTGTTATTTCATCCCCGGAAGAGCAGCCCGTCCTGGCCGAAGAGGCATCGAAGGATCTCGTGGGTGGCATTCCGGAAGGTTGGGGATTAGCAGGCAACAGCCAACCCCCAGCCCAACCCCACCCCCGCACACAGGGAAAACTACCGACACCTGGCAAGTCTGTGGCCAGGCCAGGACCGGGCTCAGGGCTCTGCGTTCCCAGGCCTGTTCCTGTTCCCCGTGTCATGCTGCCATTGGCCGGGTGGCCACCGCTGGGTCAACAAGTGACCTCGTCTGGGCCTTCAACATATGCCCAGAGCTCAGCACACAGCAGATGCCCAGTAAACGTTCCTTAAATCCAATGGGCAGCAGGAAACGCACTTGGTGGCCCAAGCACCATACACTGCCAGCAGGGGGATAATCAATAACCTCTGTGACATGGTCACCGTCCACTTCCTGTGTCCGGGCTCTGCCAGGTGCTGCACTTGGCAATTTCTACTGATAGCCCGGGTCACAGAGCAGGAGATGGGCAAAGAGCACAGCTAGGACTCGAACCCGGGCCACAGGTTCCCCACCCCCACACACACCTCCGTCATCTCCCACTGAGCGGGTCTGTGGGCTGAGCCAGTCCGGCCAGGGCCCCTCCCCCGGCCATCTGCTGCACGACACCCCCAGGAAGGGAGCTTGTCGGCCTGGAGGCCCTGCCAACATGCCCCCCAGTGTGCACTGACCGCTCAGAGTCCCAGCTGCCCCCTTCCTGCCCAGGCCTTTGAAGATGGGGCTGCAGACTTGACCCTCAGACACCACCTGCCTGGTTGGGGGGCGGGGGGAGGGGGTAGGGGGCTCGCTGGCCCCCTGGGTAACGCCAGCCAGTCTAAACACCCTGGATAAGTCCTTGGCTTTGAATCCAGCCAAGGTGGGCTTAGACAGTCCTGGAGGTCAGAACCCTCCCTTCGACCTCTTCTCCCACCCCATCTCCTAGGAGGGACACCAGCCACTGTCCAGAGGTGCCTGACACTTTTAGTCCAAGTATCCAGCTCACGTCACACAACTGGGGACTCTCTTGACCGTCTCACAGTCCTGCAAAAGGTGCTCGGTATATGCGTTTTAAACAATAACGGCTTTTTTTTTATCCTTTTTTAAACTTCCCCATGCCACACCTCTCCTTCTCCTCGGTAAGACGCACACGCCAATGGTTTTCAGTGTATTCAGAGTTGTGTCATGATCACCATCAATGGTGGGACATTTCCATCACTCCCACCCCCAGAACACCCCCGTGCCCGTCCCTCCGCACCGCTCCTCCGCCCCCGTGCCCGTCCCTCCGCACCGCTCCTCCGCCCCCGTGCCCGTCCCTCCGCACCGCCCCTCCGCCCCCGTGCCCGTCCCTCCGCACCGCTCCTCCGCCCCCGTGCCCGTCCCTCCGCACCGCTCCTCCGCCCCCGTGCCCGTCCCTCTGCACCGCTCCTCCGCCCCCGTGCCCGTCCCTCCGCACAGCCCCTCCGCCCCCGTCCCTCCGCACCGCTCCTCCGCCCCCGTGCCCGTCCCTCCGCACCGCCCCTCCGCCCCCGTGCCCGCCCCTCCGCCCCCGTGCCCGTCCCTCCGCACCGCTCCTCCGCCCCCGTGCCCGTCCCTCCGCACCGCTCCTTCGCCCCCGTGCCTGTCCCTCTGCACCGCTCCTCCAGCCTGGTCACTGAGCGCCCACTTGCTCTCTGTGGATCTGCCTCTTCCGGACGCTTCACAGACATGGGCTCTCAGAGGACGTGGTCTCCGTCCACCGAGCATCCCGTCCTCCCACCCACGCCGCAGCGTGTACCCGGACCCCGCTCCTTTGTACGGCCGAATAACATTCCATGTGTGGACGTGCCCCGCGGACCCACCCATCAGTCAAAGGACTGGGGTTGTTCAGGCTGGCATGTGCCTCCCTGTGTCCTGCTGCATCCCTGCAGGTGAGCCGCTCGGTCGGATGGGAACACTATGTTTAACCGCCAGCTCGTGTCCTCGGCGGCTGCCCCAGTGGACAGTGCCACAAGCAGCCAGGTAGGAGAATCCAGTTTCTCCACATCCTCATCAATACTGCTGTCTGTCTTTCTTACTGCAGCCATCCTGGTGGGTGGCTGTGAGGTGGTATCTCATGTGTGGTTTTCTTTTTTTAGTTTTTCCATTAATTGACACAAAGAGACAGAGAGAGAGAGAGAGAAGCATCAACTCACTACTTGTTTGTAGCATTTACTTGTGTTCATAGGTTGCATCTCTGTATGTGCCCAGACCGGGGATCGAACCCGAAACCTCTGGTGCACCCACAACCGGGACGATGCTTTATTCACTGAGCCACCCAGCCGGGGTGAAAAGTGTCACACTGTTTCGACTGGCACTTCCCCGGTGGCTGATGACGCTGAGCACCTCTCGGCAGCTGGCGGCTTCTGAACCCCTTCTTCGGAGAAACGTCTGTTCAGATCCTTTGTCCGTTTAATTTGGTTGTCTTTTTACAGCCGGTTCATACGTTGTTCGTACGTTCTAGATACCGGTTTCTTGATCAGACGTGACTGGCAAAGACCGCCTCCCGTTCTGTGAGTTGCATTTCCGTTTCCTTCCTCCTGCTCTCTGCAGCATGAGAACGGGTTGTTCTGATGGCGTCCGACTGATGTTTCTCTTCTGTGTCGCTTGTGTTCTCCGTGTCATGTCCGAGGAACCACCACCTGACCCGAGGTCATGAAGACGTACCCTCTGTTTTCCTCTAAGCGTTGTCTAGTCTTTCCAGTTTCCGCTCTTACGGTGATGTCCCACGAATGAGCTCACACTTCCTAAATGGCTATTTTTATCACGAGGTTCCACTTCTCATGTGAGTTGGGAACAAGAGCGCTTGTTCCCCGCCGGGTCCCTGCCATTTCCGACATCCCTGTCTGCTCCCCGCCAGGGGCGTTCTTGGCCACCCTCTGGGAGAGCACACACCACATCTGGGTGTGAGGGACGCTGTGTCCTCAGCCGAGCGGGGACCCACCCAGCCTCCGGCATGGAAATTCCATCTGAGGAAGGGACACGGTCACACGTCACAGTGCTTGGACTGCACTGGCCTCTGGACCAGGCCAGGGGCTGCTGCCTGAGCCCACGCCAACGGACCACTGTGCAAAGACCAGGAGGGAGGTGTTGGTGCGGCCGCCGTGTCAGGCCAGCGGGGGGGGGGGGGGGGGGGGGGCACATGGCCGCTGGTTTGGGGAAGCAAACATCTATCTAAGTAGCTAGTTTGGGAGTGTCTGCTGCGCTTGCTCACACCACCAGGGAGGGAGGAGCCACAGCCAGCCCCGTCCGTGTACCGATGGGGCTCTCGAGGCCCCCGGGCGGTAAAGGGCCCTGACCAGGACACGGTGAGGTCAGGCCAGAGTCAGGGCCGGATGGGCGCTGGCCCAGCTCTTAGGGAACTGCCCCAGCCCAGAGCTGCTTCGTCAGTACAGATCCCGAGTGCGAGGCGCCAACGGTGAGATGTGGGGCAGGCGTCCTGGCTCCTGCCTCCGGACAGACCCTGCAGGCCAGAGCAAAAGGGGAAGGCTCTGTCCTGACTGCCCAGAAGGGAGGTGCCCCTGGGCACTGGGCCTCGTGCCAGGACAGAGGCCTGAGGACCTGGGACGGAGGCGAGGGCAGAGCCTACCCCACACACACCTCGGGCACATGGGGCGATCCCTGTGCACCCGACCTCTCTCTGCCTTCGAGGGGTCCAGGCTCCATCTCGCTCCCAGTTGTCTCCTCTCCTGCGTCCCCGAGTCCTCCCCACCCCCTCCTCCAGGGATGCTCCTCACAGGCCTCAGGTGGCCTTGAGTGGTCAGAAGTTACTTACTGGTTTTCTATCTAAGTAGCTGGTGGCCCATCTCTTGCGTCGACACCAGGAGAACTGACATGTTGATGAAATTCCTTAAAGCAGGCCTCTCAGCCTCGGCTCAGCTGACATTCAGGGCCAGACAGCTCTCGGCTGGGGGGGCCGCCCTGGGCACCAGGAGGCTGGGCAGCGTCCCCGGCCCCACCCCCAGGAGCCTGGGCAGTGTCCCCGGCCCCCACCCCCAGGAGCCTGGGGGGCACCTCGCCCCAAGCTGTGACAACCAAGGAGGCCTCCGGACATCGCCACATGGTCCCTGAGGAGCAAAATGGGTCCCGGTTGAGAACCAGGAAGGGAGGGAGGGGGTGCAGAGAGGCTGTGGGCCCTGGGACCCCGCCAGTGGGGAGGTCTTGCCCGATGCTCCCAATACTCCTTCCCCGAGTCTCAGCTTATTCATCTGTAAAATGGGGCCAGGCCACAGGGCTGTCTGTCACCAAGAGGCCACAGGAAAAGTCCCAAAGCCCGGTATGCAGTCGGCGCTCCTAAGCGCTGGCCCTCACGACATTCATCAACAGCAGAGCTCGGTCAGACTGCCTCCGTTCCCGTCAGGGGCCCAGAGCCTGTTCCTAGAGCTCAACACTTCTCGTTGGACACACGCGCCTTCCTGCCTGGCCGGCTGGTCCCAGTAAAAAGGGCAGTTTGGGAGTCTGGGGTCTTACCTGTGTCCCCTCTGGGCATGCCCATGGAGCGTGGCCTCCTCGCAAAGGGCCAACGCCCGTGGGGGCAGCGGGCAGCAGTTGGACTGGCGGGGAGCCTCTGCGGCCAGCACAGCTCAGATGGGCACGCCGGAGGGTCACGTGGCAGCTGCCGCCCCCCTACTCGCGGAGGGTCACGTGGCAGCTGCCGCACCCCTGCTCGCGGAGGGGCGGCGCCACCCCCTGCCCGACGCCCTGAAATAGACTCCCGCCACACGCCCAAGTGCACCTGTTTCCCAGGCTTCCGGGAAAGGGACTTTAAAAAGATACACGGGGGTGGGGCAGGGGGGCCAGAGGGCCAGGGTCATGTGCTGCCCAGCCTGTGCCAGGTACTGCAAGAGGGCGCTCACACGCCCTCCCAGCAGCCGGGCGTGGGGGCAGATGCCTGGGGCTGCCCGACAAGCCCCACCCACGGGGGCTTCACGAAGAGACACCTCTGCTCTCACAGTCCTGGAGGCCAGAGGCTGGCATCAGGGTGTGGGCAGGGCCACGCTCCCTTGGAAAGACCCAGGGGAGGGTCCTTCCTGCCCCTTCCGGCGCCAGTGTCTCCAGCCAGACTTGCCCTTGTAGCCACTTCGCTCCAACCTCTGCCACGGTCTCTACACGGCCTCCTCCCTGTGTGTCCGTGTGTCCCCTTCTGTCGTTTTTAAAGGATTTTATTTATTAATTTTACAGAGAAAGCGGCAGGGAAGAGTGAGAAATATCAACTCAGAGCTGCTTCGCTTTAGCTGTTCATTTCTTGCCTGTGTATGTGCCTCAACCAGGCAAGCCCAGGGTTTTGAACCGGCGACCTCAGCGTTCCAGCTCGATGCTCTATCCACGGTGCCACCCCAGGCCAGTGCTGTTCTGTCTCCTCTAAGGACACCAGTCATGGGATTCAGGGCTCAGCCTAAACCAGGATGACTTCATCTCCATCCTTATCTTTGTTACACCTGCAAAGATGCTTATGCCGAAGAAGGCTGCAGGCTAAGGCTCCAGGTGAACATGGATTTGGGGGGAGGCAGGGACCTACTTCCCATTCATTTATCCTACACAGCCCCCACTGTGCCGGGGGAACGGAGGCCTGCGAAGCTCGGGTCACTAACGGGAGGCCCTGAGCTGGAGAGGCGGTGCTGGGTCCCTGCCCAAGGCTGGCCGACTTTACGGTCCCTGAGGCGTCCCCGGTCTCTGTGACACTCTTCTGCTAGTTTGGGCTTTATGATCTCAGGATGTGGAAATCTTTTCTGAGCCACCAGCAGCATAAGCATTCAGCAGTACTCAGGGCGCGACACTTGGCCGCAGGGCACCCCTGGCATCCTTGTGGTCAGTGGTGCACGTGACGTGTGAAACCCAGCCTGGCTCACTGAGGCCAGGACCCCCCACACACACACACACTAAGAGGCTTTGGGCGTGACTGTTAATCACAATCACTGCTCACCCCACTCTGCTCCACGGAGGGGCAGCTCTGGGAGGCGTGACAGTTCCGTCGGTCAGGGCGCCCGGCGGAAGATGCCTCTGGGAGGTGTGACAGTTCCCTCGGTCAGGGCGCCCGGCGGGAGACATCTCTGGGAGGTGTGACAGTTCCCTCGGTCAGGGCGCCCGGCGGGAGACGCCTCTGGGAGGCGTGACAGTTCCCTCGGTCAGGGCGCCCGGCGGGAGACGCCTCTGGGAGGCGTGACAGTTCCCTCGGTCAGGGCGCCCGGCGGGAGACATCTCTGGGAGGTGTGACAGTTCCCTCGGTCAGGGCGCCCGGCGGGAGACGCCTCTGGGAGGCGTGACAGTTCCGTCGGTCAGGGCGCCCGGCGGGAGACATCTCTGGGAGGCGTGACAGTTCCCTCGGTCAGGGCGCCCGGCGGGAGACGCCTCTGGAAGGCGTGACAGTTCCGTCGGTCAGGGCGCCCGGCGGGAGACGCCTCTGGGAGGCGTGACAGTTCCGTCGGTCAGGGCGCCCGGCGGGAGACGCCTCTGGGAGGCGTGACAGTTCCCTCGGTCAGGGCGCCCGGCGGGAGACGCCTCTGGGAGGCGTGACAGTTCCCTCGGTCAGGGCGCCCGGCGGGAGACGCCTCTGGGAGGCGTGACAGTTCCCTCGGTCAGGGCGCCCGGCGGGAGACGCCTCTGGGAGGCGTGACAGTTCCCTCGGTCAGGGCGCCCGGCGGAAGACGCCTCTGGGAGGCGTGACATTTCCGTCGGTCAGGGCGCCCAGCAGAAGACACCTTCCCCGTCAGCTCTGAGGAGTCGGGGCTGCCCCATCTGACCTCCAGGTGCCACGCCCAGTGAGCGGGAGGTCGACCGCAGAACTCGGAGGGAAGGTCTCCCGGAGAGGGTCACTACCCAGCCCAGGGAACCCACAAACGGGTACAAATGAGTCCAAGGAAGAGAGTCCCGTCCCCTCTTGCTTATGTGAGAAGAGCTCCTCCTTCACTTAGTTTGCTACCCGTGCCCTGTGGCCCTGTGTCCAGCTCGGGGCAGAAATGATGTTGGTGACAAGGACAGCAGACCTGGTGAGCCCTCAGCGGTCCTGTGGTCCCATGTCTCCCCTGGGTCCACGCCCGAGGCAGGAATCACACCCCCAACTTGTCCAGTGAGGAAAGAGCAGAGACAGGTGGATGGACCGGTGCTGGTGAACAGGACAGGGTCACACAGGCTTGGAGCCTGAGAGTCCAGCAGCGGTAAAGAGCCCCCTGTGTGTGACCGGACCTGACCGTGGTTCTGATCCCGCCTGACCCAGAACCATCCAGCTGAAGGTCCTCAGAGCCATGGAGAAGCTGGGGCACTGAAACCCCGTGAACTTTGGGACCAAGGGCACGGGGACAGGCACCGTGTGGCTTCCACACGGCTCTGACATCAGCACACAGAAAGGGTCGTGCAGGTCAGAGGAGGCCCGCACGCACAGGTGGGCACACCCACTCATGGGCAGGCTGGGCTCTGAAGTCTCCCCACACCCTCACCTTGCCAGGGTCTGGGGCACAGGGTGGCTTCCTGTCCCAGGACAGTGTGTTTGCTTCCTGGGGCTGGTTCTGCCCAATGGCACACAGGTGGAGGTGACAGAGGCCCAGTTCAGGGTCAAGGCCTCAGACACGGCCACCTGCCTGGCCGTGCATCTGCCCTTGAACACTGAGAATGCTCCTCCAGCCTGTAGGTCCCAGGAGGAAGGCGTGAGAGGGGCCAGACCACCCACCAGGACCTGGCCAGGTGAGCCCCCACTGGGCCGTGGGCCCCGAGCAAGGACGGCTGGTTGCTGACCCTCTGTGCGTCCCTGTCCTGGGACTGCGGCTGTAACAGAGCCCCACAGATGGGGACCTTAAAACCACACAGACTTATTTTCTCCCATCCCGGAGGCCAGACGCCCAAAGTGGGTCTCCCATGGGCGACACCGTGGGGTGAACAGGGCTGTGAGATGCTCCTGGTCTCCCGGCCTCGGGCAGCTGCCGGCATCCTAGGCTTGTGGCTGCCTCACCCACCTCAGCCTCCGCGGTCACCTCGCCTGCTCCGTGTGTCTGTCTGGAGCCCCCCTGCCTCTGTCCTGACCATGATCCTGACCATGATCCTGACTGCATCGAGGGCTCGGCTGGATAATCCAGGATCATCTTCCTGGCTCCACGTCCTGACTTAATCCCATTTGGCAAGGACTCTTTTTCCCAGACAGGCACCGTGCTCCGGGGCCAGGGCGGGGACCAGCGGCGAGCCGGAGGGGCCGTGCTTCAGCCCCCGTCTGTGCCGCACGCACGTGTGTGCTGGTGCCCTTGTTCCTCGTGGGGTGCTCTGCCGTTCTGCTATTCCATTCAACTTACGTAACGCGTGTGACCCACTAATCTGATTGCGCGCCCATAAATGGGTCGCCACCTGCAGCGGAGAAAGTTCTATCCTGACCCTGCACCTGTGCACGCCCCCGTCAGGGCGGGGGCCGGAATCCAAGTGGTGACGATTTAAAGGAAAGACAGAAATGAGCTCCTTCCGCATACAGACAGCGGCGGGCGTGACAGGTGCCTGGAAGGAGGGCGTCCCCGGGTCCCTGGGCTCATGCACGGCCCTCACACCCCACGAGCAGTGTGGCTCACTGGGGGCTGGGGAAGGGGCCCCCACCAGAAAGGAGAGCGGTGGGGGTCTCCGGGGTGGGCTCAGCGACTCCTGTGTCTCCCTGAGCTCCACCGCTCGGAGCCTTCCCGTCCCCTCCTCTTTTTTATTTTTTATTTTTATTTTATTTATTCATTTTTAGAGAGGAGAGACAGAGAGAGAGAAGGGGGGAGGAGCTGGAAGCCTCAAATCCCATATGTGCCTTGACCAGGCAAGCCCAGGGCCTCGAACCGGCGACCTCAGCATTTCCAGGTCAACGCTCTATCCACTGCGCCACCACAGGTCAGGCCCGTCCCCTCCTCTTGGCGCGGTCTCCGCTCCACGTCCGGCAGGATCCCCGACAGCCCGGGCTGCCCACCGACCACTGCACGGCCGGTCCAGAGGCTCACTCCGGACACTGACCAGCGCGGCTCCAGGCTGAGAACAAGGGCTTGGAAACGTCCCGTCAGGATGCACAGACAGGTTTTCAAAGTGACTTTGAGGCAAAGAAGACACAACACTCTCTCAGGGACATAAAAAAAATTAGGTCTGGAGGGATCTGTGCCATCCGCTCCCCTGGGCGAGGATTCTGAAGGACCAGCCCGGGCATCTCCTGAGCGCTCAACACCGCCCCCTCTGCCAGCGCCAGCTTCATGCTGGGCGCCTCCACCTGGAAGCCCCCCCAGGCACCTCACAGCTGGAAAAGAGAATGCCTGGCTCGCTGTGCCCACTCTCACCCACCACTCCCACCCGCCAACAGTGCCACGCGTCACATACCTGCCCCTTCACCCAGCGGGCTCCCCCTTCTGCAACTCAGGCAGCCTGGGACGGGCCAGCAGCTGTGTGACCTTGGCCCAGACGCTTTGCCTCTCTGAGCCTCAGTCTCCTTGTCTACGGAGTGGGAATGCCTACCTATGGGGTTGCAGGGAAACCAAACGAGGTGATATGTGTGTGTGAAAGCACCTGGCCCCTCGCCTGGCACAGGGTGGGCACTGGAGGGCTGGCATCTTTCGTTCCCAATTCCCAACTGCATTCATTCCCATGGCCGTCGTGACAGAGGGCCACAAACCGGGGGCCTAATCATGGCTGTCTTGACAGAGGACCACAAACCGGGGGCCTAATCGACAGAAATCTCTTTAATCGGCTGTTCCGGAGGCCGGCGGTCCCAAGTCAAGCTGCCAGCAGGGCGCGGCTCCTCTGAAAGCACAGGAGGGTCCTTCCTGCTGCCTCCAGCCCTGGCGCAGCCTGGCGAGCCCCTTGCCTGTGGCCGCCACCGCTCGGATCTCTGCCTCGTTGTCACATGGCCGCTGCTCTGTGTCTCTCTCTGTCCCTCTCCCCCTCTCATGAAAGACACCAGCCACACTGGGTCAGAGCCCACTCTTCCACACGAGGACCTCACCTGAACTGGCCCCATTTGCAATGACCCTGTTTCTGAGTGAGGTCACACTCTGAGGTGCCAGGAGTTAGGGCTTCAGCCGTGAGTCCAGGACCCCACAGGGCAGAGGACACTCACACTCAGGGACCCCCGAGGCATCGACCAGGAGCTGGCTACAGCGGGAGCCTCCTGGCCATCAAGGGTTGGGCTTGACAGCGGATATCCCCTCCAGAGAGCTAGGGAATGAGAGCCGGTGAGTGCCGGGTGCTCCACACCCTGCCAAGAGCAGGTGCGCCCTGAGCGGCACGCCAGCTGTGACATCCTCGGGGCCCCGTCCCACGTGGGGCGGCCAGGCAGGCGGCGACCCGGCCGGGAATCACAGGAACACGCAGGCCGGACCGCGATCCGCTTAATGCGCGAGAAGGTCCAGGAGCAGCCGCAGCCGCTGCTGAGGTGTAGTGCGCAGGCGGTTAGAGGGCCCCTCGGGGAGGCGACAGTGACAGCACCCCTCGGAGACGAGAAAACGCTACAGAGGGGACAGGATGGGTCAGCAGAGGGGACAGGACGGGTCAGCAGAGGGGACAGGACGGGTCAGCAGAGGGGACAGGATGGGTCAGCAGAGGGCAGGCAAGTGTGAGGACCCCAGGCTGGGAGGAGCCCAGAGCAAGAGGAGGCTGCGGGGACGCCAAGGGGGCAGGGTCTCACTTGCTGGGGGGAGGGGCTTGCTGGGGGCAGGGTCTCGCTCACAGAGAAGGAGGCATCTTGACTTCACACGTGGGGCCTCGGGCCGCCCTCAGAATAGGGTGAGCCCATCTGCTGAGAAAGATGGGAGGGAGGTGACGGACTTTCTGTGTCCCATCTAGAGACCCCCTCCTCCGTCACCATCTGCCTTCTCTACCCAACGACACATCTGCACACTGTGCCCCGAGTCCCTGCCCCCCACACACCCCTTCTCACGGGCCCCATCGCCGAAGCTGCCCCATGCTCGGATCAAGAGCGACTCGCTGCCCTGCCCGACTGAAGGTGGCCCCCACGCCCATCCGGCCCCTGGGTCCATGCAGACAGACAGGCAACCCTCGAGAAAGGTCAGCAAAGGGGGGACAGGAAGTTCACAGGGACACCAGTGGCCCGGAAGCTCCACAGATGCTCTGCTCTCGGGGCCCAGGCAGCCGGCAGACCACAGCAGGGAGGTGCCATTTTCCACCCATTCAGCCAATACGAGAAGACCGACACTGTCCCTGTGCTGAGCTAGGAGGGGACGGGGTGAGGGACTCTTGGCCCCACCCCTTGATAAAGGTATAAACTGGGGAGACGTTTTGGCAGGAGCCCTCCGTTAACCAACTCACCCCCAGAATAGCTCTGAGGGTCTATTTGCATGCAGGTGCAAGAATTCTCCCCTCTGCTCCAGTGAGCGGGGGCATCTGAGAAGCCACCGGAAAGCACGTGGGCCCCTCGCACGGGGACACAGTCACCGAGGCAGCTTCTCCCCTGGATCTCGTCACCGAGAAACAGACCAATGCAGATCGGGGGACACCCCCCCCCCAGCAGGCCTGGACTCTTCAAGCATCAGCAGCACAAAAGTGTCACAAAGTGATCGTGGAGCTGCTCCTGCTCTTGACTTTTCCACATGCTTGAAAGTTTGCAAAATAAACAGTCGGTGGGAGGTGGGGACTGATGAAGAAAACAATGGCACTGGAAACGGGACTGAGAGGGACCTGCTTCACCTCCCGAGACCCCGGGAGAGAGACTGTGCTAACAGAGACCCGCCTGGGCTCGGAGCACCTGGCTCTGCCCCTGGGAAACCCCTCCTCTCCTGGACCTGCTTCCCCGCCTGCAGCCAGAGCTGGCAGACGCATGCACACACACCATGTGCGTACAAGCACATGCATGAACACATGCACACACGCACATGTGCATGCTCACCCTTTTGGCATCTGTGGCAAACCTAGGCAGTCGACTGTCTGTTCTTTGCCTCTGTGTGAGTCAGTCCCCTCGTCCTGCCAGCTCTTAGGAGTGACACCCAGCCCGATGTGTGTCACTCAGCCCAGGACGGGGCACAGCGTGGACCCACTCACACATGGTGAGTAAGTGCAGGACCGGCAGGATGGGGGAATGCATGCAGTTTGGTGAGGAGGCGATGGCGTGTGTTCGAGTTGTCGAACATCCTCCCCCTGGCGCCCAGCGCCCAGCCCAGAGGCTGCCATCACAGCAAAGTCATGTCACCTCGCTGGCCTCAGTTTCCTGATAACAGTGACAGTGATAAAACCGACTTCAAAAATTCAAATGACAGGGACACCCTAGAAGAGGTTGTGTCCTCTTCTATAAGGTCCTTCGTGGCCGGAGAGTGGTGCCCAGCTTTGTGGCAGGGAGGGAAGAGCGGGTGACAGAGTTTAGAAGAGAAACGTCTGCACGCACCCCGCGGGCACTCCAGTGGGGGCCGGGGCAGCGTGGGGACAGTGGCCAGGAGCTTTGACAGAATAATAGACTGTGAACCAGTGCAGGTCAGGCCTGGGCATGTAAACAGTGTCTTGCTAAGTCTTTTTTCTCATCAGAATCAAAGTCAGTGCCTGCTGCCCTGTGGACACTTCCCCAAGGTAGCGCATCTGACCTCAAGCTCAGTGGAACATCACCGCCTCTAATTCCCCCAGCCGTTCCCTGCCCCGGCCCCTTGCTGTCTACATACCCGTCTCCTGAGACGTCTCAGGCTGGTGGGAAGGGCCTGGGACAGGGACAGGCAGCCCTGGCCTCAAACAGCATCTATGCTTTGTTCCGGCCATGACCTCAGCTGCCCTCCCGCCCCCACCATCCCCAGACCCTGAGGTACTTCTGAGGATTCTGGGAAAGCTGTAAGGAGGTCACAGGCATCCGAGAGTTCCGGGGAGCAAGGCCCCCGAGCGCACGTTGGTTACAATCGTGTGGATTATGAGACCAACTGGGAGAAGCCTGCACAGCCAGACCTCAGCCAGGCCCACAGCGATTGCCAGCCCCTCCTCCTCTGGGGCGAGACCGCGGCCACGAGGGCCTTGTTCGGAGCTTGCCTGCAATTCATCTCCCTCACCCAGGGAAACGGCCTTTGCCAGACACTAACGCGAGCCAGGCCTGTTTGCTCGCAGAGTCAGGTAATCGATGCCTGAGTCACTGGCCTTCGGAAGATCGCGCAGTGGAGGAAGGCAGGTGACCGTGTGTCTGGTGTTCGGAGTGGCCCACGCACAGGTGTGCGCACCAGAGAACCCGCGCTGACAGCCACTCGGCGTTCTGAGGAACGGGAGCGTCTGCGGGAGCGCACTGGCTCTCGGCCACGTCCAGGGCTCCGTCCTGACACTTCTTTCATCCACACACGTGCGGGGGCCAAGCTTTCCAGACTTCCCAACCTGCAGTCCGAGCTTAAACAGCTCTTGGGTATGGACGGGAGCGGCTGTCCCCTGAGCGGGAAGTCACATGCCCTGCTACGCTCCTGCCTGAAGCCACAGATCCCAACCACGAGTGCCATCGTCCCCAAACGGCTGCAGCCCCCAATCAGGCGGCGCTGTGGGAAATAAACGGCCTATTCCTGGCACAGCCCTCCTGCCCAGAACTGGGCCAGCGAGACGAGCCCGCTGCTGGGGTCTCAGTGCCGGCCCCGGACCCCGCCCTGCGTCTCTGCGTCTCACAGGTCTGTGCAGCACGGCAGCCTCGCCACGGGGCTGCTCCCAGGCTCTCCGCCCAGCCCGGCCACGCTTCCAGGGGCAGGGACCCCATGAGCCCCATCTCACTGCCCTGGCATTGCCCAGCCGGCCCGGGCACAGAGGGCCCCAGCGCTGGGTGGGCACTGCCGCCATCTGCCGTGGCTCTCCCCCGCACAGGCAGCGGGCACACGTCCCCTCATCAGCACTCACCACCCCAGGACCCGGGCAGCCAGCAGACGCAACACGATGCCAAGTCAGAGAGGCCGCTCTGTCCCAAACTGTCCGCTATTCTTGAATGAAATAATGTGCTGGGCTGGCGGTGGGCGTCCCTGCTTCACGGGGGGAGGAGGCCCCGGCATCCAAACCAGGGGCCTCGCCAGGTCCCCGGGCCCTGTCTCCTGCTCGGCTGGAGGAAGGTGCCGCTACCCCCTCGGGCCCTGCCCCCTGACCACGGGGTCCGTGTAGGACAGCTCAGCAGACGGGTGAGGGGTCAGGAATGGGCCCCCAGCACCTGTCTCCCCTCCAGGTGCCACCCCCCGCCTCTTCCTCCCACCCCATGGGGACAAACAACTAAAGTCCTCTGAGCCCTGGCCACACGGTGACACTTACAGTCCCCAAACATGGCTCAGCCTGGAACCCTGCTCCTGGGCCCCACGCCGGGGGATCAGAGTGCCCAGGAGTCTGCATTCTGCCCGGGCACGGATCTCCCCGCGCCCTCCCCTCCCCTTCCCTGCAGACGCCGAGACCACTGGCTCTTGCATTGTCACTGAGCACCCACTGCGATCAAGGTGCTGGGCCACGTGCCAGGAGACCACAGTGCACGAGAGGCAGACGGGGTTGTGAGGTCCCTGCCATATGCTGCATGCCCCGCACCTTATCTAGGGCCAAGCCTGGTCAGAGGCATGGGTGATGCCCCTCAAATGCTCTGCCCATCCTCACCTCTGGGGCTCTGCACTTACGGCTGGATGTCCTTCTCCCGCTGTTGTATATGGCTAACACCTACTGAATTAATATCACCTCCTCCAGGAAGCCCACCAGGATTTCTCTCTCTTGGCAGGTTCTTTTAACGGTCTCCTCTGTTCCAACAGCCTCCCTGAGAAGTGCTTTCTCATGGTGTGTTCGTCACGTACTGTCTGCCTTTACTATTAGGCAGGGAGCCCCTGGAGGGGGGACTGCATGAGAGTCACCGGCAGCACCTGGCCACTGGATGCATACACTCAGCTGAAATTGCCACGTCTGCCCCTCACCCCTGCCATGGGTGCTGGGTCCGCTGGCTGCATGTCCATGAGACCCAAAGTAGGGCCTTGCCTTGGGGGCAGCAGAAGGGTTCTCTGTGACAGGCACTCCAGGGAGAGGCAGGTCCTCACAGGGAAAACAGGAACTAGGAGGGAGGAAGTCCAGGGAGAAGCCCCACCCCCCAGCTTCCTGCAGGGTGGTGGCTAGCAGGTGGGCTGAGATGCCGCTGCACCACCTCCCCATCAAATCCAGAGCAAAGCCCTGCTGAGCTCTCCTGCTGGACCACAGGGGTACCTCTCAGAGTCTGGGGAAAAGCCTCACAGCTCAGAGCTGGGCATCAACGGGGGAGCAACCCCTGAACCCCTGGGCAAGGGGCAAAAATGGCCCTCAAGACCCCAATTTCCAGCAAGGAGTCCTGTGCAAGGCGCCCACCTGGGAAGCGGAGGGCAGCCCCCTCTGGCCGCCGGGCACTGACATGGTGCTAGCCTGCCCCAGGCCAGCCTGCTCTCTGCAAGCTGGGGAATGGAGGGAACGGAGGAAACTCCGGTCCGCAGTGCCTGGAGCCGATGCAGACAGCCTCTGCTGGCAGCTGACCCACATTAGATGCTACGGAGCGAGGGGCCAGTGCAGCTCCGGCCACAGTCGGGAAAGAGGCCACCCCAGTTCAAGTGCCACTCCACCTCGACCAGCTAGGTCCTCGGGGCAGGCTTCTGGGTGCCACCTGGCCTCCGTGCCCCCCCCTTGGCGTGGGCAGTCACCGTAGCCCCCCCCCCGCAGTACCGAGGGGACTGAGTGACACTGTCCAGTGCTCTCATGCTCTCACTTCTACTGCAAACGCCAGCCTGCTCCACCTGCCAGGCCCCTGCGTCAGGAAGCCCCAGCCCCTTGGAGAAGCACAACGATGCCCCCGATTTGGAAGAACCAGGGGGAGACGGGCGTTCCCGGGGGAGGCGGCACTAGGGGTGCTCCGAGAACAGGGCAGGCTGGGTGGGACCCCACCTGCCCCATCACTAGCCGTGTGACCGCGGGCAAGACACACCTTCTCCTGGCTTAGCCCGAATGCCCTCACCAGCAACTTGGAAGCCACAGTCCCCCACACCACAGGGACGGGACGCGGGGCCCTGGAGCCGACCGAGCCTGCCCGGAGTCGCTACCGTGCTGGGTGTTACTCAACGCTCCATAAACAGCAGACGCCGGCTTTTATTAGGCAGATCAATCACTCCCCTGAGCTCTGGTCAGCGGCAGGCCGCCGCGTGGGGGTGGGGTTCCCAGCCGCCAGCACACACCCGGGATATATTTAGCTTCTCTGCGGGAGCTGGGCCGGGAGCAGGCATTCCGGCTGAGGACTCACAGGCTGACACCAGCTCCCCACTCCCCCACGGCGACCACGGGGTTTGCTTCGGAGCAGAACGCCCTCTCGTTTATAACCACAGACTAAATTCTCACAAGAGGACATGCACACACACACACACACACACACACACACACATACGCGCTGAAGTCCTACACTGGTTAACACGCCGGTGTCACCCACAGCCCTCGCTCCGCCGTGAGTCCACCTCCCAGAATAGAGAATGCCATGACCTTAGCCCAGGCGGCTGGTGCCAGTGAGTCAGACAGCTGCTCGCTAATCAGGCCTCCTTGAAAAACTTCTGTGTCCCTGCGTCTCTCCAAATGAGTCAGCAGGAAAAATAAATAAATAAGTAAATAAAATAGCAAAGTATTGGGGGGGGGACCATTAACTGTGACCCTCCCACACGGCGATGCCTTTTCTTCCAGTGTATTTTCTCTGCGTATTTCGTGGAGATGAACCCGGGTCCAAAATCCTGGACCCCATACCTTCATTCACCACCGGCCCAGACACACGCATTCTCCTGATCCTTCACAAGCGTGCTAGTGACCACAGGATACAGTTAGTCCCTCTTCAATCAGCGGTTCTCAACGTGAGGTCCAAGGACCTCCTGAGGAATGCCACGACCCAAGCAGGGATCGGTCCATTTTCATCAAACTATGAAGATGTGCTTTTCCTTCTTCATGTCCACTCCCCCCCCCCGAGTGCCCAAGGATGCTGTCTGGAGGCTACATGACAGGTGACATCACAACTGATAGAACACAGACCGGACACAAGATCCCAGCTGCCGTCGATTAAGCTGGATATTAAGGAGGTCTGCAAAACTGTACAGCAAGGCTATTCTCAATGGTCTGTCCACTGAGAATAGCCTCACACAGAGGGCTATTATTCTGGTTCGTGGATTAACAAATATCTTAGAGGTCTCTCCATTTTAATTTTGAATACCATGACTATCAATCAATACAGTCCACTTCAGTGAAAGCTCTTTGGGGTCCTCAGTCAGTTTGAGTTCTGTGTGTATGTGTGTGTGTGTGGGGGGGGGGGTCCTAAGCCCTAAAAATCTGAGAACCCCTGCTATGGACAGTATTTTATCTACTATGGCGGGATGTTCGCAGTGCAGAGTACACAGCCCCCACCCCGAGGGGCTTTGCAGGCATGAACCCTTGCCTGTGTGTCAAGAGCCTTTCTCAGAAGGTTCCAGAAGCAGGAGTCTACCAAAGGCCATGGGTGCTTTAAGGGCTCACTGTGTTCTGCCTCACTGCTCCCTCAGGCTTGTGCGTGCTGATGCTCCCGTTGGTGGTCTGTGACAGTGTGCGGCTGGCAGGGTTGGGGACATTTAAATTCAGCCGAGGGGGACATTTTTATCTCATGATAAAGCCATTCTCTCAAACCCTCGGCTAGTCTAGAAACCTAACAGGGAGGAGAAAGCGGCTGGCTCCAGGAACAGAACCCTCAAGAAGCTGCCTGTGCTACCCTGGATAGTGGTCCCCCGAGAAATATCCATGCGCTAGTTGACTAACTAGCACTGTGAACTTAAGTGATTTTAAAAACGGTGTGTGTGTGTGGGGGGGGGGTCAGTCTTTGCAGATGTGGTCAAAATAAGGACCCTGAAATGGGGAGATGATTGTGGATTACCCAGTTGGCCCTAAATGCCATCAGGAGCGCCTTTCCCGGAGGGAGGCAGGGACTGGACACACACACAGAGGAGCAGGCGATGTGGAGATGGAGATGGGGAGGTGCTGGCCTTGCAGGCTGGAGTGACGCAGCCACAAGCCGAGGAGTGCCGGCAGCCACCGGAGCTGGGAGGAGCCGGGGTCAGAGTGACGCGGCCACAAGCCGAGGAGTGCCGGCAGCCACCGGAGCCGGGAGGAGCCGGGGTCAGATTCTGCCCAGAGCCCCCCGAGGGAGCGCAGTGGTGCCAACACCCTGACTTCAGCCACCCCTGTGGGGTCCGGCACCTCGGGGAAGAGGCTGACTCCCTCCTTTCCCAACCCCATTCCCTTTCCAAGACCATCACCTGTTAGAATTCTCACTGCCCACCCCCACCCTGGTGCACTGAGGAGCTCAGGTATGTCCACCCCTCTTGGCTTCTCCAACGGCGGCTGGCTGGCTCCTCCCGCTGTGCCCTAGCTAGCTGCTGTCCCAAAGACACAGGCACAGGGGGGCTGTAGGGTGGCCCAGAGGCTTCCCTGGGGCAGGACACAGCCTGTACCGCAGCCCCAGGCCTTGCAGGAGCCCAGATTGGCCAGAGAGAGCAGTAGGGGACAGGAGGAGAGGGCTGGCAGGGAAGAATGATCAATGCACACCAAGTTCTAGGGTGGGAGGGTCCTCCCCATTGGATTCCTGAGGGGGACAGGCCTGGGGACTCCCTCTGTCCATCAGCACTCAGAGCCACTGCCCACCAACACTGCACCCACCCGCCCTGCACGGAACCCCAGCCCACACTGCACCCGACCTGTCCTGCACGGAACCCCAAGCCCACACTGCACCCCACCTGCCCTGCACGGAACCCCAAGCCCACACTGCACCCCACCAACCCTGCACGGAACCCCAAGCCCACACTGCACCCCACCCGCCCTGCACGGAACCCCAAGCCCACACTGCACCCCACCCGCCCTGCACGGAAGCCCAAGCCCACACTGCACCCCACCCGCCCTGCACGGAACACCAAGCCCACACTGCACCCCACCCGCCCTGCACGGAACCCCAAGCCCACACTGCACCCCACCTGCCCTGCACGGAACCCAAGCCCACACTGCACCCCACCTGCCCTGCACGGAACCCCAAGCCCACACTGCACCTCACCTGCCCTGCACGGAACCCCAAGCCCACACTGCACCCCACCTGCCTTGCACGGAACCCCAAGCCCACACTGCACCCCACCTGCCTTGCACGGAACCCCAAGCCCACACTGCACCCCACCTGCCCTGCACGGAACCCCAAGCCCACACTGCACCTCACCTGCCCTGCACGGAACCCCAAGCCCACACTGCACCCCACCTGCCTTGCATGGAACCCCAAGCCCACACTGCACCCCACCTGCCTTGCATGAAACCCCAAGCCCACACTGCACCCACCCTGCGCTGCACGGAACCCTAAGCCCACACTGCACCCCACCTGCGCTGCACGGAACCCCAAGCCCACACTGCACCCCACCTGCCCTGCACGGAACCCCAAGCCCACACTGCACCCACCCTGCACTGCACGGAACCCCAAGCCCACACTGCACCCCACCTGCCTTGCACGGAACCACAAGCCCACACTGTACCCCACCTGCCTTGCACGGAACCCCAAGCCCACACTGCACCCCACCTGCCTTGCACGGAACCCCAAGCCCAC
The DNA here is from genome assembly GCF_036850765.1 of Saccopteryx bilineata. Classification (NCBI taxonomy): domain Eukaryota; kingdom Metazoa; phylum Chordata; class Mammalia; order Chiroptera; family Emballonuridae; genus Saccopteryx; species Saccopteryx bilineata. The sequence continues at coordinate 263,339,309 of NC_089494.1, forward strand.
ACTGCACCCCACCTGCCTTGCACGGAACCCCAAGCCCACACTGCACCCCACCTGTCCTGCACGGAACCCCAAGCCCACACTGCACCCCCTCCTGTCCTGCACGGAACCCCAAGCCCACACTGCACCCCACCTGTCCTGCACGGAACCCCAAGCCCACACTGCACCCCCTCCTGTCCTGCACGGAACCCCAAGCCCACACTGCACCCCACCTGCCCTGCACGGAACCCCAAGCCCACACTGCACCCCACCTGCCCTGCACGGAACCCCAAGCCCACACTGCACCCCACCTGTCCTGCACGGAACCCCAAGCCCACACTGCACCCCACCTGCCCTGCACGGAACCCCAAGCCCACACTGCACCCCACCTGTCCTGCACGGAACCCCAAGCCCACACTGCACCCCCTCCTGTCCTGCACGGAACCCCAAGCCCACACTGCACCCCACCCGCCCTGCACGGAACCCCAAGCCCACACTGCACCCCACCCGTCCTGCACGGAACCCCAAGCCCACACTGCACCCCACCCGCCTTGCACGGAACCCCAAGCCCACACTGCACCCCACCCGCCCTGCACGGAACCCCAAGCCCACACTGCACCCCACCTGCCCTGCACGGAACCCCAAGCCCACACTGCACCCCACCTGTCCTGCACGGAACCCCAAGCCCACACTGCACCCCCTCCTGTCCTGCACGGAACCCCAAGCCCACACTGCACCCCACCCGTCCTGCACGGAACCCCAAGCCCACACTGCACCCCACCCGCCCTGCACGGAACCCCAAGCCCACACTGCACCCCACCCGCCATGCACGGAACCCCAAGCCCACACTGCACCCCACCCGTCCTGCACGGAACCCCAAGCCCACACTGCACCCCACCCGCCTTGCACGGAACCCCAAGCCCACACTGCACCCCACCTGCCCTGCACGGAACCCCAAGCCCACACTGCACCCCACCTGCCCTGCACGGAACCCCAAGCCCACACTGCACCCCACCTGGCCTGCACGGAACCCCAAGCCCACACTGCACCCCACCTGCCCTGCACGGAACCCCAAGCCCACACTGCACCCCACCTGTCCTGCACGGAACCCCAAGCCCACACTGCACCCCCTCCTGTCCTGCACGGAACCCCAAGCCCACACTGCACCCCCACCTGTCCTGCCCGGAACCCCAAGCCCACACTGCACCCCACCCGCCTTGCACGGAACCCCAAGCCCACACTGCACCCCACCTGTCCTGCACGGAACCCCAAGCCCACACTGCACCCCCTCCTGTCCTGCACGGAACCCCAAGCCCACACTGCACCCCACCTGTCCTGCACGGAACCCCAAGCCCACACTGCACCCCACCTGTCCTGCATGGAACCCCAAGCCCACACTGCACCCCACCCGCCCTGCACGGAACCCCAAGCCCACACTGCACCCCACCTGCCCTGGACGGAACCCCAAGCCCACACTGCACCCCACCCGCCCTGCACGGAACCCCAAGCCCACACTGCACCCCACCCGCCCTGCACGGAACCCCAAGCCCACACTGCACCCCACCCGTCCTGCACGGAACCTCAAGCCCACACTGCACCCCACCTGCCTTGCATGGAACCCCAAGCCCACACTGCACCCACCCTGCGCTGCACGGAACCCTAAGCCCACACTGCACCCCACCTGCGCTGCATGGAACCCCAAGCCCACACTGCACCCCACCTGCCCTGCACGGAACCCCAAGCCCACACTGCACCCACCCTGCGCTGCACGGAACCCCAAGCCCACACTGCACCCCACCTGCCCTGCACGGAACCCCAAGCCCACACTGCACCCCACCCGCCCTGCACGGAACCCCAAGCCCACACTGCACCCCACCCGTCCTGCACGGAACCCCAAGCCCACACTGCACCCCACCCGCCTTGCACGGAACCCCAAGCCCACACTGCACCCCACCCGCCCTGCACGGAACCCCAAGCCCACACTGCACCCCACCTGCCCTGCACGGAACCCCAAGCCCACACTGCACCCCACCTGTCCTGCACGGAACCCCAAGCCCACACTGCACCCCCTCCTGTCCTGCACGGAACCCCAAGCCCACACTGCACCCCACCCGCCCTGCACGGAACCCCAAGCCCACACTGCACCCCACCCGCCCTGCACGGAACCCCAAGCCCACACTGCACCCCACCCGCCCTGCACGGAACCCCAAGCCCACACTGCACCCCACCCGTCCTGCACGGAACCCCAAGCCCACACTGCACCCCACCCGCCCTGCACGGAACCCCAAGCCCACACTGCACCCCACCTGCCCTGCACGGAACCCCAAGCCCACACTGCACCCCACCTGCCCTGCACGGAACCCCAAGCCCACACTGCACCCCACCTGCCCTGCACGGAACCCCAAGCCCACACTGCACCCCCTCCTGTCCTGCACGGAACCCCAAGCCCACACTGCACCCCACCTGCCCTGCACGGAACCCCAAGCCCACACTGCACCCCACCTGTCCTGCACGGAACCCCAAGCCCACACTGCACCCCCTCCTGTCCTGCACGGAACCCCAAGCCCACACTGCACCCCACCTGTCCTGCACGGAACCCCAAGCCCACACTGCACCCCACCTGTCCTGCACGGAACCCCAAGCCCACACTGCACCCCACCCGCCCTGCACGGAACCCCAAGCCCACACTGCACCCCACCTGCCCTGGACGGAACCCCAAGCCCACACTGCACCCCACCCGCCTTGCACGGAACCCCAAGCCCACACTGCACCCCACCCGCCCTGCACGGAACCCCAAGCCCACACTGCACCCCACCCGTCCTGCACGGAACCTCAAGCCCACACTGCACCCCACCTGCCTTGCATGGAACCCCAAGCCCACACTGCACCCACCCTGCGCTGCACGGAACCCTAAGCCCACACTGCACCCCACCTGCGCTGCATGGAACCCCAAGCCCACACTGCACCCCACCTGCCCTGCACGGAACCCCAAGCCCACACTGCACACACCCTGCGCTGCACGGAACCCCAAGCCCACACTGCACCCCACCTGCCCTGCACGGAACCCCAAGCCCACACTGCACCCCACCCGCCCTGCACGGAACCCCAAGCCCACACTGCACCCCACCCGCCCTGCACGGAACCCCAAGCCCACACTGCACCCCACCCGTCCTGCACGGAACCCCAAGCCCACACTGCACCCCACCCGCCTTGCACGGAACCCCAAGCCCACACTGCACCCCACCCGCCCTGCACGGAACCCCAAGCCCACACTGCACCCCACCTGCCCTGCACGGAACCCCAAGCCCACACTGCACCCCACCTGTCCTGCACGGAACCCCAAGCCCACACTGCACCCCCTCCTGTCCTGCACGGAACCCCAAGCCCACACTGCACCCCACCCGTCCTGCACGGAACCCCAAGCCCACACTGCACCCCACCCGCCCTGCACGGAACCCCAAGCCCACACTGCACCCCACCCGCCCTGCACGGAACCCCAAGCCCACACTGCACCCCACCCGTCCTGCACGGAACCCCAAGCCCACACTGCACCCCACCCGTCCTGCACGGAACCCCAAGCCCACACTGCACCCCACCCGCCCTGCACGGAACCCCAAGCCCACACTGCACCCCACCTGCCCTGGACGGAACCCCAAGCCCACACTGCACCCCACCCGCCTTGCACGGAACCCCAAGCCCACACTGCACCCCACCCGCCCTGCACGGAACCCCAAGCCCACACTGCACCCCACCCATCCTGCACGGAACCTCAAGCCCACACTGCACCCCACCTGCCTTGCATGGAACCCCAAGCCCACACTGCACCCACCCTGCGCTGCACGGAACCCCAAGCCCACACTGCACCCCACCTGCGCTGCACGGAACCCCAAGCCCACACTGCACCCCACCTGCCCTGCACGGAACCCCAAGCCCACACTGCACACACCCTGCGCTGCACGGAACCCCAAGCCCACACTGCACCCCACCCGCCCTGCACGGAACCCCAAGCCCACACTGCACCCCACCCGCCCTGCACGGAACCCCAAGCCCACACTGCACCCCACCCGTCCTGCACGGAACCCCAAGCCCACACTGCACCCCACCCGCCTTGCACGGAACCCCAAGCCCACACTGCACCCCACCCGCCCTGCACGGAACCCCAAGCCCACACTGCACCCCACCTGCCCTGCACGGAACCCCAAGCCCACACTGCACCCCACCTGTCCTGCACGGAACCCCAAGCCCACACTGCACCCCACCCGTCCTGCACGGAACCCCAAGCCCACACTGCACCCCACCCGCCCTGCACGGAACCCCAAGCCCACACTGCACCCCACCCGCCCTGCACGGAACCCCAAGCCCACACTGCACCCCACCCGTCCTGCACGGAACCCCAAGCCCACACTGCACCCCACCCGCCTTGCACGGAACCCCAAGCCCACACTGCACCCCACCTGCCCTGCACGGAACCCCAAGCCCACACTGCACCCCACCTGCCCTGCACGGAACCCCAAGCCCACACTGCACCCCACCTGGCCTGCACGGAACCCCAAGCCCACACTGCACCCCACCTGCCCTGCACGGAACCCCAAGCCCACACTGCACCCCACCTGTCCTGCACGGAACCCCAAGCCCACACTGCACCCCCTCCTGTCCTGCACGGAACCCCAAGCCCACACTGCACCCCCACCTGTCCTGCCCGGAACCCCAAGCCCACACTGCACCCCACCTGCCCTGCCCGGAACCCCAAGCCCACACTGCACCCCACCTGCCCTGCACGGAACCCCAAGCCCACACTGCACCCCACCTGCCCTGCACGGAACCCCAAGCCCACACTGCACCCCACCTGCCCTGCACGGAACCCCAAGCCCACACTGCACCCCACCTGCCCTGCACGGAACCCCAAGCCCACAATGCACCCCACCCGCCCTGCACGGAACCCCAAGCCCACACTGCACCCCACCTGCCCTGCACGGAACCCCAAGCCCACACTGCACCCCACCTGTCCTGCACGGAACCCCAAGCCCACACTGCACCCCTCCTGTCCTGCACGGAACCCCAAGCCCACACTGTACCCCACCTGCCCTGCCCGGAACCCCAAGCCCACACTGCACCCCACCTGCCCTGCACGGAACCCCAAGCCCACACTGCACCCCACACCTATACCCATCAGAGGCTGGAGGCACCTGGCTGGATGCTGGGCCCCTTGTAAACACCTATTGCATTTCCTGATTTCTGAGCACAGTGGCAGGGGTGGTGAGGCTGTGCCCCCAAACCAGAGTGTGCATGGCTCCAGACCCTGCACGTGGGGATGACTCACAACCGCACAGATGTCTGGGGTGCAGGGGCCCCCCTGTCTCAGGCATGTACAACTAGCTCAGTGGGAGGTCTGGATGACGCCCCTGTCCTTGGGCTGGGAAGGGAGGGCTCCCAGGTGACAGCATCGCAGAACTTCCCACAGGCGGCGGCCCCCTGGGTCCTCCCTCCCGTCTCACCCTCCCTGGCTCCCTGGGACGTCTCTCAGGGAAGCCACCTGCCCCCAAGGCCCCGGTCTATCAGGACCCCAAAATGAAGCAGCTACGGGACAAAGGGGCTGGACCCTCTGCAATCATCTGAAACTCGAGTGGCCAAACTGAAGTAGGGGCCACAGGGATGGTCCCTGCAATTCTTCCCTCTTGAAATGTCATGTCTAAGGGCAGCACCAACTGGGGCCTCGGACGAGCCATCTCCCTGTAAGATCCTGGGGCCGCGGACACCAAGGAGCAGCAGAGGGACCCCCCTGTGAGCCCCAGACCCGGAACCAGGGCAGCAGACGAGGAGGCTGAGCCACCGTCCCCCCTCCACTGGACAGAAGTCCACGGAATGCCTGTCACGGGGCAGCCTGAGTGTGGCCCACCGTCCCCCTCCACTGGACAGACGTTCAGGGAATGCCTGTCACGGGGCAGCCTGAGTGTGGCCCACCGTCCCCCTCCACTGGACAGACGTCCACGGAATGCCTGTCACGGGGCAGCCTGAGTGTGGCCCACCGTCCCCCTCCACTGGACAGACGTCCACGGAATGCCTGTCACGGGGCAGCCTGAGTGTGGCCCACCGTCCCCCTCCACTGGACAGACGTTCAGGGAATGCCTGTCACGGGGCAGCCTGAGTGTGGCCCACCGGCGGGGGCCAGTCAGAGGCCCAGCCCTGCCCTGGGGACAGACACCCAGCGGGAACAGGAGCCAGTGCCCAAGCACGGCAGTGACACTGGGCATCGGTTTCTTGTTCTGCTGGCTGGAGTCGTGTTGCCGGATCGTCTCTCCAAACCCCCGTCCTGCGCACGAAGAAACCCAAGCCGCGGGAAGCACAGGGCACACGCTGCATGCAGGAGGCGGGCGGGTGCTGCTGGTGTGTGCGTGGGGTGGGGAGGGCCACCAGCCGCCGCAGCTGCAGGGAAGCTCGGAGCTGGACCAAGGACCCCAGCAGCACAGGAGGACCATCTTGCAGCCCATACGGGGCTGGAGCTGGCGCTCTCTGGGGGCCAGACAGGAGCGAGGAACAGGACTGGGGCGGGCTGTGTGGGGGAGGGGAGAGCAGAACCAGCCACACACGGGGAGACGGGCTGCAGCACCTTGTGTAAGCTGACGCCCTGTGGCCCACACAGGGTGACAGGGTGCAATTTCAGGTTTGCCCTGAGCTGTGGAGGCTGTATATATGCTCCACCTGCGTCCTGGGCCCACGGGGCCTGGGCCCTGGACACCCACGCACAGCCCATGAGCGGTCCCAACAAGCGGGGGCTGTTATCCCCACTTCGTAGGTGAAGGAAACGGAGGCAGAGGGCAACCTGTTGGCAGGAACACAATGAGCAAATGACGGGCAGTCGTGAGGGCAGCCCAGGTGTGCCTGACCCCCAAACCGCTGCACTTCCCAAGTATTGAGACTGCCCTCCCCAGCCCCCATGCTGGGAAATCCTCAGTCAAGGCAAGTGGCCCACAGAGGCCCCAAATGCACCGTCCGTCCACAGAACCTGTTTGCTAGACCCTGGCTCGCACCTGCCTGCCTGGGAGCCACTGGAGGCGCACGGCTTCCAGGAGGGCGTGCTGCTGACTGGCGCAAAGAAGGAGTGGGCGTCCCAGAATTCAAAGCGCACCTCCCTCCCTCCCCAGTGCTGCCCACAGACGGGAAGCACTCAGCCACTCTGCCAGCTCGGTGACGGGCCAACTGCCACAGAGGCCACTCCCAGTGTGTCCAGACCCCCTCAACACCAGGATCCTTGGTGTAAATACCGGGTGAGATCCACCTGGCGGAGAAGGCCAACGGGGGACCTCACGGCACGTTTCCCTGAACCAGCAGCGTAGCCTCAGATCCAACAGGGGACAGTGGAAGGGACAGCATTGTCATAAGAAAGAGGTCACACATCTGAGGGGGCCAACGGCCCCATTTTTACAGACAGATACAATGAGGCACAGACAGGGACGACAGCACAGAGGTCTGGGTGGGCGGGGCTGAGAGTCGGGGCCAGAAGGTCAAGGTCACAGGGAAGCCCCTGGACTTGATGTTGTAAAACTCTCTCGGGTCTGAGCTTTCCTAGAGTGAATCCCGGGGGTGGGCCACGACCCCAGAGACAGCGGCTCTGCTTTCCTGGCTTTGTGCAGGCAGGTGACACCTGGGAGATGGGATGGGACAACGCCTCTCTCACTACGAAGCCCCGAAGCCCCGTCATGATGCTCCAGACGGGTCCACCCCAAACACTGACACACCTTCTGAGGGGCCTGCAGGTAGCAAGGCCTCCCGCTGGGGCGCACGAGGCAGGAGGCGGGGGCCCACGGTGCCCACCCAGCCTGGGAGACCTGTGTCCGGCCACACCAGGATTCAAATCCAATTCTGTCCGTTGACAGATGGACTGACATGACACCAGGCAGCCACAGGGCCTTCGGGGCCTCCATGTCCCCATTTTGCATCGGGGACACCCCCCAGCAGCCCTGAGAAGCGCTATCAGATCTCAGGAGCGCCTGACCGGGCACGGGGCCCCAGGGAGCGCCCTGGGAGGCACGGCCGCCCCGCAGTGACACCGGGCAGGATGCTGCTGACACCCTAGAGACCCAGCGTGGTGGAAACTCCCGGCGCTGGGTAAACAGAGAAGCCACACTCAGGTTGCTCAGCCCTGCAGACCGCGGCCTCGGGACCACCGTGCGCTGCCACACGGCTGGCTGGTCCCCCAGCGGCTCACAAGACCTCACTGTCATCATCCAAGAGCGTGAGCCGCTCCCTGCTCACCACCCAGGGGCTCCTATACGGTAGCTGCCTTTCGTGACTATAAGCCTCTCCCACATGCTCAGCCCTTGGCACCCGCTGTCCCTACGGAGACCCCGGGGGAGGCGGCACTGGAAGCAACAGGAAGTTCAACACTCGGCGATGCTGGCAGGTGGCAGAGCTGGGATTTGAGCCCAGAGGTCCGAATTCAGGGAGGCCTTACCACGTCCTGCCGAGGCGGGCGCAAGCGAGGGGCTCAAGGAAGCCCCAAGTCTGTACAGAGGAGGGGTTCGGGATCCGGCTTCTGACCAGCCACCCAGAGCCCCAGCAGCTGCTGTCAGCCACGATGGCTGGCCTGGCCCTGAGGACCAGGAGCAGAATAGACCCCCCACCGCAGGCTGGAACATCCCCCCTTCTCCTGTCACCACCAGTGTCCTCTGGCCAGCTCACAGCTCTCTCATGTCCCAGGCAATGCTCCGGAGGGTCAGTGCATCTGCCAGGCGACTTCTCCGTAAGTGAGGGTCGCAACTGCTCTCCCAGGGCAGAAAGACTGGACTTTCCATGACCTCCTCAAACCGAGTATTTGATGGCAGAAAATACGCCATCTATCCCCCCCCACCCCCACCCCCCAACCTCAACGACAGAAACCATAATAAATCCCAGGGTCTCCGGCGGCCAGTTAGGAAGTGACCCTGAACGTGGGGGACACCAGCTCAGAGCTCGGTGGTTCCCAGGCTGAGCTGCAGAGAGCCGGCCGGTTCCTGGGCAACGGCCGTCCTTTCCTGATGTATTTCTGGGTCAGGATGATTTGTTTTCTGCCACCCTGAATTCCGATGGAGTCACAGGGAAGCAGGGCACCAGTGCCACCACCTGTGAGATGCTCCATGGTGCTGCCACCGGGGAGCCCTCCATTCCCAGACACAGAGGAGGTCCGATGCTGACATCTTGGTTCATGCCCTTCCGGTCTTTTCTCTGTCACCGTTTTGTAGAGGGCAGATCATCTACGGCATGCAGTTTTTGTCCTCAGCTGTTATCTAAATTAAACTTCCCTTAAGCAGGGTTGTCTAACGTTGAAGACTCCCCGCATATGGCTCTAGAATGCTCCCCTCCTCCCAGAATGCAATGTCAGGAGGATACAGAATTTGGTTTGCTCTTGTCCGTTGCTGGCACTCAGGGCCTGGAGCAGTGCTTGGCACACAGGAAGCGTTTAGGAAACATTTGTTGACTAAATGAATGATCGCATGGCTACAATTCCATCACTCCCCTCCACATTGGGGTGGGCTCCAACATTCTGCTGTGATTAGTAATGTTGAGGGGAACAGGTTCGTGGCTACATTGTTGCCCGCACTTGGGTTAGGGGAAGGACTGTGTCTCTCTCTTTCTGTGCCAACCAGAGTAGGGGACTAGGGTTCGGGTTCTGTCTGCCACACACTCTCTGTGGCCCTGGACTGTTGTTTTACCTCTCCAGGCCTCAGTGTCCCTCCTGGGGTGGGGGGGACATCCTTTAAGTCCCTTACAGCTCTGCGATGCTAACACGGTAGCCATGGAAACGGAAGATGGCCGAGCCAGCTCCCCAGGCTCTCCACCTGGCCCTGCACCCCTGTCATGGGCTGAACTGTGTCCCTCCCAAACCCATGTTAAAGTCCTAACCCCACCCCCCACCCAGGACCCCAGAATGTGACTGTTTCTGGAGAGAAGACCTTTATGCAGGTAATTAAGGTAAAATGAGGTCACTGGGATGGGCCCTGGTCCAGTATGACTGGTGTCTTATAAGAGATTAGGACACAGGCACACACAGAGGGACGACCGTGTGAGGTCACAGGGAGGAGACAGCCACCTACACACCATGGAGAGAGGCCTCAGGAGGAACCACCCGCCCACACCTTGATCCTAGACTTCCAGCCTCCAGGACTGTGAGAAGACAACATCTCCATTACTTTAGTCCCCAGTCTTCCCTCACTCCTGGCAGCCTCTGACCACCTGGAGCCTCCTGCCTCACGGGCCGGCAGCCATGCAGGGTGGCTCAGAGAAAGCACGGGTCCTCGAGAACGCAGTGCTCCCGGTGACAGAGCTGGCCCAGGAGCCCCTCCTGGCTTCGTGCCGTGTGGCCACGTGGGCTGCTACGTGAAGCCACCACACACTCGGTATCCACTGGGCCGGCACTGCAGGAAAAGCGCAGGGCATGCCCCGCAGACAGTGGGGAAACGGAGGCACGGGAGCTGACAGCTTGTGTGCGGGTCTGGGTCTGACTGGTACAGTGCCAGCTCCTGCCAGCTCCCCGGCCGCCAGAGATCAGCGTGCAGCAGAACAAGCGGGCAGCTGTCCAGCCCAAGGCCACTGGCACCCTCGCACAGGTGTCTTCATTATCAGCCTCGGGAAAGACGCGCCCCCAGCCTCAGACTTTCACTGTCCGGCCCATCTGGGCAGCTGAAGACTGGACCACATGATGCCTAGCCACACCTGCTGGCGCCAGCCTGCCGTGGGGAGGGCCATCAGGGGACCTGCCCCTGTGGATGATGGAAGCCCGTGACCTGTCAGATATGCACAGTGGCCAGACATTGGAGCCTGGTGCCAGGCACGAGGGGCCACATGGCTCCCCTGCCCTGTGGATGATGGAAGCCCGTGACCTGTCAGATATGCACAGTGGCCAGACATTGGAGCCTGGTGCCAGGCACGAGGGGCCACACGGCTCCCCTGCCCTGTGGATGATGGAAGCCCGTGACCTGTCAGATATGCACAGTGGCCAGACATTGGAGCCTAGAGCCAGGCACGAGGGGCCACATGGCTCCCCTGCCCCTGTGGATGATGGAAGCCCGTGACCTGTCAGATACACACAGTGGCCAGACATTGGAGCCTGGTGCCAGGCACGAGGGGCCACACGGCTCCCCTGCCCTGTGGATGATGGAAGCCCGTGACCTGTCAGATATGCACAGTGGCCAGACATTGGAGCCTGGTGCCAGGCACGAGGGGCCACACGGCTCCCCCCCCCCCCCCCCCCCCCCCCCCCCCCCCCGTGCAGTGCGGTGGAGATTACTGCTGTGCAGATAATGGGCTGGGGACAGGTCTGGGGCGTGAGCGACAGGTGGACGGGAGAGCACTCTCACTGCCGGAGCCAAAGGGCTGGGTTAGCTCAAGAAGGCTGAGGTGAACTTGACCATCTAGTAACGGCCATCACAAGCTATGAAGGACCTACTATGTGCAGGACTTCTCACCATACCTCATCGTCCCCGGGTAACCAGCGGTACTGCTTCTATCGATCAGAGGCCAAGCCCAGGAAGATGCCAAGATCACCAGGCAGACACTATGGTTCAAACCCCAGTCCCTTTGCTCTTTCCAGCCGTGACCCCTGTGGCCCCGGGTGCCCACACAACCACCAGGAGGGGGGATGCCAGGGCTTCTTCCGGGGTTCTCTCTGATTACAGCGGGGCAGGAAGCATCAATTATGATCCTAGAAATCCACAATTACCTTGCGTGCACCTTGTCATTATCCCCGCCCCCCGTTAGACAAATGTGTCTGGAGGTTCTGCTGGGTCTGGGGGTGCCCTGCTCCCAAGCCACCTCCAGATAACAGGTTGGCCATTTCAGCAATCCTCTTCCAGAAAATTCTGCCTCCCACCACCTGCCATTTGCTCTCAGTCACTCTCCCGACGCCCACAGCCAGTGCCATCCCTCCTTTCTTGGTTGGGAAAGGGAGGGCACTGTTTCCGCTGGGAGGGGAGGGTCCCTGGAAACATACTCCTCCCGGGCCCAGAGCGCAAGGTGGGTGCCCTCTAAATGCACCTTCCCTCCCCAATCCGACCACCCTGGCGCCAGGGGAAGCAGCTGTCCCCATTGCTTTTAGCACCGTGGCCAAGGGCCATGCTGCAGTCTGTGGAGACAGGCTCGGAGGAAAGAGCTCAGGGGTCAGGAAGCATCGGGTTCGAGTCCCCGCCCCGCTACACGAGCTGAGCAAACGTACTCAAGCGCGTGCACGAGCTTCGGTCCCACCCTGGAAAATGGGGTGCCGGCTTCCTCCCTGCCCCGGAATGTACGGACAGGCCCTCCGCCCAGGGCCGGGCCCCAGGAGGCTGTCAAACCCAGTGCGATCCGGACTCATCCAACGAGGCCTCCCAGTTCCAGGGCTCAGTTTCCCCAAGAGCGCCAGGCGCGGCGGGTGTGTGGCGAAGAGGGATTCGCAGCGCCGCGCAGAGGCCGCGCGATCCGCGGGTGCGGCACGGGGGGTGGCAGTGGGGGTGCGCAGGGGCGAGGCGACAGGAGCGATGAGCAGAGAGATACGGGCGAGTCGCACACACCTTCCCGGCTCCGAGCCCCCAAATCTGCCGCGGGCGAGCCCAGGGCACCGGGGACCGGCCTGACGCCCTCGACCCCGGACCTAGGCGCGGCGGGAACCGCGCAGAGGGGGCGCCCCCTGCCGCAGAGCTCCCCCATCAGCATCACAGCTCCCCGTGCCAGGGTCTGCGCGGCCCCTCGCCCCTCCGTCGCCGGGACCCCGGCCGCACTCTGCTGTGGACCCCGGACCCCAGAGAGAAGCAAGGGAGTGGCGCCTTCCAGGCAGCCCGGCGCAGCCACCGCGGCCGGTGCGGTGGGAAGGGGGTCCCCAGCCCGCGCGGCAGAGCTACGTGCCTGAGGTCCAGGGACAAGGGGGCCGCGCGCCGGACCCTGGAGCAAAAGTTGGGTGGAGCCGCTGGGCGATCTCCCCCTCGCGCGGCAGGTGCGGCTCCCCGAGCCCTTGCTGCGCCGCGACCCAGCTGGGAGGGCGCGGGTCCACGGTCCCACACTCACCTGCACTCATCTCCGCGGCAGCCCGGAGTCGGGCCGTCCCGGCGCCGCTGCAGCCTGATGCGCCCGCCCGCCCGCAGGTGCGGCTCCCGGCCGCGCAGCGACCCAACCGTCCGCGGGTCAGCGGCTCAGCGCACAGCCGCGCCTGCCCGCAGCGTCGCCGCAGCCCCTCGGCGCGCCGGCCCCGCCCCGTCGGCCCCGCCCCCGTCGGCCCCGCCCCTCGGCTCCGCCCGACCCCTCCTCCCGCCGCGCTGCGAGCGGGACGCACTCTGGGAAGTGTAGGCGTCGCGCCCTCTCCGTTTCCACCTTTACGCCCCGGCCTCCTCACGGATGGACTACAAGTCCCGAAAGGCCGCGCGCCCCGTGCATGCGCACACAGGCGACGCCGCTGCGGCCTCCCGCAGCCACTCGTGGGTCTCTGTGGAGCTGTCACCGCCTCCTGGCTGGTGGCGCGGCTGGTGGCCTGGCTGGCGCCAGCTCTCGGGAGCTCAGGAGCGTCGAGGAGGACGCCCGAGGGGAAAGCGAACTTGGTGCAGCCCTTGTTGAGTCGTGGAGTTTTCAGGGGGGCACTGAACACCTTCTGGGCCCACCCCCTCCTTCCGCGGTCGGCAGAGAGGGAACCCGAAGCGGCGGTGGGGCACGGCGGGGTTTGCCCACTTTCCGTGCGGAGGCTTGAGCAGGCTGCGATTCCGGCGCAGGGCTGCTGACTCCAGGTCTAGGGCCGCACACCTCAGGCTCCCGGAGCGCTGCGCCGGCTGGCGCCTTGGTCTGGCTGGGGCGACGCCGGGGAGGGGGCGCGTCCTCCCCACCCCCGGGTCGGGTTCAGACCCAAGTTCCCCTGCAGCGCGATTGCTCTCTGCGACGTCAGGCGCCCAGCACGGGGCATGGGGACAGAGACTGAGGGCCCCTGGGTGGAAGCAGGTGGACCCCATTGGTGCCTTGTACTAACGAAAGGGGGCTTCAGGGGGTGCAGAGGGTCTCGGCTGGACCAGCAATTAAGGGACAGAATCTCCAGGACCTGGCACTGCTGGGAAAGGGGGCCAGGGCTGCTTGGAGATGCTGTGAACAAGGGGCGGTGGGCTGGCCACAGAAAATGTTGAGGGAAGGCGGAAGGTACACTGGAAGGGGTCGGGTGCCCAGTTCCCTGCACAGCTCCCCCTCTCAGCTGGGCAGACCAGCAAGTCCCTTCCCCTCTGGGTTTCAGGGCCCCGTCTGGGCCGAGGCTGAGTGAAGGACCCGCTGTCGGCTGACAGCACCACATTTGGGTCGTTGGGCCTGACTGGGCAGATGCAGGCCAGTAGGGATGGAGGACCCTGGGGTCCGACCCCCTGTGGGGAGCCTGGCTTCTCTCCCTGCTTGTGTGAGGTGCCGATCTCCGTGCCTCAGCGTTCATCCTTGGACCTGATGGCTGTCCCTGCAATTTGGGATAGTTCTGTGGGTGACATGAGCTAAGGCGTGCTGTGCCCCAGCATGAGTTGAAATCAATAAAATGTCTTTGATATTGTGCGATTCTTCTTATTGTTCTCAGTGCCTTGCACTGGGCTTGGTGCACAGTGGGCACCCCACAAATATCTGTTGAGTAAAAGAAAAGAAGCATGGAGGGACGGAGAGAGGGTAGGCACAGTCCTGTCACCCCTCGCCCTGTTTAAGGAGTGCTGCGTCCAGCTCCCCCATGGCCCTGTTTCCTATCTGGCAGAAGCATCTGCCCCCTGTGTCTCCAAAGGCTCCTATGAGCCTGCTGGGGGTGTCTGGGTTCCTGCGCACAGCACGGTGAGGACAGCAGGGAGGCCCCCATCACACCCGTCGTCAAGGGAGACACCACGGATACGGACAGACGGGCACTTGCTCCCAAGCCCGTGTGAGTCAAGGTAGAGGTGGGTGGCCCGACTTCTGGCTGGTCCTAGAGCTCTGCCACCCAGGCCTCCGCAGGGAGCCAGCCCTGCCCCTCCCACCTCGAGTGCTTACGGAACATTCCCTCAGGGGGACTCCCCTTCTCATTTCACCGTGGGGGGTGTGGGGGGTCCTTTCAAGCCTCTCCCAGGCGGCGTTCCAGGCAGTGGTGCCCCTCTTTTCCCTCTAAGCGTGCAGACATGTTTCTTTTGGCGTCGTCCTTCCCACAACCCGGAAGCAGGGCTCTGGCCCTCTATCCTCCAGGCTTGGAGACTGTCCCCAGGGAAGTGCAGGAGGGGTGAAGCTTTGCAAGGCACCTGCGGATGGGGGACCCCCAGCCTACAGCACTTGTCCCTCCATGGGCCTTGATGGGTCTCCAGCACTCTGCCTGCTGCCTCTGCCACATGGAATCCACCATGGGGATTAGGAAGAACTTGGAGGCGGCATTTCCACCTCTCCTCCTGACCTGTGGGCTGGAGCTCTCCTTGTTCTAACCTGGGCCAGGGAGGACAGTGGTGTCAGAGCAGCTGTGCCCACCAGTGGACCTGCCCGGTGCCAGCAGGAGGCCAGCAGAGGATGGCAAGAGCTCCACCCCCGTCTTCTCAGTGGAATAAGGATTGTTCTGAGGATGGGTGGAGGGCAACCTTCGACTCCCGGCCCGTTGGGTTTCAGGGTCAAGTCTGTCTTAGCCACACTCTGCTCTCTTATGGGCACCAGGTTATAACATTGGGGTTCCATCACTGGTCCCTCAAAGGTGACTGTAAAACGCGAAAACAAAAAATGCAAATGAATGCCCTGCAGTGCTGGGTCTGCTGGCACCAGGGACCAGGGGCACCAGGGACCAGGGGTACCAGGGACTAGGGACCCAGCTGCCCTGCTGCGCCTGTGACCTCAGGGCAAAGAGGAAGTGGCTATTTCTACGCTCAGTGCTCTGAACAGTGGGCACTAAGAATGGTTTGTAGCCTGACAGTCCTTACAGAAAAAAAAAAATGCAAATGCATGTTTTCACAGACATCGTTAGATACATAAAACCACTACTTCGTTCAGAAGCACAGCTGTCCATGGTGTGTCTTCGCAGATAGTTTTCCCACACAGGCCGCACCCAGAGAGGCTTCCTGAGAAAGGAGTCCAGTGAACTGTGGATAGAGAGGAGTCTTTTTTTAATTTTTGTGACAAAGGCCCTTCAATGAGCACAGGCTCCTGGCACTGCTCCGTGGGCCTGCAGATCGCTTCATTTGTCCTCAGAATGTTTATTTCCCTTTGGGGAGGCGTGAAGGTCCTGGAAGAGCAGAACTATGGGTGATGGGTGGGGCTGGGCACGGCTGGGACTGACCGAAGTGCTGACCTCATAGGGCGATTCACATAGGTTTCTTTCTTTTTAATTTTGCCATCGATTTGGGGGTGGGGTGGGGGGGAGAAGTATCAGCTCACTCTTCCACTTAGTTGTTCCATGTAGTCGTGCATTCATTGGTTGCTTCTCATATGTGCCCTGACCGGGGACAGAACCCACGACCTCAGTGCGCTGGGACGATGCTTCATCCACTGACCCACCCGGCCACGGCCTGATATGGGTTTCTTGAGGGTGATGCAGGAGGACCTGGGAGGAAGAGGGGAGGGGGACCCATGGGCTGGGAGCTGCTGACGTGAGCCTGGATGCAGGGGTTGTGTTTGACCCTCTGAGGGGCCGGACTCGTGCTCGGGCGGAGGGAGTCGAGGGCCAGTATGGAGCTGCACCTGAGGAGGACGCCGAGGGCCAAGCCAGGCGTGCAGTGTCCCGTCCAGGGCTGCTGGGCCCCAGGACCGATGTGTGACAGAGAACCTCCATCTTCATCATCATCATTACCATCCTCATCTCCGTCCCATTTTACAGATGAAAAAACGGAGGCCTTTACCCAGTTGCAAATTATAGCTGAGTGGAGCTGCCGGGATGCACCAGGTCCTTCTGAAGAGAAAGCTTGGGGCTCCTCCCGGACCTGCGTCCCTTCACAGGGCACTGGGGAGGCCAGGGGATAAGGGAGGGAGCCCAGGCAGAGGGTGGGGAGTACAGCCCAGAGGGGCCTGTCCCGCCAGATCTGAACCTCGCCTTCTGTCCCCTGGGCTGTTGGGGATGCTCCACCCTCACCTGGGGAGTTCAGCCTCCCCCTCTGGACTCTGCTGCAGTCCCCCCAGTCAGAGAAGCCCCCCGGACCCTCAGCTAGGTCAGGGGCCACCTCTGCTCTCTGAGGTCACTGCCACTTCACTCATTTGTCTCCTGCCTGCCTACCTCACCAGATGTCAGGCCTCCCAGATAGGGCTGGGTCCATCTCATGATGGACATCCCGGGGTCTCCAGGGCATCCCGGGGTCTCCTGCACATCCTGGCATGTCCAGGGCAGCCAGCGGTCTCCAGGCATCCCGGGGTCTCCATCACATGCTGAAATCTTCAGCACCAAGGGAGTAGCCAGTGAACTGCCGGACCAGTGCGCCCCCACCGCAGTTCCCTCTAATGCTCCTCACACAGCTAACCTAAAGGAAAGAGGGAAGACCCCCTGAGCCCCTTGCCCACATTGCTGACCTGGCCCGTGTCTGCTGAGGCCTCCCTGAGACTGCTCCTCCTGCGGAAAGCACGATGTGGCTGGGCTCGCCTGGGGACCTGGTGTAGAAAGGTGTCACCCTGAAAACCCAGCCGTGCAGAAAGCCTGTGCACGGTGGCCAGCGGAAGCTGACAGTGTCCCGGGGGACCTGGATACCCCTGGGCACCTCTGGGCATTTGTCTTGCCAAACTGCAAGTTCCTCTGTCCTTCCTTCGCCTCCAAAGACAGCCCAGAAGCGGATGTAATTCACAACCAAGTGAAAAATCGAATGAAATGTGACTTCACTGTGGGATCTTTCCAACCACTCAATAATTTAAACCGCGCCACGCGAAACCAGGAGTAACAGTAAGATGTGACTCACATCTTGGCCCCACGCTGGGATTACTCAGCTGAACCAGGCCCGGCCACAGGTGAGAATGCGGACCTGCGCCGGCGTGGGCTGGACGCACCTTGATTCTGCGCGGCGGCCGAGTCTATTCCATCCTTCCCACCGCCCCCGTTCGCTCGGACGGCTTTGAGGACTCAGCGACGTTCGGCCGTCACGGAAAAGCACGAGAGAGGGTTCGTGGCAAGGGATGGGCTGAAGTGGACCGTGTGGGCCGACTGGGAATGACTCAGGCCGTGCCCGGCTTGGGCTCCTGGTCGGTGCTCCAAGAACCCGTTCTTGTAATTAATGAAATTCTGTGCCTGTGTAGCGGAAACAGACGAGGAGGTCAGGGCGACGGGAGAGAAACAGAGAGTGAGGGAGAAGGGCAAGTGCAGAGGTGAGCGCCTTCTGTATACCAGGCCTGTGCTGGGGACAAGAGGTGGAGGTCCACCCTGGCTGGGCAGCGCAGTCATCGTCCTGATATGCCCAGGTTGTGGGTTCAATTCCCGGTCAGGGCACATACATGAATCAAACAATGAATGCATAAATAAGTGGAACAACAATAAATCGACGTTTCTCTGTCTCTCTTTTAAATCAATAAGTCCAAATTTAAAAAAAAAAGAGAGAGAGAGGGAGGGAGAGCTGGTCTGGGCCCTCCAGAGTCACTACAGAGTGACATGGACTAGTTCCCTGGGGCTGAGGGACAAAACAACCAAAGTCTGTTCTTTCACTGTTCAGGAGAGGCTTGAAATCAAGGTGTTGGCGTGTGGATGTCCTAGGTTCAATTCCTGGCAAGGCACATAGGAGAAGTGACCATCTGCTTTTCCACCCCTCCCCCTTCTCTCTCTCTTTCCCTCCCGCAGCCATGACTCAATTGGTTTGAGCACATCGGCCCCGGGTGCTGAGGATGGTTCCATGGAGCCTCCGCCTCAGGTGCTAAAAATAAGCTCTGCTGCAAGCACGGTTCCAGATGGGCAGAACTTTGATTCCAGATGAGGGGTGCTGGGTGGGTTCCGACTGGGGCACATGTACGAGTCTGTCTCTCTATCTCCCTTCTTCTCACTTGGAAAAGAAGAAAAAAATTTTTTTAAAGATATCAAGGTATTGGGTGGCGGTGTTCCCTGATAGCACTGGGGAAGGAATCTTCCTCTCTCTCCAGCTCCTGGGGGCTCCGAGCCATCCCTGGCGTTCCTTGGCTTGTGGCTGCGTCACTCCAATCTCTGCCCTGTCTTCCCATGGCCTTCTCCCGTGTGTCCATCTCCTCTGCTTGTAAGGACCCAGGTCCTTGGATTTAGGACCTGCCCTAACCCAGCAGGACCTCATCTTAACTAATTACACCTATGAAGACCCTATTTCCAAATAAGGGCCCACTCACGGGTTGCATGGGTTTAGAACTTGAGGCTCTCTTTTGGGGGGCACAGCTCCACCCAGTATCGTCCCCCCACAAGGGCCTGGGAGGAAAGCTGAG